>NC_039360.1:69004612-69604612 GCF_003573695.1 Papaver somniferum
GTAAGGATCTTTCTTTCATGTTACTTAGTTAGGCTTTACTAGTTAGTTAGGTTTTACAAAACTTAACGATGCTAATTGTTTTCTCGGGTTTTTGTTATTGTTTGGGTTTGATTTAGATATAACTCTACTTTGATGGACGATGTTGTGACAATCATATATATATAAGGCTTCTCAAGATTTAATCATTTGAGTCTCTGTTACTTGGCGAGTCTGTAACCTCTGCATTTTAAGTTGCCACTTTTAATGATACCATGTTGCTAGTTGGCCAATTTGACTATCATCTTCAAGCTAAAAATGGATAATCATTATGTGGTGCTTTAGTACTCTTGGCTTTTGTAACAAAAAGTTATATAAGACCGTTTAACCGGTACCTTTCGCTTTGTGGATAACACAATATTCATGAGGATATTTTGTGTGTTGCAGTGATGTTTTAGCCTCAAGTTACATGCATCAATGAGTTCATGTTTGTTTTCTTTTCATATAATAGAAAAGAGGTGTAACACATGTAGCCTATCCTGTTAGGTTTAGCTAATATTTTCCAAAATAAGCTCAAATTCCTAACTGAGATGCACGTACCTACACAGCTTTTGTCATGGTAGAAGATGATTACAACGTGCCCCCAGAGGAGGACCAATGTGATGATGAGGTGGATTCTGATGGTGGCCATAGAATTGAATTCAGTAGTTACCTAGGCTATTTGGCCCGTGATATGGTTGGCATAAAACATTTATGTTGGAAGGAAGTCCCTACAACAACAAAACAAAATATGTGGGAGGAAATTCTGGTATACATATGTGGTTATCAATTCGTCATTTTTGTTGTCGAACTGTGAGTCTGTGATGAACAAAAATTAGTTGTTATTGCAGTTTCATTATGAGGTGCCCCATGAATATAAGCAAGCGGTCATGAAGCGTCTAGTTGTTCAGCTGCGGGACTTCAGAAGGAAATTATACAATAATCATGTAAAACCCTTCCTGAAAAGACCGGACAAACTAAAAACTTTCCCCAGAAAGTACGAATCGGTAATGGACCAAGAAGACTGGGACGAATACCTTAAGTATGTACTAGAATCGTCTATATTTAAGGTATGGAATACACATTGCTTTTTCTAATTTGTGTTTCGTTCTTATTGTCTATCCCAGCATACTAATGAAATTATTTTTATTTCCTCTGTAAGAAAAATTCGGAGAAGGGAACAGAGGCAATATCTCAATCCAAGTTCCCACATCGGACAGGACGAGGAGGATACTCGGGATTAAAACTAAAATTAGTAAGTCTGTTTTCTTAAACCAGTTACATGATCTTAAACCATATGTCTGAAATATGATACCAACTATATGAATCACGGATGCTAGGGTATATTTTGGAGAACCTTGTATATTTGTTACCTATTCAATTCATCAGTGTCTTCGCATTCATGGTCTAAGAAACAGTCTCCTAATCTTATGCAGAACTCTACCAGTAATTCCCAACCAAATCCTTCAATATCTCTAGAGAAGTCGTGCACAGCTATGGCAGAACCTATGGCTAAGACATCTAAAGGATTTTTTTTATTATTTTTTTTCTTCGTAAATCTATATTTCTAATTCTAGCATCTTCTTTTTATATGATGTTCATATGTCGTATCTCCGCAGAAAGAAAAATATGACTTTTGGAATGGATCTTGGGGAAACGTCGTTGCTAGAGGCAGTATTTTACCTATGGCGCCTAACCAGAAAATACATGGACATGATCTTCCTATTAACTGTTATGATGTCAATATTCAGGAGGTTATAGTTCCATCGTTCGTGTTAACCGAACCAAGTGGTGAGTTTAAGTTATTAGTGGAACCTAAAGATGGTTTTGTGGCATGGCCGAAAGATAATTGTTCCATCTCTGATGACAAGGTTAGTTTCTTAGCTCTTTTGCTTTGTTAATCAAGTATATAAATAGTTTTACATAAATCGTGTATTCAGTTTGATTAAAGAATAAGTACGAGATAGAAATATATTAACACCTAAATGGAACATGAATGCCAGTGTAAATTTGAAAATTGATATTTGGTTACGGATTTTATTATGGGCGTCAGCTGTGAAAAATGCAGCGGCCTTCAGTGAAGTTGGCTTTATTACATTGTTGGAAAAATGACTTTTGTCTGTCTCTTGTTGAGAATTCACATGACAGACGAATTCGCCTTGGATTTAAAGTATATGTATATATATAGATATATAATACATTTAATCTCTTGCTGCAGGAAACTCCACAGCATGGAAAACCTCATGAGCAACCAGAACCAGTTTTAGATTCTGAGAAGAAATTGGACAGTGAAAAACTGAATGAGGAGCACCTAGCAGTCAATCCACATTCGGGGAGTCATGCAGCCTCTGAAATGATTTCTCAGAAGTCTAAAAAGGAGCATGGAAGGTTGTATGTACCAACTGTGCATAAGGCATTACAACTTTCAGCTGCGCACCAGAGGAAGACAAGGTTTGGCACGTCGAGAATGTCACAACCTGATCCATTGCATGCAGAGACACCACCATCAAAAAGTTGAAGAAAAACTAATGATTTTTGGATAAATACTCATCTAACAAGTTCTTTGCTTTTTTAAACAGGGTTTTTGATGTGTGAACTTTTAGTTTACGTATTTTTTAAGTACTGCACTAGATGCATGCTTTTTACGCTGATAGATAGGTTGACATTTATGTGATAAATGATTCACGCTGAATTTTTATGTTTTCTGGAAATGATGAACATGAAAATGGATTGGTTTAGTTTATTTATCTTTAGTAGCTTACTGTATGATTGATTACCAATCCAGATGAACCATGGGTTGTTATTATGAAGGAAAAATATTTTCATGTTGTTAATACTTTAACTGATATTGTACAAACATGGGTCTTGGATTTGGTAAGGCATATGCACAGGTTTTAATATAATTAAAAGACACTACATATGGGAGATAGGTGATGGTACTTCTGTGCAAATTTGGAAAGATACTTGGATTCCAAAAATGCACATACCTCCAGATAGTCATTTTAGCTCTTTTAATATGAAAACTATGAATCAGCTCATCGACCAAGACTCTAAGTATTGGAATTCTGATATTTTGAATGCTTTGTTTGATGAAGATACTGTTAAAAGGATTACTGACATAAGAATTCCTATTGCAGGTAAAGATAAGCTGAGATGGGAGCCTTCCAGCAATGGAATGTTTACTATAAAATCTGCTTACAATGCCATCTTGAATGAAAACTTAGCTACTAAGCCAACTAAGAACAACTTAGACATCTGCTGGAAATCCTTTTGGAGATATAAGCTACCTCCCAGAATTCAGTATTTTATATGGAAATTCCTACATGATTGCATTACTACTAAACATAGACTTGCTAGGTTCACTAAACATAAAGATAGTAGATGTGCTATTTGTAGTGGTAACCCTGAAACTATTCAACATCTGTTCTTTGATTGTCATCATGTCAGACATATATGGGATTCAGTAGACTCTATATTATCTACTATCCTCCAGGGTATAGACTTACAAAATTGGATAAGTGGTTTCTTTCTAAAGGAAAACAATGGTATGCCCAAGGATTTTAGTCTGTATGAGAGTGCCAGTTTCATTTTGTGGCTAACCTGAAAGGCTAGATGTGATACAATTTTTGAAACCAAGACATTTAACAATAACATTGTTATAAACAATATTTTCAGGCAGATTGAGGACTGGAAAAGGGCTAAAAGTATGCAAACTAGTAGCAACAGTGCTTTGAGAGTAATCGATAAGAACTGGAAGGCTCCTATAGATGATATATACAAATTGAATTTTGATGCTTCCTATATTGATAAAACTGTATTATCAGGATGGGGACTGATTTGTAGAGATTATGTAGGAAACAGTCATGGACTGCGAGGAGGTGCATCTCTAGCCATTGATCCAGAGCAAGCTGAAGCGCATTCTCTCCTAGAAGCAGTACAATGGGCTCACAGTAAGGGATGGAGAAAAATTCACTTGGAAGGAGATTGTCAGAATGTTATAGTAGCTGTGAATGGGAAGGCTACAGCAGTTAAATGGACAACATATAATTTAATCCATGATGCATTAGTTATATTAAGTTATTTTGATTCTTGGGTTTGCACTTATGCCCATAGGGATGCAAATCATATTGCAGACTCTATAGCAAAGTATGCAAGAACTCAAACAATTTTCTTTTGTTGGTCTAATAATCTGTCTGTATGGATCAATCTTCTGATTCAACAGGATAAAAACAATATGTAAGCTTGCTTATCAATATATTTATTCTTTCCTATTAAAAAAAAAAACTGTATGATTACAAGAATACGTTTCCTACATAGGTGCCACTAATAATTCATACGTTTCCTCCCTAAACCAAGAATAATACAGGATACAACCCAGGTTAAAAATTTTAAGGAAAACATTATTCGAAATAGGAAAGTAATTTTTTTCTATGGCCTTTTCTCGAGTTGGTTAGAGATAGGAAACTAAATTTCGAAAATTTTGGGAAACAATTTTATCATAACTGTCTACGATATATTCTCTCATAAAATAAAGGAAACTAACCATATTGGTCACACATCAAAAATTTGGAAATAAAAAAAGAAAAACACCAAAAATCTTTTGTTTGGCGTGCGATGAAAATGAATTTTACTGGGCGGGATGATTTCAAAAGGAAAATCAATTCCCGCCTGATGGCTTGGTTAAACTCCAAAAAGAAAAAGAAAGATGAGTTCGATCTACTTTTTCAGTTTTTATTACTCGATTCATTCTCTCTTTGAAATCATAATTGTGCTACTATCTCTAATCTTACAAGGAACCTACCTCTTCAGACTCGATCTTTGTTGTTGGTATTATTTCTACAACCGAATATTAAATTGATGTTAGATTTTTTATTCTATCTCATGGAATCAGATGTTAGATCTTATAGGTTTACTAGTTAAAACATGATTAGGGTTTTATTCTATTACTTCTTATATGTTTACTAGTTAAAGCATGATTAGGGTTTTTATTCTATTTTTACTATCTCTAATCTTTACAAGGAACCTACCTTTTCAGACTCGATCTTTGTTGTTGGTATTATTTATACAACCCATTATCGAATGAATATTAAACTGATTTTAGATTTTTTGTTCGATCTCATGGAATCATATGTTAGATCTTATAGATTTACTAGTTAAAGCATGACTAGGGTTTTTATTCGGCTGTATCAAAGAACAAGTTAATGACGATGAGAGGTGATTTTATTTTGTTACAACAATACTGTTTTAGGCTTAAGTTACATGCATGAACTATTATAAGATTTAGGTAAGGATCTTTCTTTCATGTTACTTAGTTAGGCTTTACTAGTTAGCTAGGTTTTACAAAACTTAACGATGCTAATTGTTTTCTCAGGTTTTTGTTATTGTTTGGGTTTGATTTAGATATAACTCTTCTTTGATGGACGATGTTGTGTCATATATATATATATATCAGGCTTCTCAAGATTTAATCATTTGAGTCTCTGTTAATGATACCATGTTGCTAGTTGGCCAATTTGACTATCATCTTCAAGCTAAAAATGGATAATCATTATGTGGTGCTTTAGTACTCTTGGCTTTTGTAACAAAAAGTTATATAAGACCGTTTAACCGGTACCTTTCGCTTTGTGGATAACACAATATTCATGAGGATATTTTGTGTGTTGCAGTGATGTTTTAGCCTCAAGTTACATGCATCAATGAGTTCATGTTTGTTTTCTTTTCATATAATAGAAAAGAGGTGTAACACATGTAGCCTATCCTGTTAGGTTTAGCTAATATTTTCCAAAATAAGCTCAAATTCCTAACTGAGATGCACGTACCTACACAGCTTTTGTCATGGTAGAAGATGATTACAACGTGCCCCCAGAGGAGGACCAATGTGATGATGAGGTGGATTCTGATGGTGGCCATAGAATTGAATTCAGTAGTTACCTAGGCTATTTGGCCCGTGATATGGTTGGCATAAAACATTTATGTTGGAAGGAAGTCCCTACAACAACAAAACAAAATATGTGGGAGGAAATTCTGGTATACATATGTGGTTATCAATTCGTCATTTTTGTTGTCGAACTGTGAGTCTGTGATGAACAAAAATTAGTTGTTATTGCAGTTTCATTATGAGGTGCCCCATGAATATAAGCAAGCGGTCATGAAGCGTCTAGTTGTTCAGCTGCGGGACTTCAGAAGGAAATTATACAATAATCATGTAAAACCCTTCCTGAAAAGACCGGACAAACTAAAAACTTTCCCCAGAAAGTACGAATCGGTAATGGACCAAGAAGACTGGGACGAATACCTTAAGTATGTACTAGAATCGCCTATATTTAAGGTATGGAATACACATTGCTTTTTCTAATTTGTGTTTCGTTCTTATTGTCTATCCCAGCATACTAATGAAATTATTTTTATTTCCTCTGTAAGAAAAATTCGGAGAAGGGAACAGAGGCAATATCTCAATCCAAGTTCCCACATCGGACAGGACGAGGAGGATACTCGGGATTAAAACTAAAATTAGTAAGTCTGTTTTCTTAAACCAGTTACATGATCTTAAACCATATGTCTGAAATATGATACCAACTATATGAATCACGGATGCTAGGGTATATTTTGGAGAACCTTGTATATTTGTTACCTATTCAATTCATCAGTGTCTTCGCATTCATGGTCTAAGAAGCAGTCTCCTAATCTTATGCAGAACTCTACCAGTAATTCCCAACCAAATCCTTCAATATCTCTAGAGAAGTCGTGCACAGCTATGGCAGAACCTATGGCTAAGACATCTAAAGGATTTTTTTTATTATTTTTTTTCTTCGTAAATCTATATTGCTAATTCTAGCATCTTCTTTTTATATGATGTTCATATGTCGTATCTCCGCAGAAAGAAAAATATGACTTTTGGAATGGATCTAGGGGAAACGTCGTTGCTAGAGGCAGTATTTTACCTATGGTTCCTAACCAGAAAATACATGGACATGATCTTCCTATTAACTGTTATGATGTCAATATTCAGGAGGTTATAGTTCCATCGTTCGTGTTAACCGAACCAAGTGGTGAGTTTAAGTTATTAGGGGAACCTAAAGATGGTTTTGTGGCATGGCCGAAAGATAATTGTTCCATCTCTGATGACAAGGTTAGTTTCTTAGCTCTTTTGCTTTGTTAATCAAGTATATAAATAGTTTTACATAAATCGTGTATTCAGTTTGATTAAAGAATAAGTACGAGATAGAAATATATTAACACCTAAATGGAACATGAATGCCAGTGTAAATTTGAAAATTGATATTTGGTTACGGATTTTATTATGGGAGTCAGCTGTGAAAAATGCAGCGGCCTTCAGTGAAGTTGGCTTTATTACATTGTTGGAAAAATGACTTTTGTCTGTCTCTTATTGAGAATTCACATGACAGACGAATTCGCCTTGGATTTAAAGTATATGTATATATATAGATATATAATACATTTAATCTCTTGCTGCAGGAAACTCCACAGCATGGAAAACCTCATGAGCAACCAGAACCAGTTTTAGATTCTGAGAAGAAATTGGACAGTGAAAAACTGAATGAGGAGCACCTAGCAGTCAATCCACATTCGGGGAGTCATGCAGCCTCTGAAATGATTTCTCAGAAGTCTAAAAAGGAGCATGGAAGGTTGTATGTACCAACTGTGCATAAGGCATTACAACTTTCAGCTGCGCACCAGAGGAAGACAAGGTTTGGCACGTCGAGAATGTCACAACCTGATCCATTGCATGCAGAGACACCACCATCAAAAAGTTGAAGAAAAACTAATGATTTTTGGATAAATACTCATCTAACAAGTTCTTTGCTTTTTTAAACAGGGTTTTTGATGTGTGAACTTTTAGTTTACGTATTTTTTAAGTACTGCACTAGATGCATGCTTTTTACGCTGATAGATAGGTTGACATTTATGTGATAAATGATTCACGCTGAATTTTTATGTTTTCTGGAAATGATGAACATGAAAATGGATTGGTTTAGTTTATTTATCTTTAGTAGCTTACTGTATGATTGATTACCAATCCAGATGAACCATGGGTTGTTATTATGAAGGAAAAATATTTTCATGTTGTTAATACTTTAACTGATATTGTACAAACATGGGTCTTGGATTTGGTAAGGCATATGCACAGGTTTTAATATAATTAAAAGACACTACATATGGGAGATAGGTGATGGTACTTCTGTGCAAATTTGGAAAGATACTTGGATTCCAAAAATGCACATACCTCCAGATAGTCATTTTAGCTCTTTTAATATGAAAACTGTGAATCAGCTCATCGACCAAGACTCTAAGTATTGGAATTCTGATATTTTGAATGCTTTGTTTGATGAAGATACTGTTAAAAGGATTACTGACATAAGAATTCCTATTGCAGGTAAAGATAAGCTGAGATGGGAGCCTTCCAGCAATGGAATGTTTACTATAAAATCTGCTTACAATGCCATCTTGAATGAAAACTTAGCTACTAAGCCAACTAAGAACAACTTAGACATCTGCTGGAAATCCTTTTGGAGATATAAGCTACCTCCCAGAATTCAGTATTTTATATGGAAATTCCTACATGATTGCATTACTACTAAACATAGACTTGCTAGGTTCACTAAACATAAAGATAGTAGATGTGCTATTTGTAGTGGTAACCCTGAAACTATTCAACATCTGTTCTTTGATTGTCATCATGTCAGACATATATGGGATTCAGTAGACTCTATATTATCTACTATCCTCCAGGGTATAGACTTACAAAATTGGATAAGTGGTTTCTTTCTAAAGGAAAACAATGGTATGCCCAAGGATTTTAGTCTGTATGAGAGTGCCAGTTTCATTTTGTGGCTAACCTGAAAGGCTAGATGTGATACAATTTTTGAAACCAAGACATTTAACAATAACATTGTTATAAACAATATTTTCAGGCAGATTGAGGACTGGAAAAGGGCTAAAAGTATGCAAACTAGTAGCAACAGTGCTTTGAGAGTAATCGATAAGAACTGGAAGGCTCCTATAGATGATATATACAAATTGAATTTTGATGCTTCCTATATTGATAAAACTGTATTATCAGGATGGGGACTGATTTGTAGAGATTATGTAGGAAACAGTCATGGACTGCGAGGAGGTGCATCTCTAGCCATTGATCCAGAGAAAGCTGAAGCGCATTCTCTCCTAGAAGCAGTACAATGGGCTCACAGTAAGGGATGGAGAAAAATTCACTTGGAAGGAGATTGTCAGAATGTTATAGTAGCTGTGAATGGGAAGGCTACAGCAGTTAAATGGACAACATATAATTTAATCCATGATGCATTAGTTATATTAAGTTATTTTGATTCTTGGGTTTGCACTTATGCCCATAGGGATGCAAATCATATTGCAGACTCTATAGCAAAGTATGCAAGAACTCAAACAATTTGCTTTTGTTGGTCTAATAATCTGTCTGTATGGATCAATCTTCTGATTCAACAGGATAAAAACAATATGTAAGCTTGCTTATCAATATATTTATTCTTTCCTATTAAAAAAAAAATTGTATGATTAGAAGAATACGTTTCCTACATAGGTGCCACTAATAATTCATACGTTTCCTCCCTAAACCAAGAATAATACAGGATACAACCCAGGTTAAAAATTTTAAGGAAAACATTATTCGAAATAGGAAAGTAATTTTTTTCTATGGCCTTTTCTCGAGTTGGTTAGAGATAGGAAACTAAATTTCGAAAATTTTGGGAAACAATTTTATCATAACTGTCTACGATATATTCTCTCATAAAATAAAGGAAACTAACCATATTGGTCACACATCAAAAATTTGGAAATAAAAAAAGAAAAACACCAAAAATCTTTTGTTTGGCATGCGATGAAAATGAATTTTACTGGGCGGGATGATTTCAAAAGGAAAATCAATTCCCGCCTGATGGTTTGGTTAAACTCCAAAAAGAAAAAGAAAGATGAGTTCGATCTACTTTTTCAGTTTTTATTACTCGATTCATTCTCTCTTTGAAATCATAATTCTGCTACTATCTCTAATCTTTACAAGGAACCTACCTCTTCAAACTCGATCTTTGTTGTTGGTATTATTTCTACAACCGAATATTAAATTGATGTTTTTATTCGATCTCATGGAATCAGATGTTAGATCTTATAGGTTTACTAGTTAAAGCATGATTAGGGTTTTTATTCTATTACTTCTTATATGTTTACTAGTTAAAGCATGATTAGGGTTTTTATTCTATTTTTTCTATCTCTAATATTTACAAGGAACCTACCTTTTCAGACTCGATCTTTGTTGTTGGTATTATTTATACAACCCATTATCGAATGAATATTAAACTGATGTTAGATTTTTTGTTCGATATCATGGAATCAGATGTTATATCTTATAGGTTTACTAGTTAAAGCATGACTAGGGTTTTTATTCGGCTGTATCAAAGAACAAGTTAATGACGATGAGAGGTGATTTTATTTTGTTACAACAATACTGTTTTAGGCTTAAGTTATATGCATGAACTATGATAAGATTTAGGTAAGGATCTTTCTTTCATGTTACTTAGTTAGGCTTTACTAGTTAGTTAGGTTTTACAAAACTTAACGATGCTAATTGTTTTCTCGGGTTTTTGTTATTGTTTGGGTTTGATTTAGATATAACTCTACTTTGATGGACGATGTTGTGACAATCATATATATATAAGGCTTCTCAAGATTTAATCATTTGAGTCTCTGTTACTTGGCGAGTCTGTAACCTCTGCATTTTAAGTTGCCACTTTTAATGATACCATGTTGCTAGTTGGCCAATTTGACTATCATCTTCAAGCTAAAAATGGATAATCATTATGTGGTGCTTTAGTACTCTTGGCTTTTGTAACAAAAAGTTATATAAGACCGTTTAACCGGTACCTTTCGCTTTGTGGATAACACAATATTCATGAGGATATTTTGTGTGTTGCAGTGATGTTTTAGCCTCAAGTTACATGCATCAATGAGTTCATGTTTGTTTTCTTTTCATATAATAGAAAAGAGGTGTAACACATGTAGCCTATCCTGTTAGGTTTAGCTAATATTTTCCAAAATAAGCTCAAATTCCTAACTGAGATGCACGTACCTACACAACTTTTTTCATGGTAGAAGATGATTACAACGTGCCCCCAGAGGAGGACCAATGTGATGATGAGGTGGATTCTGATGGTGGCCATAGAATTGAATTCAGTAGTTACCTAGGCTATTTGGCCCGTGATATGGTTGGCATAAAACATTTATGTTGGAAGGAAGTCCCTACAACAACAAAACAAAATATGTGGGAGGAAATTCTGGTATACATATGTGGTTATCAATTCGTCGTTTTTGTTGTCGAACTGTGAGTCTGTGATGAACAAAAATTAGTTGTTATTGCAGTTTTATTATGAGGTGCCCCATGAATATAAGCAAGCGGTCATGAAGCGTCTAGTTGTTCAGCTGCGGGACTTCAGAAGGAAATTATACAATAATCATGTAAAACCCTTCCTGAAAAGACCGGACAAACTAAAAACTTTCCCCAGAAAGTACGAATCGGTAATGGACCAAGAAGACTGGGACGAATACCTTAAGTATGTACTAGAATCGCCTATATTTAAGGTATGGAATACACATTGCTTTTTCTAATTTGTGTTTCGTTCTTATTGTCTATCCCAGCATACTAATGAAATTATTTTTATTTCCTCTGTAAGAAAAATTCGGAGAAGGGAACAGAGGCAATATCTCAATCCAAGTTCCCACATCGGACAGGACGAGGAGGATACTCGGGATTAAAACTAAAATTAGTAAGTCTGTTTTCTTAAACCAGTTACATGATCTTAAACCATATGTCTGAAATATGATACCAACTATATGAATCACGGATGCTAGGGTATATTTTGGAGAACCTTGTATATTTGTTACCTATTCAATTCATCAGTGTCTTCGCATTCATGGTCTAAGAAGCAGTCTCCTAATCTTATGCAGAACTCTACCAGTAATTCCCAACCAAATCCTTCAATATCTCTAGAGAAGTCGTGCACAGCTATGGCAGAACCTATGGCTAAGACATCTAAAGGATTTTTTTTATTATTTTTTTTCTTCGTAAATCTATATTGCTAATTCTAGCATCTTCTTTTTATATGATGTTCATATGTCGTATCTCCGCAGAAAGAAAAATATGACTTTTGGAATGGATCTAGGGGAAACGTCGTTGCTAGAGGCAGTATTTTACCTATGGTTCCTAACCAGAAAATACATGGACATGATCTTCCTATTAACTGTTATGATGTCAATATTCAGGAGGTTATAGTTCCATCGTTCGTGTTAACCGAACCAAGTGGTGAGTTTAAGTTATTAGGGGAACCTAAAGATGGTTTTGTGGCATGGCCGAAAGATAATTGTTCCATCTCTGATGACAAGGTTAGTTTCTTAGCTCTTTTGCTTTGTTAATCAAGTATATAAATAGTTTTACATAAATCGTGTATTCAGTTTGATTAAAGAATAAGTACGAGATAGAAATATATTAACACCTAAATGGAACATGAATGCCAGTGTAAATTTGAAAATTGATATTTGGTTACGGATTTTATTATGGGAGTCAGCTGTGAAAAATGCAGCGGCCTTCAGTGAAGTTGGCTTTATTACATTGTTGGAAAAATGACTTTTGTCTGTCTCTTATTGAGAATTCACATGACAGACGAATTCGCCTTGGATTTAAAGTATATGTATATATATAGATATATAATACATTTAATCTCTTGCTGCAGGAAACTCCACAGCATGGAAAACCTCATGAGCAACCAGAACCAGTTTTAGATTCTGAGAAGAAATTGGACAGTGAAAAACTGAATGAGGAGCACCTAGCAGTCAATCCACATTCGGGGAGTCATGCAGCCTCTGAAATGATTTCTCAGAAGTCTAAAAAGGAGCATGGAAGGTTGTATGTACCAACTGTGCATAAGGCATTACAACTTTCAGCTGCGCACCAGAGGAAGACAAGGTTTGGCACGTCGAGAATGTCACAACCTGATCCATTGCATGCAGAGACACCACCATCAAAAAGTTGAAGAAAAACTAATGATTTTTGGATAAATACTCATCTAACAAGTTCTTTGCTTTTTTAAACAGGGTTTTTGATGTGTGAACTTTTAGTTTACGTATTTTTTAAGTACTGCACTAGATGCATGCTTTTTACGCTGATAGATAGGTTGACATTTATGTGATAAATAATTCACGCTGAATTTTTATGTTTTCTGGAAATGATGAACATGAAAATGGATTGGTTTAGTTTATTTATCTTTAGTAGCTTACTGTATGATTGATTACCAATCCAGATGAACCATGGGTTGTTATTATGAAGGAAAAATATTTTCATGTTGTTAATACTTTAACTGATATTGTACAAACATGGGTCTTGGATTTGGTAAGGCATATGCACAGGTTTTAATATAATTAAAAGACACTACATATGGGAGATAGGTGATGGTACTTCTGTGCAAATTTGGAAAGATACTTGGATTCCAAAAATGCACATACCTCCAGATAGTCATTTTAGCTCTTTTAATATGAAAACTGTGAATCAGCTCATCGACCAAGACTCTAAGTATTGGAATTCTGATATTTTGAATGCTTTGTTTGATGAAGATACTGTTAAAAGGATTACTGACATAAGAATTCCTATTGCAGGTAAAGATAAGCTGAGATGGGAGCCTTCCAGCAATGGAATGTTTACTATAAAATCTGCTTACAATGCCATCTTGAATGAAAACTTAGCTACTAAGCCAACTAAGAACAACTTAGACATCTGCTGGAAATCCTTTTGGAGATATAAGCTACCTCCCAGAATTCAGTATTTTATATGGAAATTCCTACATGGTTGCATTACTACTAAACATAGACTTGCTAGGTTCACTAAACATAAAGATAGTAGATGTGCTATTTGTAGTGGTAACCCTGAAACTATTCAACATCTGTTCTTTGATTGTCATCATGTCAGACATATATGGGATTCAGTAGACTCTATATTATCTACTATCCTCCAGGGTATAGACTTACAAAATTGGATAAGTGGTTTCTTTCTAAAGGAAAACAATGGTATGCCCAAGGATTTTAGTCTGTATGAGAGTGCCAGTTTCATTTTGTGGCTAACCTGAAAGGCTAGATGTGATACAATTTTTGAAAACAAGACATTTAACAGTAACATTGTTATAAACAATATTTTCAGGCAGATTGAGGACTGGAAAAGGGCTAAAAGTATGCAAACTAGTAGCAACAGTGCTTTGAGAGTAATCGATAAGAACTGGAAGGATCCTATAGATGATATATACAAATTGAATTTTGATGCTTCCTATATTGATAAAACTGTATTATCAGGATGGGGACTGATTTGTAGAGATTATGTAGGAAACAGTCATGGACTGCGAGGAGGTGCATCTCTAGCCATTGATCCAGAGCAAGCTGAAGCGCATTCTCTCCTAGAAGCAGTACAATGGGCTCACAGTAAGGGATGGAGAAAAATTCACTTGGAAGGAGATTGTCAGAATGTTATAGTAGCTGTGAATGGGAAGGCTACAGCAGTTAAATGGACAACATATAATTTAATCCATGATGCATTAGTTATATTAAGTTATTTTGATTCTTGGGTTTGCACTTATGCCCATAGGGATGCAAATCATATTGCAGACTCTATAGCAAAGTATGCAAGAACTCAAACAATTTTCTTTTGTTGGTCTAATAATCTGTCTGTATGGATCAATCTTCTGATTCAACAGGATAAAAACAATATGTAAGCTTGCTTATCAATATATTTATTCTTTCCTATTAAAAAAAAAACTGTATGATTACAAGAATACGTTTCCTACATAGGTGCCACTAATAATTCATACGTTTCCTCCCTAAACCAAGAATAATACAGGATACAACCCAGGTTAAAAATTTTAAGGAAAACATTATTCGAAATAGGAAAGTAATTTTTTTCTATGGCCTTTTCTCGAGTTGGTTAGAGATAGGAAACTAAATTTCGAAAATTTTGGGAAACAATTTTATCATAACTGTCTACGATATATTCTCTCATAAAATAAAGGAAACTAACCATATTGGTCACACATCAAAAATTTGGAAATAAAAAAAGAAAAACACCAAAAATCTTTTGTTTGGCGTGCGATGAAAATGAATTTTACTGGGCAGGATGATTTTAAAAGGAAAATCAATTCCCGCCTGATGGTTTGGTTAAACTCCAAAAAGAAAAAGAAAGATGAGTTCGATCTACTTTTTCAGTTTTTATTACTCGATTCATTCTCTCTTTGAAATCATAATTCTGCTACTATCTCTAATCTTTACAAGGAACCTACCTCTTCAAACTCGATCTTTGTTGTTGGTATTATTTCTACAATCGAATATTAAATTGATGTTTTTATTCGATCTCATGGAATCAGATGTTAGATCTTATAGGTTTACTAGTTAAAGCATGATTAGGGTTTTTATTCTATTACTTCTTATATGTTTACTAGTTAAAGCATGATTAGGGTTTTTATTCTATTTTTTCTATCTCTAATATTTACAAGGAACCTACCTTTTCAGACTCGATCTTTGTTGTTGGTATTATTTATACAACCCATTATCGAATGAATATTAAACTGATGTTAGATTTTTTGTTCGATATCATGGAATCAGATGTTATATCTTATAGGTTTACTAGTTAAAGCATGACTAGGGTTTTTATTCGGCTGTATCAAAGAACAAGTTAATGACGATGAGAGGTGATTTTATTTTGTTACAACAATACTGTTTTAGGCTTAAGTTATATGCATGAACTATGATAAGATTTAGGTAAGGATCTTTCTTTCATGTTACTTAGTTAGGCTTTACTAGTTAGTTAGGTTTTACAAAACTCAACGATGCTAATTGTTTTCTCGGGTTTTTGTTATTGTTTGGGTTTGATTTAGATATAACTCTACTTTGATGGACGATGTTGTGACAATCATATATATATAAGGCTTCTCAAGATTTAATCATTTGAGTCTCTGTTACTTGGCGAGTCTGTAACCTCTGCATTTTAAGTTGCCACTTTTAATGATACCATGTTGCTAGTTGGCCAATTTGACTATCATCTTCAAGCTAAAAATGGATAATCATTATGTGGTGCTTTAGTACTCTTGGATTTTGTAACAAAAAGTTATATAAGACCGTTTAACCGGTACCTTTCGCTTTGTGGATAACACAATATTCATGAGGATATTTTGTGTGTTGCAGTGATGTTTTAGCCTCAAGTTACATGCATCAATGAGTTCATGTTTGTTTTCTTTTCATATAATAGAAAAGAGGTGTAACACATGTAGCCTATCCTGTTAGGTTTAGCTAATATTTTCCAGAATAAGCTCAAATTCCTAACTGAGATGCACGTACCTACACAGCTAATGAAATTATTTTTATTTCCTCTGTAAGAAAAATTCGGAGAAGGGAACAGAGGCAATATCTCAATCCAAGTTCCCACATCGGACAGGACGAGGAGGATACTCGGGATTAAAACTAAAATTAGTAAGTTTGTTTTCTTAAACCAGTTACATGATCTTAAACCATATGTCTGAAATATGATACCAACTATATGAATCACGGATGCTAGGGTATATTTTGGAGAACCTTGTATATTTGTTACCTATTCAATTCATCAGTGTCTTCGCATTCATGGTCTAAGAAGCAGTCTCCTAATCTTATGCAGAACTCTACCAGTAATTCCCAACCAAATCCTTCAATATCTCTAGAGAAGTCGTGCACATCTATGGCAGAACCTATGGCTAAGACATTTAAAGGATTTTTTTTATTATTTATTTTCTTCGTAAATCTATATTGCTAATCCTAGCATCTTGTTTTTATATGATGTTCATATGTCGTATCTCCGTAGAAAGAAAAATACGACTTTTGGAATGGATCTAGGGGAAACGTCGTTGCTAGAGGCAGTATTTTTCCTAAGGTGCCTAACCAGAAAATACATCGACAAGAGCTTCCTGAACACTGTTATGCTGCCAATATTCTGGAGGTCATAGATCCATCATTCGTGTTAACGGAGCCAAGTGGTGAGTTTAAGTTATTAGGGGAAGCTAAAGATGGTTTTGTGGCATGGACGAAAGATAATTGTTCCATCTCTGATGACAAGGTTAGTTTCTTAGCTCTTTTGCTTTGTTAATCAAGTATATAAATTTTTTTACGTAAATCAATCATGTATTCAGTTTGATTAAAGAATAAGTACGAGATAGAAATATATTAACACCTAATGGAACATGAATGCCAGTGTAAATTAGAAAATTGATATTTGGTTACGGATTTTATTATGGGCGTCAGCTGTGAAAAATGGTGCGGCCTTCAGAGAAGTTGGCTTTATCACATTGTTGGAAAAATGACTTTTGTCTATCTCTTGTTGAGAATTCATATGACAGACGAATAATTTATATGACAGACGAATTCGCCTTGGATTTAGAATATATATATAATACATTTAATCTCTTGATGCAGGAAACTCCACAACATGGAAAACCTCATAAGCAACCAGAACCAGTTTTAGATTTTGAGAAGAAATTGGACAGTAATAAACTGAATGAGGAGTACCTAGCAGTCGATCCACATTCGGGGAGTCATGCATGCAGCCTCTGAAAATCTTTCTCAGAAGACTAAAAAGGCGCAAAGAAGGTTATATGCACCAACTGTGCAGAAGGCATACCAACTTTCAGATGGGCAACAGAGGAAGACAAGGTTTGGCGCGTCGAGAATGTCACAACCTGATCCATTGCATGCAGAGACACCACCATCAAAAAATTTGAAGAAAAACTGATGATTTTTGGATAAATGCTCTTTAATATTTTTTTTTGCAAACTGTTAGACCAAAGCTCAACATTTTTTACTGTGTTATTAATAATAATATGAATTTTTGGCATATATAAATTTTAGATTTGACCACAATTTGTAAAGTATATAAGAGAGTTTGGATAGTTCCAGGTGGATGGTTTAGATGCGTCATATCTGAACGGCTTAGAGGCGTCACACGCGTAATATACACGCTTCGAGATTAATTGGCGTGGCTAAACATAACATTAAGACACATTAAGCAGATATAAATTGGCGTGGCTAAATATCATATAAAGCCATGCTATATGGCGTGTCTATAGGTTCTCCGATGAACGGCTCCCAACGTTACATGTGGACGGTCAACGTTACATCTGAACGGTCAATATTGCATCATCTTAAACGAGATCCAATAGTACCTAATACAGCCACGTGGATGAAGGTAATTGTAAATTGGCGTGGAAAAATATCACATATAGCCACGCTATATGGCATGTCTATAGGTTCTTCAATGAACGGGTCACAACGTTACATGTGGACGGCGTAGGATGCATATAATTTAACGGTCAATATTGCATCATCTAAAATGAGATCCAATGATTCCTAATACGGCCACGTGGATCAAGGTAATTGTAAATTGGCCTGGCTAAATATCACATATAGCCACGCTCTTTGGGGCGTGTCTATAGGAAATTAGTGAACGGCTCACAACGTTACATGTGGACGGTGAAGGATGCATATAATTGAATGGTCAATATTGCATCATCTTAAATGAGATCCAACGATTCCTAATACGGACACGTGGATCAAGGTAATTGTAAATTGGCGTGGCTAAATAGCACATATAGCCACGTTATATGGGGCGTGTCTATAGGATATCCAATCAACGGCTCACAACATTACATGTGGACGGTGAAGGATGCATATAATTTAACGGTCAATATTGCATCATCTTAAATGAGATCCAATGATTCGTAATACGGCTACGTGGACCAAGGTAATTGGAAATTGGCGTGGCTAAATATCACATATAGCCACGCTCTATGGGGCGTGTCTATGGATATCCAATGAACGGTTCACAACGTTACATGTGGATGGTATTCAACGGTTCCTAATGCATCCACGTGGATGCAAGTAAGTGAAATTGGCGTGGCTAAAACATAACATATAACCACGTTAAACCTATATGGCGTGTCTATCGGATAACCAATGGCTACGCCAAAAAGCAATTTGCGTGTCTAAAGTGAACCAAATAGGCACGCTAAAATGCAATTTGCGTGTCTATAGTGAATCAAATAGCCACACCAAAAGCAATTTGCGTGTCTAAAGTGAACCAAATAGCCACGCCAACAAGCAATTTTTGTGTGTAAAGTGAACCAAATAGCCACGCCAAAAAGCAATTTGCGCGTCTATAGTGAATCAAATAGCCATGCCAAAAGAAATTTTCGTGTCTATAGTGAACCAAATAGCCACGCCAAAACAATAAATCGTGTGTCTATAGAGTACTAGTACTTAAGTTTTTGGGACCCTATATAGCAATGCCTATATGGCTCTGGCGTGTCTATTTCATGCAGAAATAGACACGCATGGCAAGCGTGGCTATAAGCTACCTAAAACCACGTCATATTACCTAAAACCACGCAAGCAGAAGTCACGCCTAGTCCAAACCGAAGTGACGTGACGCCAATTTGGCATGGCAAAAGGGTCTCTGTGTACTAGTGGCGGTTTTGGAAAATATGTGATCCTGTAAGGGATGAGTTTTCAGTTAGTAATTCTATTAACAATGGTTTGCTTCATACACCTCACAACTATTTTAATGAAGCAAGTGATCTTTTGAAATGTCACTGGGTTTATGATTCTAATGGTATTTTTAACAAATATCATATCTTGTTCAAATTTATCTCTGTATACTCGAGTAAACTCTTGAATAAAATTCAAGTGATATTGCCACTCTCTGGTAATAAAAGAGTAAACAGGTTTTTGGACAAAAACATGGAATCAATCCGAAACAAAGATCCATACAATGAAAAACCGGTTTTCCAAAAGAAAGACCTAGATACAAAATCAGAATTGTTTCCCCACAAGTCACGGTTTCCGATATTGAGAGTATTTCCTAAAACTAGTTATTTCCGGCTTTTGATATCAAATCTTCCTATAAAAGATAATCTCTTGCTATGTGTTTATACATATTGGGGAAGATTGGTCAAAACCGTAACTAGGATTTTTCATATTTTCGCAAGTATGAAAAAAGGAAAACAAGAGAAGAAATCTCTGGATTAGACAAGTATGTCTTGAATCCTTTTATTCCTCCCGGGGAAGTTGAGAAAATCAAGTATCCTCACTTGATCAAAGGGAAGCATGCCCTTACAAATTTTGTGGATAACACATGTTATGAAAGTTATCAAGTCTTGAAGGGAGTAAGCTTCACTGAAGAGAAGAGATTCGATCCAGATGTTTCAGAAACCAATTATGTGAAATTTGTTCAAGACCGAATTTGGGGGAATATGTTCGGATTTGAAAATATTCACCTGACATAGTAAGAATTTTTTATGGTAATATTCACAATATTAATCATGAAAACTTACGTTTAGCACCATGGTTAGAAGTACTTTTCTTCATGTCAACAGAAAGATGATATCAGAAATCATCAACTACAATGAGAAGGGTCATATGATTACTAGTTTTGAAATTGAGCACGATAACATTTCGAAACTCATCACTGGTAAAACTGTTGAATGGAGAAAGAGAAAGATGCTGACCAAAGATGTACCCTTTTATCTTAGGGTTTTCGGACTTGCTGTAACAACCATGTTTGCTTGTACAAGAGATTCTTCTCTATGGAACAGAGAATTTGCTGAATTGGTTTATTACCTTCTATAAGGAAAGAAACTGATTGATATTTGTGGTATTATTATCAATCAAATGATTAAAATCATTGAATCTCTCAATGTCACAGGTTTCCATAGAAATCTTGGATATCCCTGTCTCATCACCAAGTTGTGTGGAAGTGCAACAAGAAACAATTTTGGAGATGAGAAAATACTAAAACTGTTTCTCAGGGAATCATCAATCGGATGAATGGAACTCAAAAAGGATCAAGTATCTTATACAATCAAACTTATAGTAATGGAGATCTCATGTTCCATATTTTACGTCTCGGGAGACAATTGGATTGTATTCAAAAATAGGTGGCATTTGCCTATAGAGGTGATCCGGAAACCCTTGAAGGAATCCTAAAAATCAATAAAGAGTTCCTGAAAGGAGAACAAGAACAAGACTCGGAGGAAGAATCTGATGAGCAAACAAATGAAGTCTGATTAGTCTTCAAGAAGAGAAAAATAGACAATAGTTGTTTGATTATTTCAATAATCGTATTAAGTATATTATGAATAAAACTATCCTATTATGAATAAAATTATTTGATTTATAATTTTTCTTGTGATGGTTTTTGATTTACATAGCATGTGCTTGAATGCTTTATTATTACTATGGATATTTATGGTTTTATTACCTTGATATTCGATCTCATAATGTTATGAACCCTTATGGTTTGGGTGACTTTTTGATTTAGCAGGATTAAGTTCTAGCCCATGTTGGTACGCTTTATCAAAGGATCATGAGGGGTTCTTGTAGAAACAATATGTGAAAAAGTCACAATATGTTGAATCGGTTTTGGTTTAGCATAAAAACATATGTGTTTCGACGGTTTTCAACTTTTGCTTGCAATTGTTAAAACCGATTCTCAGCCTTTCTCTGGTAAAGGTTGGTTGTTGTTATTCTTTTGTTCTGCATAAGGATGACAACATAATGATATTTCGATATCAATTCTCCCTGGAAGAAGATGCAAACATATTGGAGAAGTGGATGCGAAATTTGAGGTAACAATGTTGTTAGTTAATTGTTTTCTTGTTTAAGAAAAGCCTGATTTTTATATATTTTTCTTTTTCTTAACAAAATTTCGGTACAATTGATGTTTTATTCCATCATGTGCGTATGGATGTGTGTGTGATTCAATTGGTTCCGGTCAAGAAAAACTATTGTTATCTTGTTTTATTGTATGGTATCAATTTTCTAGGCTTACAAAATTTCGGTGCAATTGCGGTGTTTTAGTGCTTACGTTGATTCAATTGCTTCCGGTTGAGGTGAATAATTATGCAAGTTGATTTATTTGGTTTGTATGAATTATTTATGGCTTAACGAAAGAAAAGGTTTACGGGATGGATTGTTTAGTCCAATTCGATTCCGGATAAGAGAAGCTAAGTTTATCTTAGTTAAACTTATCAAAGTGGAGGTTTCGGTTATTCAAGTCTAATCGAATGCCTTAACAAGAATTCTAGTTAACTAACCTAGTACTTGTCTTGTTTAAAATTGAAAGGTCTAAGTTATATGGATAATTAGAACCTAATGAGAAAAATAGAGTTATATTTATTTTGGTCTTATCAAAAGAAGTGGTTGTATTTGTACAATCGGTTTAGCAAAGGGACTAAGTTGCTTAGTTTTTTTTGGTTCACTAAACTAAATTGGGAAAATTGCTTCGGGAAGTTGTTTCCTTGATAACATATCAAAACAAATTACTTTGTAGTTTCCGTTTTGATATTGGTTATCAAAAATGGTGTGTGGAACCCTCGTGCGTAACTCTATAGGTTTGCAAGTCTATTTTGAGATTTGTAAGATTCTTTTCGTGTTGTCCTTTATTTTTTCGTTTCTTTGTCATTTTGTGACAAAAAGGGGGAGAAATATATGGAGTAAACAAGTGATACTGGTATTGATTTTATATTGATTGGTATCACTAAGGAAAAGAACATTTGTGCTTAAACGTTTATCTAACGAGAGAGTGAAAGCATAGACTAAGGGGGGAGTAGCATATGATATTGATTGGTATAACAAAGACGTGCGGATTGATGAAATCTACCTATCTCGCCTTTATGGGGAGTATTAGCTTTGTTATTATAATGTCAACAGCGGCATTTAAGGATTGAATGAATGCAGGTTATTGTGTTGTTGAATTCGGGAATCAAGCGTATGTGTAATGAATTCTTGTAATTTGTTTATCCATATGATTGTAAGAGTTTTGTCACTAAAATTGACAAAGGGGGATACTGTTAGAGCATACTCGGTTGAACCCACCAAGCGTTGGTATGTCAAGTTTGGTTGTCATATTTTAGTGAATCAAAACTCATTTTAAGAGTCGCTTGATTATGTACTAGAGTAAACTTCGTATAGGTTAGCTTCAAAGTATTAGGATATGAAACATTACAAGTATTGTGAATACTTGAAGAAGTGAAGAAGTAAGAAGCTACAACGACAACATCATCCTTCCACTTGAGGTTAATGATATTTGACTTGAACTGTTTCATTCCCTAACGTATCTTTCAAGTCGTGCATATTGAAAACGAAACTGCGAAGCATAAACACTATAGATAGACATAGTATTAAAGAATACAATATGAAGTTTATTTCTTAACCATTAAACTTTGTAGATAAGACATCGACATAATCGTTTAAATGCTATTGTGATTATGTATGGGTATGAGGTGAGGATTTCATCCTAGGAAACAATGTTTTACATGTGTTTTAAGGAAGTAAGTTCATAAACTTGTTTATGAATCGAAAAGGAACTCGCCAGGCGTTATTGGGATTGTTATTCATTGCATATCTTGTGAAGATCCAATATGTATGATTTAGTATAACCGCTCACGACTTGTTTGTGTTCTTCGTAAAACTATTCACAAAGGCCTGACTTATATATTGGTATGACTTTTATTAGTGAAACTGATCTTAAGTAATCATGTGAGATGGTATGATCGAGTTTGTGATTTGTCGAACCGAATCTGGGTAAAGGGGAACCAATCCTATGAAGAGGTGCAACAAATCACAAATGGGAATTGATCCTTGTATGAGGTGCAACAAGTTTGTAGCAGAAAGGGGAACCGATCCTATGGACATGTGCAACACGTTTTTTAGGCAAAGGGGAAAAAATCCTATGGACATGTGCAACACATATAAGTTAGATACCATATATATGTGGGGAACCGATCCTAGTACCTAGTCAACCGAATTTTGGAAAGCTAGTGTGACTATGCACGGTACTTACATGGAGGTAGAACCGAAACTTGTTTTGGTAGAACCGTTAAACCCATGATTTGTGATTGAGTGTTTCTTAATCAATCGCATAGTTCTTGAAAGTCAGATGAACCAATTCTAAACTTGTTTGGAGGTGTGGCAAGTTGGTTTCAAGGTTGTAAGTATGAAAGAGGACTTACAAAGTAAGGATTTCGGCATACTTTGAACACGTACAGTAATGTTTATCTTTTATTGTTCAAAGTTATTCCTTAATAGCCACAGGAAGAAAATCCCAGGATCGAAATATAAATAAGTTAAGAATCTTTTAATTAAGGTTGTTAATTTTATTTGAGGAAAATGAGAATTAGTAATGTGCATTTACTAGTTGAGATTTTCCAAAGAGATTTTCGATCATTATTTTGGACAGAGCATTTCCAGGAATTATGAAAACCAAATTTGGAATATATTGAATATCTTTGAGAATATTTTCGGTTTTGGAAATTCCTTGGTGTCCAAACTTCCTTGTCTATAAATACTTGAAGTTTGCATTTCTAGCAAACTAAACTTCGTGACAACAAACTTCCTTGGTTGTGTTGTTACTGGTGTAGCCGCCTATTCGGAGAGGAGAGTAACCTAATTAGGCGAAATCTCTTACGATCGCTCAGTTTAAAGTCTTCTTTGGGATTGAGAAGCTCTACGAGTACCGTTGGTGGGAAACTAGATAATTGCGGTTTATATTGTGTTTTCGATTGATTTGATTGACTAACGGTGGTTGAACTTTGATTGCACCTAGTTTGTTTATGCTTGAGAATCTTCTCTTATGATATAAGATTCACTCAAACTAGATCGAAGTTTCGACAGGGATCTTTAGACTGTTGTTAGTGCTAAAGACGATCTTGTGATAATCCATTGTTAACAGACTCCGTTCTGTGCGTAATTGATCACAAAAGATTCAATTTGTTGTGTGCAGGTGTTTATTGAAGATCTAAGAAGATTTGAAGACAAAGAAGATATTGAAGATTTCTGATTTGGGGTTCATAATCTTTGGTGTGCACAATACTTGTTTCGGTATAAGAGGATCCAACTATAATTGGTTTATCCTTGTGGTAGATTGCATTGATTAGTTGTGTAGATCGGCATCAATAAAATTATTTGTGATTAAAATTATTGATTGCAAAATCTTAACAATTACTTCGGTAGTTGAACATAAGATAGATCTAAGAACCTGATGAAGGAGTTTATGTTAAGATAAACAGAAGAACCTTAGAACGACTCACATCACTTGGTTGAATAGAGTTGATACCAAACAGATTTGTTGTTCCTTTACTGTTTGGAATACGAACCAAAGGAATTGTTCCAAGTACGTGACTTATTCATAAGTTGGAGGCGTGGGAATACAGACGGAACTAGGTGAACTATAGGTTTAGTTACTTGATCTCAACTATACGAAGTTAGGTTTAATTTTGTGTAGCGGCTTAATACTGAGAGTATTCAATTCTGGACAAGGTCCCGGGGTTTTTCTGTATTTGTGGTTTCCTCGTTAACAAAATCTTGTTGTGTCATTTACTTTATACTTCCGCATTATAATTGTTTTATTATAATTAAAGTAAATTACACAAACGTTAATTCCTATTTACTTGATAAGCAATCCTATTGTGTTTGATTGAGTCCGAACCTTTTTATCAAGTAAACATACTTCGTTGTTGTATTGTCTCGATCTTATATCCATAGACGATCACACGAAGTGTGAACCGGTTAGTTACATTGTCTCGACTCAGTCCATAGACAATCACTTTCGGAGAAATGACTTATAGGTAGGAAAAGTTTTAGCTTGAGGTATATTTGGGTACCCTCGCCTTTTCATATCCAACAAGTAATAAGCGACTTAATGGAATGGAACTTCGCGTATCACCTTAAGATTATGAATCCCAAAATGAATGCCAAAAGAAATAGTTAATAGTCTGTGCGATTGTAACCGATGAACAAAGAGTTTTGTGTCTTTATCATTCTAAAGATTTCTTTTTTTTTTGTATTAATTTTGGAGGCAAGATAATTGTACAAATTCAATTTTGAATGATTAGCTAATAACATCTCTCTACAGATACAAGCCTATCTGCTCTTGTTTTTGTTCTCGAAGAAGAAATGTACGGTTATGCTACCCAAACCCTCAATTTTGATCGAGATGTTTTCTTCGATTTGTCTGATAAGTTTGATTTAGTTTCAGTTGTTCTTAAACTCGAGTTGTATGAAATGCAATACGAGTACATGACAAACCAAATCAAACAAACGCCGAGTTTAGGAACCTTTCTCTCTCTGTTAGGTTCGCGAACTCAATAAACATAAATTAAAATCCAAGAAAATATCTTAAATAGGTTTGCGAACTTATCAAGTATGTTTGAGAACCTATAATTTACAAAATCATGAGAAAATTCTTACTTGATTCTAATTTCTAAACAAATAAGCTTGAGATTGACATTAAAACTTCACTAGATTTTAACCGACCATCTAGTCTGTGACAAGATTTTTTTTGTGCAATTTATGTAATACTAAAGTTTATGACTTTGATATGAAACATAAATATATATAATGAAAATTAAAGAGCCTGGAAGGAAAATCAGTCTTTGTTACTATCCTTTGATGAAGTTCTCCAAATGATATCTTTGTGTGATCTTCAATATTCAATTGTTGAGAATAACTTGGATGAAACCTAAATATGATACTAATCTAATTTAGTCTAAAGATAACTTTAGTAGGCTTCTTGCAAAAATACTCACACTTGTTTTCTAACTTCGGTGAGGGAATGCCAGTTGTCGAACTCTAAATATAGTACATGAATGAGTTTTAAGACCTCGATTTGCATAATTTCCGTGAAGTATCAAAATAATTGTTTTCTCAAACATGTACCTTGAAGCCGTGTACACCATGACTATCAAAAACACACCAAAGTTTAAGTTATTAAATCTTCGCTTATAACAAAGTCAAAAGTCGTAAAGGTACATATTTATGATCTTCATTTACACAGTAGAGATAGCAGAAAACCAAATATTTCACGTCCATATGAAAATGCGCTAGAATGGTGAAAAAGCGGGGGTCTAACAACACCACCCAATATTTTGATTAGCAACCTGTATGGACTAACTCCGAAATACTTTGCTAGAGAATCAAATAGACAGTCAGACTCAATCTAGATAAAAGTATCTCAAGGAGTTAATATCTCTCTCTTGATTTGATTTTTACTCAAGCTAAAAACAATATTGAGTCTTTATCAAATACAAGGAATAACTTGGACGGTACCAAAGACCAATGTCCAAGGATCAATCAATATCAATCAACAACCAAAGGTTGGATTTCCAATTAATGATCACGGACGCACAACTTGTATTATTTCAATTATATAAAATATAATGCGGAAAACAAATAACACAGACACCAGAAATTTTGTTAACGAGGAAATCGCAAATGCAGAAAAACCGCGGGACCTAGTCCAGATTGAATACACACTGTATTAAGCCGCTACAGACACTAGCCTACTCCAAGCTAACTTCGGACGGGACTATAGTTGAACCCCAATCAGTCTCCCATCGATCCAAGGTACAGTTGTACTCCTATGCTTCTGATCCCAGCAGGATACTACACACTTGCTTAGATGATCTCACCCACAACCAAGAGTTGCTGCAACCCAAAACTCAGCAGAAATTCTCGAAAAGAGAACTTCCGCCAGTTCGCGGACTGGGTTCGCGGACTTAGCACACAAACGAGTTTTTGGAAAATCCAGCAGAAATTCTCGGTCGAGAACTTCCGACAGTTCGCGGACTTGGCAAGCCAATTCCACAATCCTCCCGATTTCTCTTGATCAACAAAGTTCGAAAACTTCGCTTCAAGGAATACATGGTTATGTAATCTAAACTCTCATTTCAATCACTGAGACATTCTCAGAGGACGCTATGTAGCCGTTATTCACATACCGATTCACGTCAGGGCAATTCTCAAAGTGATTGAAACTTTTCATGACTTTCGTCACTAGGTGAAGATAAACTTGATCAAAGCGAAACGCTTTAGCGACACACTATTTCGAGATAAAAGATAAGCAATGAATGCTCAGCTCGAAATGTCAAATGTGTATGATCTAGTCTATATAGCATACGAATTTTGTCTCATAAGAAGTAGGAGATAGAATAGATAGACTTTTGAGTGATAGATAAGTTCAAGTCTCCACATACCTTGTTGTTGATGAAGTTCCACGGTTCCTTGTATAGATCTTCGTCGTTGTATGATGAATCGCCATGAAGTCCTTGAGCTCAACTACACTTTTCTATCCTAGTCCGAGACTTAGCTATGTAGGCTAGAAATCAAGACTCATAGTTTTTATCACTAACATTGACAAACATGCTTGAGATAGCAACGCATGCGAGGTCGACCGAGCTATGCTCTAACAATCTCCCCCTTTGTCAATTTTAGTGACAAAACTATTAGTACATATGGAATACAAAAAAAGATAAACTTTAGTGGCTCCTATTCCATAGTTTAATCCTCAACGTTCCCTGAAATCTTCGTCCTTCCAAGTACTCCAATGATCCCAAAGGTTGTAAGTTTAGCATTACCGTTGTTGAAGATCCGTAGCTATAACAATGAGAGAAATCGAGATTCTCGATCATTATTATACAGTGCCATAGTATTATTATGTAATATCAAAGTCCAATTGTATCACGACTTTAACAATAATACTACGATGATATGTATCACTCCCCCTTAGTCAATACTCCATCTCGATCATGGAAACCACTCCCCCCTACACAATGATCTGAAAACCATATGTATTTGTAGTGTGAACTACATTATTTCCCCCCCCTTTTTGTCAATAAAATTGGCAAAGGTACAAGAACGGGATCATAATGAAATTTCCACAAGAGACATTTCATAGACTAAAAGAAAAATACATACCAACTTAATTTAGATGCAATCATAAAGCCGAAGCTGAATGCATTGATCAAGGAGTTTTAAGATACAAGATAACCCCTATAAAATTCCACAGCCGCACACCCCCAAGATATTACCATTAAGCACAAGTTCAAAAGAACTCTCCCCCATTTGATGTCATTCCCGAAAGAACAACAAGAGCGACCTTAATTTCGAAGGAAAAAAAGATTTTTTAATTGGACACCAAAAACCATAGGAATGATTTTCTATATCCAAAGCTCAACCAAATTAATCACAAGTAAACCCATGATTAATTCAATTGAAAGCGCAACTAAATCAAACTACAAAAGTGATCAATTTAATTGATAGTGCTCAACATAAGTAAACTTACAGAGCTACGACTAAGGTAATCATACGAAGATGACTAACTTAATCGTTCACATACTCAACATAAGGAAAACCTTACGGAATATACGACTACATTAACCAATAGAACATGATTAGTATAGCCGTTCATATACTCAACACAAGAATTTGTGGAATATATGAAAATTCAACTAGATTAATTACAAGAGAACCTATAATTAATCTAATTGGAATACAAACAACCAAACTAATCACCGAAGTAATCAACTTAATTATTTTGGGCTCAACATAAGAGAACTTATGGAACCCCGACTAAGTTCATCATAGAATATGACAACCTTAACCGTACATGTACTCGACATAAGAAGGAAAACTTATGGAGTACAAACTAAATAACCAAACTGGTTGATTAATTTAGTTCCTAATGCTCGACATATAACATCTTATGGAACAACCAACAAGCCAATAAGAATAATTGACTTAGTTGTATCGTGCTCAACATAAGACACTGGAGCCTTCACGGTAAAACATAACAAGATGGATCAATGAAGATCAATACCGTGGATAACATACAAGGATCTATTCTATTTTCCATCATAACGATATAATAGACTTTATCCTTGTTAAACAAAGGATTTTATCCTATTTTCCATCAAATACATGACTGCATAGGCATAACTTTTTTAATTGTCAAAAGTCTATTCGTCCTTTCATCAATACGAATACTGATTCATGAACGACTTTACTTTTGACCGCAATATGGGACCTTCAAGTTCACGGACGTAAACAATACATATCCCATAAACAAATTGCAATATCACAAAATCATAAAGATCCATACTGCAATAACATCATCCTCCAAATATTTTTAGAATTTAAAACCAATAAACCTAAAAAATAAACATAAGAAGATGAAAATAAAAAATAGATATGTGTAGTCACAATCATCTCTATTCAAAGCACTAGTTATTCTTCCAACTAATCCAAAAAGAAGACATACTAGGAAACAAAAATAGATGACAAGCTTAAACGGATTCTGGTGTATCCTCAACAGCGAACAAGAACACGGGAGGTTCAAGATCCTCACGAGACATGAAATCAATGAGCTTGTGATCTACAGCCTTCTCTGCATCAACGGAGAGATGATTCTCTTTTCGAAGATCCTTGATTTGAGATTTTATGAGACCAAGGTCAGACACAACCTTTTCCAACTCAGTTTTCACCTTATCAAGACCTTTAAGAGTATCAACAAGCTGTAGTTTTGCTTCCCCAAAGTACTTAATAAAGTCATGAACAACTTCAGCAGAGATCATATCATCCTTTTCAGCATCTTCATGAGAATATGCAAAGAAGCATGAGGCATTGGAATGATCTTCATCTACAAGAGTTCTCTTCTCCTTGGAATCAACCTCAACACCTTTGTCAAGAAATCCTTTTCCAAAGCCACCATAGCAAGATGAGGAGGACGACATTCTCCAAAATCCAAAACTACCCGGAGTACACGTACGTGACTTGTAACCTTAAGAGGTTGAATATTTATCCTTGGGGACAACAATTTAGGGTTTCAAATAAACTGTTAACTCGGGCCAGAACGAAATCCGTTCGAGTACAACGAATACCCAAGAGATAAAGTCCTTCAAACAATTTGAAAACATGACCTAAAAACGAGTTTTAAGACAGTATGCAACATCTTCTTTTGACTTAACCAATCCTTGATCTTAACGGATCTGTCAACACAAGTTTAGCTATGGACGATAAGAAAACAGCTTAACTTAACAGATGCAAGTAACAAGTATACCTGTTTTTAACACAACTTACTCAGAAGGATTTTATATGAGTAAGCTCTCGAACCTTGTGATTAATTAGCACAAGTACGAGCCACGGGCTCATTACGAGGTTTATGTCTTTGGTTAAGTTTGTCTTTCCTCTTAGTCTTAGAGAGGGATCCTGTTTGACATAAGAAATTATCATAAAATTTATTGTCATCAAAATAAGAGACATAGTTGGAGTTCTTACCAGAAGTGTCTTGACATGAGGAAGAAGATAATTTGTTGAAAATCTCTTTGTACCTTACAATTATCTCTTTAATATCTTTTCTTATCTTATCAATCTTCTTCTCTTCTGGAATGGCTTTCTCAACAGGAACAATGTTGCTTTTACAGACAAGTCATTGATCTTCCTTATGACGATTTTTATTAAGACTTCTGAGTATAAAGCATCAGAAGTTCTTGGTACATTAGACTGCTTTGAATGTCCTTGAATGGAGAGTTTATTCAAGCGGCGTTCAATCTCCAAGGCATCCTTTTTGAGGCTGGCCTCAAGAGTCAAGCATGAAGACTGATCTTCAGCGTTGCCATGGATTTTGCGATCTTTAACAATACCAAAAAGAACATTGACATGATGTTTCATTCTAACGGCTTGAATTCTAACAAGATTTAGAATCAGTTTACTCTCTTCAGCTGTATCCCATTCATTAGAGAAGAAGGTCTCTTTCGAAGGGTAATCATGGCCACTCATACCATAGTTTGTCTATCTCGTCGAACCACGAGGTTTTTCTATATTCGAGATCGGACTATTCTCTTTAATAGATTTAGACGAGAGAAAATCTTTATTACTGGTGACGCGTTTATCAGAGATAGTACTCTTGTCCATAGAGTAAGATCGCTACAAACACATACTTGTTAGGTCTTGAACGTGTTTGCATGCTCTGATACCAATTGAAAAAGCAGGGGTCTAACAACACCACCCAATATTTGGATTAGCAATCTGTATGGACTAACTCCGAAATACTTTGCTAGAGAATCAACTAGACAGTCAGACTTGATCTAGATAAAAGTATCTCAAGGAGTTAATATCTCTCTCTTGATTTGATTTTTACTCAAGCTAAAAATAATAGCGAGCCTTTATCAAATACAAGGAATAACTTGGACGGTACCAAAGACCAATGTCCAAGGATCAATCAATATCAATCAACAACCAAAGGTTGGATTTCCAATTGATGATCATGAACGCACAACCTGTATTATTTCAATTATATAAAATATAATGCGGAAAAGAAATAACACTGACACCAAAAATTTTGTTAACGAGGAAACCACAAATGCAAAAAAACCCCGGGACCTAGTCCAGATTAAATACACACTGTATTAAGCCGCTACAGACACTAGCCTACTCCAAGCTAATTTCGGACTGTACTATAGTTGAACCCCAATCAGTCTCCCACCGACCAAGGTACAGTTGTACTCATACGCCTCTGTTCCCATCAGGATACTACGCACTTGATTCCCTTAGCTGATCTCACCCACAACCAAGAGTTGTTGCAACCTAAAATCGCAGACTTGATAATAAAAAGATATGTCTCACGCAAAAAAGTCTATCAAAGGATAAATCTGTCTCCCACAGATAAACCCTAGGTTTTGTTCCGTATTAAGATATAAAATCAAGGTGAACAGGGACCAATTGATAATCCAGTCTTATATTCCTGAAGAACAACCTAGATTAATCAATCACCTCTCAACAATCCTTCTTGACTACACAAGCGGTTTGTCGAGGAATCACAAAAAGTGAGACGAAGATGTTTGTGACTTCTTTATCTTGCCTATCGGAGAACTCTCACGATCTCAAGCCAATCAAAGATTGTACTCGTACGATAGAATATGCAAGATCAGGTCACACAACTACGATAAAAGTAGTACCGGTCTGGCTTCACAATCCCAATGAAGTCTTTAAGTCGTTAACCTGGTTTTAGAGAAGAAAACCAAAGGTCAAAGGAGAATCGACTCTAGCGAGCGCACTAGTATTACACATATGTGCTGGGATTAGTTTTGCTCAAAGCTAGATGTATCCTTTATATAGCCTTCAAATCAGGGTTTTGCCTTAGTTACAAAGCAATCCATATTCACCGTTAGATGAAAAACTGATTTAGATTCAAGCTAATATTTCTCAACAGTTAGATCGAAAACTTAGCTTGTCACACACACTTGGGTAAACGTTTACTGGGTTTGTGAAAACCATGCCCAAACGTGTACGTGTATGTTGGTTCAACATAGTAACCCAAAAGGTTAACCATATGAGCATTTCATATCAACCTTGTTCTTCTTCACCATAACTAGTTCAATTGACTCAAATGAACTAGTTAAAGAGTTGTTCAATTGCTATGAGATCTTATGTAACTACACAAGACCCAATTGAAACAAAGATGATTCGATTCGATTGAATCGGTCATGAACATTATAGCCACGGTTTGCATAAAACATTCCTTAGTAATTTAATTTTTCATGTTCAGAGCACGTATTTAGTGTTAGAGCATAGCTCGGTCAACCTCGCATGCGTTGCTATATCAAACATGTTTGTCAATGTTAGTGATCAAAACTATAAAGTCTTGATTTCTAGCCTATTAGCTAAGTCTCGGACTAGGATAGGAAAAGCGTATTTCAGATCAAGGACTTCATGGTAATTCAACGAAAATGACGAATATCTACACCAAGGAACCGTGGAACTTCATAAACAAAAAGGTATGTGAAGACTTGAACTTATCTATCACTCGAAAGTCTATCTATTCTTCTCCTACTTCTTATGAGACAAAAGTCGTATGCTATATAGACTAGATCATATACACTTGATATTTCGAGCTGAGTATTCATTGCTTATCTTTTACTCGAAATCATGTGTTGGTAAAGTGTTTCGCTTTGATCAGGTTTATCTTCACCTAGTGACGAAAGTCATGAAAGTTTCAATCACTTTGGAAATTGCTCTAACGAGAAAGTTTTGTTGTTCTTCACGACTGAATATCACCCTCTGAGAATGTTTCAATGATTGAAATGAGAGTTTAGATTATATAACCATGTATTCCTTGAACCGAAGTTTTCAAACTTTGTTGATCAAGAGAAATCGGTAGGATTGCGGAATTGGCTTGCCAAGTCTGCGAACTGACGGAAGTTCTCGACCGAGAATTTATGCTGGGATTTCCAAAACTCGTTTGTGTGCTATGTCCGCGAACTCAGTCCGCGAACCCAGTCCGCGAACTGGCGGAAGTTCTCGACCAGAGAATTTCTGCTGAGTTTGGAAAACTCAACAGATTAACTTAAGTCCGCGAACTTGTTTGTGAACTTAAGAGGTTATGATCTAAAGATGTGCTCTGAATATGAAACATTAATTATTAAGGAATGCTTTTTGCAAACCGTGGCTATAATGTTCATGAGCCGATTCTAATCGAATCAAATCATCTTTGTTTCAAAATGTCTTGTATAGTTAAATAAGATCTCATAGCAATTGAACAACTCTTAACTAGTTCATTTTATTCAATTTAACTAGTTATGGTGAAGAAGAACATGATTAATATGAGATGCTCATATGGTTGACGTTTTGGGTTATCATGTTGAACCAACATACGTGTACTCGTTTGGGAATGGTTTTCTCAAACCCAGTAAACGTGTACCCAAGTGTGTGTGACAAGCTATGTCTTTAGACCTAACGGTTGAGAGATATTGGCTTGAATCTAAATCAGGTTTTCATCTAACGGTGAATAGAGTTTTCTTTGTACCTAAGGCAAAACCCTGATTTCAAGGCTATATAAAGGAGACATCTAGCATTGAGCAAACCTAATCCCCACACGTTTGTGTGCTACTAGTGCTCTCGCTAGAGTCGATCTCCATTAACTCTTGAGTTTCTTCTCTAAACTTGAGTTAACGACTTAAAGACTTCATTGGGATTGTGAAGCCAGACCGATACTACTTTTATCGTAGTTGTGTGATCTGATCTTGCATCTTCTTTCATACGAGTACAATCGATTGATTGGCTTGATATCGTGAGAGTTCTCCGATAGGCAAGATAAAGAAGTCACAAACATCTTCGTCTCACTGTTTGTGATTCCTCGACAATCCGCTTGTGTAGTCAGGAAGGATTGTAGAGAGGTGATTGATTAATCTAGGTTGTTCTTCGGGAATATAAGTCTGGATTATCAATTGGTTCCTGTTACCTTGATTTTATATCTAAAGACGGAACAAAACCTAGGGTTTATCTGCGGGAGACAGATTTATCCTTTCGATAGACTTTTCTGTGTGAGACAGATTCGTTTATTCAAGTCTGTGATTTTGGGTTGCAGCAACTCTTTGTTGTCGGTGAGATCAACAAAGGGAATCAAGTACGCAGTGTCCTGCTGGGATCAGAGGCGTAGGAGTACAACTGTACCTTGTATCAGTGGGAGATTGGTAGGGGTTCAACTATAGATCAGTCCGAAGTTAGCTTGGAGTAGGCTAGTGTATGTAGCGGCTTGTATTCAATCTGGACTAGGTCCCGGGGTTTTTATGCATTTGCGGTTTCCTCGTTAACAAAGCTTCTGGTGTCTGTGTTATTTCTTTTCCGCATTCTATTTTATATAATAGAAATAATACAGGTTGTGCATTCGTGATCATCAACTTCTCTAATCCAACTTTTGGTTGTTGATTGTAGTTGATTGATCCTTAGACATTAGTCTTTGGTACCGTCCAAGTTATCTCTCTTTGATAAAGACTCGCTATTGATTTTAGCTTGAGTAGAAATCAAATCGAGAGATTGAGATAATAACTCCTTGAGATACTTTTTATCTAGATTGAGTCTGACTATCTAGTTGATTCTCGAGCAAAGTATTTCGGAGTTAGTCAATACCGATTGCTAAGCGAAATATTGGGTGGTGTTGTTAGACCCCCTCTTTTTCATTTAGATCATAACCTCTTAAATTCACAAACAAGTTTGCGGACTTAAGTTAATCGGTTGAGTTTTCCAAACTCAGCAGAAATTCTCGAAAAGAGAACTTCCGCCAGTTCGCGGACTGGGTTCGCGGACGAGTTTTTGGAAAATCCAGCAGAAATTCTCGGTCGAGAACTTCCGACAGTTCGCGGACTTGGCAAGCCAATTCCACAATCCTCCCGATTTCTCTTGATCAACAAAGTTCGAAAACTTCGGTTCAAGGAATACATGGTTATGTAATCTAAACTCTCATTTCAATCATTGAGACATTCTCAGAGGACGCTATGTAGCCGTTATTCACAGACCGATTCACGTCAGAGAAATTCTCAAAGTGATTGAAACTTTTCATGACTTTCGTCACTAGGTGAAGATAAACTTGATCAAAGCGAAACGCTTTACCAATACACGATTTCGAGATAAAAGATAAGCAATGAATGCTCAACTCGACATGTTAAATGTGTATGATCTAGTCTATATAGCATACGACTTTTGTCTCATAAGAAGTAGGAGATAGAATAGATAGACTTTTAAGTGATAGATAAGTTCAAGTCTCCACATACCTTTTTGTTGATGAAGTTCCACGGTTCCTTGTATAGATCTTCGTTGTTGTATGATGAATCGCCATGAAGTCCTTGAGCTCAACTACACTTTTCTATCCTAGTCCGAGACTTATCTATGTAGGCTAGAAATCAAGACTCATGGTTTTGATCACTAACATTGACAAACATGCTTGAGATAGCAATGCATGCGAGGTCGACCGAGCTATGCTCTAACAAATGGATTTTGCTTATCTCTAAAAATATCGAATCAGTCGTGAAAAAGCGGGGTCTAACAACCACACCCAATATTTCGCTTAGCAATCTGTATATACTAACTCCAATATATTTTCAAAAGAATCAACTAGACAGTCAAACTCAATCTTAAGAAAACTATATCAAAGAGTTACATCTCTGTTTCTTAATGTAATCAGCAAATCAAACAGATAGAAATCCGTGAGCCTGATTATTATAAGAAACAACTTGGATGGTATCAATATCCAAGTGTCAATCAATTTAATCAACAACCAAAGGTTGGATTCACAATTAATTGAACTTATGCACAACCTGTGATATTTAAATTATATAGAAAATATAATGTGAAAAAGAAATAACACAGACACCAGAAATTTTGTTAACGAGGAAACCGCGAATGCATAAAAACCCTGGGACCTAGTCCAAATTTGAACACCACACTGTATTAAGCCGTTACAGACACTAGCCTACTCCAAGTTAACTTCGGAATGGAATGTATTTGAGCCCTAATCAATCTCACACTGATCAAGGTACAGTCGCGTTCCTTATGCCTCTAGAACCACGCCGGATTCTGCGCACTTGATTCCCTTAAATGATCTCACCCACAACTAAGAGTTGCTACGATCCAAAGTCGAAGACTTGATAAACCAACCTGTCTCACACAGAAAAGTCTATTGAATAGATAAATCTGTCTCCCACAGATATACCTATGAGTTTTTTTTTTTCTGTTTTTGATAAATCAAGGTGAACAAGAACCAATTGATATACCAGAATTATATTCCTGAAGAACGACCTAGAAATATCAATCACTTGACAATAATCTTAATCGTATGGTAGCGAAACAAGATATTGTGGAACCACAAACGATGAGACGAATATTTTTGTGACTACTTTTTATCTTGCCTATCGGAGATCAAATCTTGACCAAATCTGAGAGATGATAGTACTCCATACGATAGAAAAAAACAAGATCAGACCGCGCAACTACAGAGAAAATAGTTGGGTCTGGCTTCACAATCCCAATGAAGTCTTCAAGTCGTTAACCTACTGGGTTTTAGAAAAACCCAAGGTTAAAGGAGAATTAAGTCTTGTCGCAACTAGTATCACACAGGTGGTGTGGGGATTAGGTTTCCAGTTGCTAGAGTTCTCCTTTATATAGTCTTCAAATTAGGGTTTGCAATCAATGTTACCTTGGTAACAAAGCATTCAATATCCATCGTTAGATGAAAACCTGATTAGACTCAAGATAATATCTTTGAACCGTAAGATCGAACTTAGCTTGTTACACACAAATGAAAAGTGACTTTGTTTAGAAATGGGTAACCGTACCTAAACGTGTACACCTTTGTTGGCTCAACAATAGTTAACCGAAGTTAGCCATATAAACACTTTCATATCAACCATATTCATCTTAACCATAACTAGTTCAAATAAAACTAGTTCTAGAGTTATTCAATTGTTTATATTCTCATAGAAGTATACAAGACATTATTGAAGCGAAATCGATTTTGATTCACTCGAATCAATTCATGAACATTCTAGCCACGGTTTGCAAAAGATTGCAATTTTTATTATATAAATGTATTAGTTCATGAACAAACCGATTTTAGAACATAACCTACTCAAGTATGCAAACGGGTACGCATACCTAAGTAGCCGGACTTGGACTCTGTTCGCAAGTATGCAAACGGGTACAAATATTGTCGTACAAGATTCAGTTGAATCTAGTACGCGTATTATAGTACCCGGACGACAACTGACTTCGCCAGTACGCGTACAGGTACCCATACTCTAGTTCCCGGACTTTACCTAATCTCGCCAGTACGCATACGGGTATGCATACTACATTCCGGTCTTGGATCAACGCATATGCAAGTACGCATATTATGCTCATAATCCAATTATAGTTAAGTGTTCTAAACTCCCATTTCAATCATTGAAACATTCTCAGAAGACGACAATAGCTGTCTCACACAAACTATTAGCTTCAAAGCAATTTTCAAGTGATAGAATGATCAATATGAAACATTCTGAGTCTACATCAAATGACTGTCTCACACAAATCATGTAAGATGTTACAAGGAGATTTTCACATGATCATCTTTTGACTTTCGTCAAGAATATGAGATGAACTTGGTTCAAGCAAAAGCTTACCAACACATATTTCGAGAAATATGTAAGCGAGTTAAACTCAGCTCGAAATATCAAATGTGTATAATCGAAGTCTATATAGCTATACGATTTTTATCTCAAATATGAGATAGAGTAGATAAAATTTTGAGTGATAAATGAGTTCAAGTCTCCAAATACCTTTTGTTGATGAAGTTCCACAAGCTCCCCTTAGTAGTTCTTCGTCTTCAATCGATGAACGACGTGAAGTCTAAAGCTCAACTACACTTTCTATCCTAATCTGAGACTTAACTATAAGTAGACTAGAAATCAAGACTTATAGTTTTGGCAACTAAACTTGACAAACAATATTGAGATAGCAACGCTTGCGAGTTCGACCGAGTAGTGCTCTAACAAGTCGTATATTCTACAAACCTTGATTTAGTCGTATGTCAAGTGTTGAGAATTTTACAAAGATTTGAAGGTTAATAAGATGGTCTGGAAACCCCATATAAGTGGTTTCGAAATCCTTGTTGCGTAATAACTTATATAACAAGAGTGTAGCTGCATATTTTCTAACTACTACACCCAAGTAAGATTAAAGACTAAAAACTACTTAAACATACAAGATTCATCATGAACAAGATGTAAATAGCATGAAATGTAAAGATTAACACAAGCATATAACGTGGTTCAGCCATGAATACCTACGTCCATGGAGAAGAAGATGTTTTCTTATTGATTATAAGGTCTTACCCTTGAAAGTGTTACAGATCTCTTCTAGATTTCTCACTTTCTCTCTATCTAAGTCTCTCTGAGGAATTCTCTGTAGAAAAACCATCTAAGATTACATAAGTTGTCCATCTCCTGGTACATGGACTGGTAATTATAGACAGAATAAACTCGTGGTCGCTTGATCGTCCGAGCTGGGTGAGCTGTCTTCCATCGCCCTGGTTCCCTCGGACTCGTTCTATACCGTCCCTCGCGATGGCATACTTGGTTCTCCCTCCGAGTTGTCTCGCTCTCCCTTGGGTTGTGCTGCCCTTTTGTGGAGAATCTCGTGTTCCATCGCCTCTGGATCGTAGTATAGATCGTCCGAGTCTTCTGTCATGATGCCCAATTACCCAAGTCTTGTTCTTATCCTTCATTAAATGCGGTCTTGGTTTTTAGACTTGACCGTCTGAGAAGATTAGACCTTTATACACACGCGTCATTCATGTGGCGTTTGTGCAGTTGCCTCGACTGAGACAAATCCTTCTCTCATCGAATGATTTTGTGCTCCAACCTCATAATCTCATCTCATCATATATTCATCCCTTGGGATGTCGACACGTGGCCATCGGGTATTTTACCCACACATTTTGCTCCTTTTTTTTTGCAACTTGCCTATGGCATGATGGGAAGAAAACTGTGTAATTGTCCCACTTTTTTCGGCACGTGTACCTGTCAGCCCGTTTTAAGATATCTATTGGTTCTCTCAGATTTTTTGGGAACAGGATGTCTTTTCTTTTGTACTTTTCCTCCGGAATTTTTATCGTCTAGCTTGCCGCGCCTTTGACCTTCTTGGGTTTGGGAAATCTAGTTAGTTTTCCAAAGATTTTCTCTTATATTTAAGAAGAGTCTTTTTGTGATGAGGGTATGGTCTCCTTCATTCTTTTCTCCGATGTATGCTAAATTTTTTCCTCCCCGTCCTCCATGGGAACAAGGTGGTTATTCATGTATTTTTTACCATGATGGTATGTCCTGTCATTCATGTGCTGCTTCGTTTTTTCTTGATCCTGTTCTAGATCATCACCAATGTCTTCTCAGAGAGACCTGTCTTTTCGCATGACATCTTTAGTCTCGTCTGTTCGTCAAGTGACCGCACCTCGTGTTATGGGATCTCGTATTTATCACTAATTTTCCTTCTACGGGAAAGCTTCGAAACACTTCGTGTATTGTGTTTCTTCTTACGATTGGCCTTGGGAACACTGTATGCTGTGCGGCAGTGCTAGGGTATAAAATACTATTTCTGTTTTCAATCGTATATATATATATATATATATACCTTGCCCCTGTTTTATGTCGTAGCACCGGAGTCTTGTCATATGTTTAAAGTGGTGGGAAATCGATTGGTGGTTTTCTCCAGTCCAGGGTATGTGTGAAGAGAAGTGTTGGCTGTGCTCCTGCTCATGGATGCTTCCTCGGACGAGGAACAAGTAGGTGAGGAACCTGTTTCTCCAAGCGAGGCGTGAGCGCGATGTTCTTGTCCGAAGGCATCGTGTGATTTGTAGCTCTGTACTGTTCAAAGTTTGTTTATTTGATTTCTTTGTGCGAGTTGTGTGGCTCGGAGGAATGGACATATGTAATATTGATCCTATCATGGATGTCAAAGCCAAGGAGTGATCAGTTCCTGTGTTTGGATAAGGCACCGCTTATAGTATTGGAAGTTTATACATAGGATCTTTTCCTTCGCCTTTCTCAAAAACAAAAAAAAATATTTTTTGGTTCCTTATTTGGGACTAGGTTTCCCCCATATGGCTTGGAGGGTGATACCTCGGTCGAGTGATACTTTCCCCGGCCAGGGGCAGGCATCTCAGTTCTGGATATCTCCTGTTGTAGAGGACATCATCCGATTTCGTGATCGTGATGGCATTACCATAGGTTTGTGTCCATGTCGGGTAGCTTAAGTAATGTACCCGCATCATTCTGTGTAGAATGGAAAGTGTGGCTAGCACCGTGCCATAGTGGTGTATGGGCTTTTGTAATATGCAAGTATGAGATGTAGTACTAATCGAAAAACAAGAAGGGAAAACAAGACAGAAAAGAATAAAAGTAAATCAAATAAACAAAGAAAAAAAGACGAAATTAACACAAATGAGCGATTTTATTATTTGTCAAAAGAGAGCTTGCTAAGCTCTGGGTACATTCCAGGAAGGTTCTATGACCTGTGTACAAGTAGGCATCGTGCCCTATTCTAGGACCGTTGGACGGTTTTCCTAAGCATTGTAAGCTTTTAGGTATTTGATCTTCCATGGGTGTTCAAGTTCTTTGCCGTTGGATTTGAGCAATCTGTATGCTCCATCCCCTGCCTTAGCGAGGACTGTTAGTGGGCCTTCCCATACAGGTGCAAATTTTCCTGACTCGCGATGGTAGGGCGGAATCTCGCGCCAGACTTTATCGCCTGGGCTGAATTGTCTCTGGTGAGCACGTTTGTTGTATTCCCGAGCCAATTTTCTGTGATAATTTTCTATTGTTTGGAGAGAAATTTCTCTGTTTTCTTCCAAATCGTCCATCTTGGAGAGTATCATGTCCGAGGTCAGATTTTTCTCCCATGCCTCGGTCTTCGTTGTGGGGATCATGGCTTCTATTGGTATGATTTCCTCTGTGCCATATATGAGGGCGAAGGGAGAAATTCATGTGGCTTCCATTTTTGTGGTTCGATAGGCCCATAGGACGTTGTGTAGTTGTTCACACCAACTAGCTTCATATCCGTCAAGTCTCTTCTTGAGGATGTCGGCGATAGTTTTGTTTGTGGCCTCTGCCTGGCCATTGCTCTCAGCATAGATTGGCATAGATTTGTTTTTTCTGATCTTGAAACAATTAAAGAGAAGATCGATGTTTTTACCTTGGGGTTGTGCCTCGTTATCAGATACAATAGCGGCCGGGATACCGAAGCGGCATATAATATGCTCGAAGAGAAATTTAAAGATATCATGGTCTCTTATGTGTCTTAAAGATGAGGCCTCCACCCATTTAATGAAGTAGTCTGTGGCCAAGATTAAATACTTCCGTTGTCCAGTACCGGCTCTTAGGGGTCCGACAATATCCACCCCCCATTTGTCGAATGGCCAGGGACTTAGGACGGACTTTAAGTCCATTGAAGGTGCATGTCTTCTTTTGCCAAATTTTTGGCACTCTATGCAAATTTTTGCCATTTGCTTCGAGTCCTCGTTCATGCGAGGCCAAAAATACCCCTGTAATCTTGCTTTATGAGCGAGGGATCGTCCTCCACTATGGTTTCCTACGTAACCATAGTGTATTTATTTTAGTATGATTTGTCCTTCCGCAAATGAGAGACATCCGAGGAGAGGCCCAAGGTAGGATTGTTTGTATAACACACCATCCCGGAGTTGGTAGTTCCCAGACCTTGATATTATCTTGTGTGCGATTAATTGATCGTTGGGGAGGTATCCGTTAGATAGATACTTGATGATGGGCGTCCTCCAGTCATCCTCTGGCAGACTTTCCTCCTGGGCTACTGAGTCGACAACGAGGATGTCCATGTTTCCTTCCAATGGAATGGAGGAGAGTAGAACTTTTTCGATTCTGACATTGGTAGCTTCAGGGCTAACTGTCATGGAAGCTATGAATGCTAAGGTATCAGCATATCTGTTGTTGATTCGGTTTAAGTGGCGGAACGTGATGTTTGGTATCTGCTCGATATAGTGCTTAGCGAGTTGAAGGTATCGCTGCAGACATAGATCCGAGGCTTGGTACGTTCCATCTATTTTCCGGATAATGAGTTGTGAATCGCTTGTGAGACGCACATTATGGATGCCCAACGCGATGATGACTCGGAGGGCATGTATTACTGCCTCGTATTCGATTATATTGTTAGTGAAAGGGAATTCGAGCCTTAATCTATAGACGATCCTTCGGCCGATGGGGGTTGTAAAAACCATTCTCATACATGATCCTTCGAGTTACACGACCCATCAACGAAGACCTCCCATCGGTTGGGGTATTCAGAGCAAAGTAGTTCGGGAGGATCCTCTAACTCGTCTTCCATCCCCGAGATTTCTTCAATCTTATCAGTATCGTCCATCGGGAAATCCGCTAAGAAATCTGCGACCACCTGGGTCTTGATTGCTGTGTGGGCTTGGTATTTGACACCGAATTGTTTGATTTGGGCCCCCCATTTGGAGATTCTACCTGCTCTGTCGGCATGGTATAACACGAACTCTATGGGGGATTTAATGATGGTTATTACAGTATGCGCATGAAAATAAGTACGTAGCTTATGTGTTGCGTAGACCAGAGATAACACTATCTTCTCGATCTTTGAATAGTTTTTCTCAGCTGACGTCAAAGTTTTGCTGATGAAATATATTGGTTGTTCCGCATCTGCATCTATGCGAGTGAGTACTGCACTAATCGAAGTATTGGTTGCTGATAGGCAGATGTAGAGGTTTTCACCTAGGTTAGGCTTTTGGAGGATTGGCAAGGTTGCCAGATGTTCCTTGATTTTTTGAAAGGCTTCCTCACAAGTACTAGTCCAAGAAAACTTTTCACCCTTCTTTAAGGTATTGAAGAAGTCTCTGCATTTTTCAGAAGATCGGGAGATGAATCTGCCCAAGACTGCCAGCCATCCATTCAGTCTTTGCAAATCCTTGACCGTGGCTGGGGAAGGCATTTCCAATATGGCCCGTACTTTCTCCGGATCAACCTCGATTCCTCGTTTGGTGACCAGATAGCCCAAGAATTTGCCCGAGGTTACTCCGAAGGCACATTTTGCGGGATTGTTTTTCATGTTAAATTTTCTCATTTGTGCGAAGATTTCCCTGAGATCATGTGCATGATCTTGTGGGAGTTTGCTCTTAAAAAGCATGTCGTCTACGTATATATCTAGGGTTTTGTGTATCCAATCGTCAAACATCTTTTCCACCATTCTTTGATAGGTGGCCCCTGCCTTTTTTAACCCAAATGGCATCTTGGTATAGCAGTATAAGCCACGAGGGGTGAAGAAAGCGGTATGTTCTTGATCTTCCTCGATGAGGGGGATCTGGTTATAACCAGAGTATCCGTTCATCAGAGATAGCAATCCGTATCCTGAGGTTGCTTTTACAAGCTGGTCTATGTTAGGGAGTGGGAAGCTGTCCTTGGGGCAAGCATTATTGAGGTTGCTGAAGTCGATACAGATCCTTACTCCTCCGTTTTTATTTGGCACGATCACCATGTTAGATATCCATGTTGGGTAATGGAATTCTCTTATCACCACTGAAGCTTCCATTTTTTTTAGCTCTTTCTGGATGGCTTCATGGTATTCTGGTGCCACTCTTCTCATTTTTTGCCGCATGGGCTTGTGCTTTGGGTCAATTTTCAGATGATGACAGCACACTTCGGGGTATATTCCTGGCATATCTTCCATACGCCACGCGAAGACATCGGAATATTCCCTTAGAATCTGTATTAGCTTCTCTTCTTCTTCTTTGTTGAGGAGTGTCCCTATTTTTACCATACCCGGGTTTTCGGTTGTTCTGATGTTGACTTCCTTGGTTGGCTCCGAGGCCGAGAAATTTGATTTTAATTCTCCTATATCGGAGAGGTTTTGTATGGGTCCCATGGGTGAGTCCGATGGGACACTATTTTCCATTACGAGTTCATTGCCCGATCGTCTCGTCTCATTCGTTCTGGCTATGTAAGCAATGATTTCGGCCTGATTTTTGGCATTATTAGCTCGTTTCTTTTTATATTTGGCAGAGTTTATTTTGTTCTTTCCGTATTGAACTTCTGTCTTGTAGCAGCATTTTACTTCAGCAATATCTCCAATGACTTCTGCCACCCCGTCAGGCATAGGAAACCTTAGCCTTTGATGGTAAGTCGAGGCCAGTCCTTTGATTCTGTGGACCCAGGATCGTCCCATGATGGCTGTGTAAGGTGATAGTGCATCTACCACACAGAAGGTGGTTAGGATGAGGATCTTTCCAACCCGAACTTCTAGCGTTATTTCACCTTTTGGGCGGGTTGATGACCCGTTGAAGCCAAATATGTTGTAAGTGGAGGGGACGAGACATTCGTCTGTGAGACCCATTTGTTTAAATGTTTCATAGAATAAGATCTCCACTGAACTGCCACCATCGATCAAAATTCTAGGCATCTCCCATGGGAGTGACTTGGTTTTTGTCTCCTCGCCCTCGGGTTCATGGAGGACGATGGCTATCGTAACCACTAGTGGGTCGCTATGGTTTTGTCCTCCTTCTGGTGCTTATGAGGCGGCAAAGTTAATGGGAAGTTTCATACATTCCTCCAATTTGGGTTCTCTGGATGCACTGAAGACTTCATCACCGTTGAAATTTCGTTTGTGAATTCGTCCAGTGATATTTCCTTCTCAGACGGGGGTGGCCATCGTCGAGTGTGAGATGGTGTTACAGTCTAAGTACCGTGCCCCAGGGCAGATCTCCATACGATATATGGGTGCCCCAGAGGTCAGTGTAATTCGATAAGTTCTAAGGTGCTAGATTGCATCTCTTGTTCCTGTGAACGGGGGCGTGTATACCGATGGGGAGCATTTTCTTTGGAGGGGTAATCTTAATAGATTTTCGGATAAGGGAGATTGTCCTGCTTCTTGCATGACTACTGCCAACTTCTTATTCTCCTGCTTCCCTATAGCTTCTCTATACATTGTCTCTAGTCGGTTGACTCGGACTTGGAGTTCGTCCTCATCTCACCTGGTTTCGACCTTCTTTATCCTTCCCAGAGCTCTCTCCGGCGAGAAAAATGGTTCATGGGGGCGATACCTTGATCGCCGTGAGTCCTTGTCCAATTTTTCAACGTATGACACAATCTTAGAGCGAGTTTACCTCTAGTTCTCCCCTCGCTTTGGGTTTATGGATCCGAGATTCTCGGTCTCATAGTCAATATTTACTTCGTCGATTCAATTCTTGTTTCGTTTGTGTTTCGGATCAACATATGATGACCCTTCGGATAGGCTACCCTCGTGGTCGGGAACACCTCTACTGCCCTTAGGAAATCGATCCGTTGTTTCCTCGTTCGAGGTGTCAGGGATGTTAATTCGTTCGTCGTCTTGCAGATGCTTGAAAGGGTTTTCCTCCTCCGGGATTTCTTCAATGGTGGTGAGTGGTACCTTCTTTGTTACTTTGCGTTTTAACCTGCGGTTTCTCCGTTCTGGATTTCTATTGCGCCTTTCTAAGTTCATCATTCTCTTATCCTGAGCCTCTTGGGTTCTCAGGATGGCTGCAATTGCAGCATTAGCATCGACGAGGTCTGAAGGGTTGTTCTTCTTGACCTCATCATTTGCTGCTTGTCTCGGCAAGCAGCTCAGCCCTCCTGGCTGAGTAAGACGAATATCTTCACGCTTCTCGAAGGGGTTTCCCTCGCTTTCAGGGCTTGAATTATCAGTTAGTCCTTCCCGATATTGGTCATCGGGTTGTCCCACGCCTGATATCAAAGGCTCGCCAGGCTCCATATCGTCGAGTCCTTCTGTTTGGGCTCCACCATTTTCTCCTTGGCTCGCACGAGTAGATAGTCGCGTCACCATTACCTTCCCTGCAATATATGCAATAATACTTAATTTGTATTTTCTTTTAGAAAAGTGGGACCCTATATTTGCAGGTCACATGCAATTACTAATTCATAGTTCAGACTGGACAGTTTAGTACAGGAAGACTTTGCAGTAGATTTTGGAGATATGTGAAAATGACAAAACATCCATGTTTGCATGAGGTGTTGATGATGGAGAAAAGGTGTTTTTCCAGTCCTCTTTTTTCGAGGAAATATCTCCCTCAACACGCCATACCTTTATAGGGAAAGAATCTAATTATGACGATTGAGTACATTTTCCCATTCTAGGAAATATATCTCATCATCTTTTAACTTATGACATCAAACAAAATTTTGAGTTTGATGACTGATTATATACTCATTAATTCCTCCCCTTGACTTAAATTCAAATTCTTAAGAAGGAGATTCCGAGATTATGGCGAGTTTGATGATGAACATCAAGAAAAGTTTGTCTTTTTCAACTCTCATAAGGTGATTGCTTCCTTATGTAGTCTACTGACTAGCATCTCTTCCCAGCTATTTCATGGAGAAGATTGTTTGAGCATCGAAGCATTTAGAACTCCATGTTTACTCTGATCTACAACTCTCCTGAGCTACTTGAAGAAAACTTTGAAAATATTGAAAATAACAAGAAATCTTAAATAAAATTAGTAAAAAAAACGTAGATCTGTTGATCTTGAGGTTCTCTTAGACTTCTTAGATCGTGAAGATCATTTTTGAGTCCGAGCTATACTCATTCATCTCAACAGAAATCTACTTTGTAGTGTGAAGACACTTCTCTTACAGAGATTATGAAAGCAATATAGAGTTGTTGTTAGGGAGGTAGATTAGATCTTCATACCTTCCTGTCTCTAGCGCCAAAATGTAGCTGCATATTTTCTGACTACTACACCCAAGTAAAATTAAAGACTAAAGACTACTTAAACATACAAGATTCATCATGAACAAGATGTAAATAGCATGAAATGTAAAGATTAACACAAGCATATAACGTGGTTCGGCCATGAAGACCTACGTCCACGGAGAAGAAGATGTTTTCTTATTGACTATAAGGTCTTACCCTTGAAAGTGTTACAGATCTCTTCTAGATTTCTCAATTTCTCTCTATCTAAGTCTTTCTCAGGAATTCTCTGTAGAAAAACCATCTAAGATTACATAAGTTGTCCATCTCCTGGTACATGGACTGGTATTTATAGACAGAATAAACTCGTGGTCGCTTGATCGTCCGAGCTGGGTGAGCTGTCTTCCATCGTCCTGGTTCCCTCGGACTCGTTCTATACCGTCCCTCGCGATGGCATACTTGGTTCTCCATCCGAGTTGTCTCGCTCTCCCTTGGGTTGTGCTTCCCTTTTGTGGAGAACCTCCTATTCCATCACCTCTGGGTCGTAGTATAGATCGTCCGAGTCTTCTGTCACGATGCCCAACTGATAGACGCATTTATCTGTCTATTTTCATCTCTTTTGTGTATTTTGTTAGTACTCGTTTTCGTCCTTATTATGGTGTTTTGTGTGTTTTTAGGTATTTTTTGGAAATAAACATTTTTGGAAAAATCAGCTCGAAAAGTTGCCCGGGGCACCCTTGAAGGACAATTGTTATTCGGACTCTCACTATCGGTTAAGGGGCACCTCAGTGGACACCTGCTATTCGCACCCCAGTTCAGGATAGGGGGACACCCTTTCTTCTTCGTTTGAAAACTGTTTTTTGGCGGGAAATGAAATTCTCAACTGGCAGAAGTTTGATCACAAAAATGAAGGGGTTACGGGTCGATTCAATGGCTGAAATTTGATAGAGAGATGTGATATAGGTTAAGGAACACATTTTGGGCAGTGGGTTCGATCGGAATTGGCTGGAAAACGCGTGATGATTCACACACCCAAAACAGAGCACGAGTACTGTAACACGAGCAAAATTGAAGTTCTTATGTGCATGGAGGAGTTCTACTAGCGTTGGAAGAGTGCTGAGACGTGGAGAAGGCTAACTAGAGCGTGCAGGATCAAATCTAACGCGTGCATGGGCTTAAAAATGGAAATTATCGTTATTTTTGGCAGCAAGGAATAATCGAATTAAAGAGAGTATATACGCAATCAATGGTCGGATTTTTGGCCTCAATTCACTATAAATACACGTACAATTGAAGCTAGCAAGTTCGGAGAGTCTTGGGGAAAGTTTAGGAGTCGAGAGAATCAAAAGAAAATCACGCAGAGAAGAGAAGCTTGCTGCTGGTGCAAGGAAGAACACGAAGAACATAATACCCTCAGGGACAGTCGTTGATTAGGGTCGCTTAATTGCGACAATACTCAATTCCTTTCCCCGACTTCGGAACAACAACACTTCTGTTGTATCGTTCTTTTTGGACGCTTTATATGCGTCGCAAGCATTGTTGTAAACCGTTTTTCTCCATTTTTTCTTGATTGTAAACAACTTTTGAGTATCAATGAATCAATTTGAGAGGTTTTTCATCATGAGTAGCTAAACCCAATCCCAGGGGTGACGGAGGAAGCCTTTCTCACAATATTTATGTGGTAATTTTTATTTGATTATTTTTTCAATATTTATATATGATTAATTGCATTTAAAATAAATGATTTAAATGATTTTTATTAATCAAATATATTTTCTCTTGATAATACATGCTTAGTTTTATACTCTTGATGTATTATGCTTGCGATTAATCTTTGATATTTTGAGAATCTGCTTTTGGCAATAGTTAGAATCAAAATAATTATTAAATTTGCGTAATAAAAAATAAATAAAATTACATAAATATTGTTGAATGGTGGAATCATCACCCCTATTTTCTCCATAAAATTTATATCACTTATTAATTGAATTTTCTACATTTCTAAATTATTTAAATCTAAAAAAAAATTATTCCCTTCACAAGTTCGAAAAGAACCCCTTTTACCACTATCTACAACAACATTTGAAAAAAACATCAAATTTTTGGCACCGCCGACGCGGACCTGTGCTTAGGTAGAATTTTTTTTTAGGTTTATTATTTTTTTTCCTTTTTCCGTTTTCTTTTTTTCTTTGATTTGCAGGTTCGAAGTGGAGTACTAAGGACCTTGGAAGGAAAAGCTTAAAGCGAAAGGAGCGAAAGAGGAATTTATTTTTTTGTTTTATATATAGAAAAGAGAGAAAAAAAAAAAGAGAGATTTTTATATTTTTTTTAGGTTATTTTTCTTTTTCTTTTGCACTTTACTTTATTTGGACTTTGGACTGGACTCTTGGACTTTTTTTTTTTAAACCCTACGGAAGGGTAGTTAAATACAAACTGTGTGCAGGGAAGGACGGTGATTACAATATCACCTCGGCCCCTCAGGTTCGCACACGGCATAGGAGTCGTGGCCCGAGTCGACGACAACGGTTCATCCCCCGTCTGGTACGAGAGGTAAGTCCAATCGAAACACTCGCGAATCTCCTGTAAGCGAGTTATTGTATTCCTTAAGGTGATCATTGATTGAGGACGAATTTGGACTGTCTTTATTTTCCTAGTAAAGGGAAAGGCCTGGCCTAAACAATATAAGGGTTCGGATTTCATCACCGCTCCCTTCTTGCCCGCTTTAGGAGAACAAAACCTAACGCGAACCCAAGCTTTAAAATATGATTAGAAAGAGACCTATAGGGTATCGAGCTTGTTAGGAAAATTTTTCGAAGGATATTGGTTATTCTTTTAGCATACTTCTAATTTCATGACGGTTTCTGTGAGTTGAATGCGTGACTGCGCCGCCTTGTACTGCGGTGAGACCTTGGGTATCAAAGCTCCACTGAGCTTCCCTCGCCTCAATTCAACTTACTTTGACTCAGATTGATTCCAGAGGGGTTTGCTTAAATTGTAACGAATTCCCTTTCGAAAGATAGAAGCTGGTCTAGAAACAATCTAAGTGAGCCATCATGCTTGTTGTTTGCTAGAAATCTCTAGGTTTGCTGTGGTAAAGTCGAGTCAGCCTGCTGTGTGATTGCTAGAACCTTCCTGTTAGGATTTTTTTTTTCTTTTTGATTTTTTTTAGTGTATGCCCGATTTTGTTAATAGGGCTTGGAAAAGAGATACTCTAGGTCGATTGATTAGCGAAAAACCTAGTAGTTCTTCTGATATAAGCAGGGAGCTCGAAGATTGTTCTTTTGAGAGCCCTGTTTTTGGAAAATTCAGTTTTGAGAATTTATCTCTAAGTGACAAAAGTATCCCTAAACTCCAGTTGTGCCAACGATGGCAACTTTGAAAGATTACATGTTCCCAACTAGGACCAACCGAGATTCGTGCATTAAATTGCCAGCCACTACGGCTAATTTCGAGATAAAACCTAGTATTCTTAAGATGATCCCTATATTCTTTGGAAAAGATGATGAGAACCCTTATTTCCATATTAGGGACTTTGAGGAAATTTGTGGGACAATTAGAATAAAAGACCTTACTGATGAAGTCTTGAAACTTAAGATGTTTCCCTTTTCCTTGAGAGATAAAGCCAAGACCTGGCTGAACAACCTACCATCTGAATCCATTGAAACATGGCAGGAACTTATTGCCGCTTTCTATATGAAATTCTACCCTAAGCATAAAACTGCAGCTGTTAGGCAGACAATTAGTGCTAGTGTGCAACAAGAGGGAGAGTCTCTTTATAGATTTTTGGAGAGATTCAATGATCTCCTATCTCAGTGTCCTCACCATGGATTTGATAAGATGAAACTCGTACAAATTATTTATGATGGTTTAGACTATTCGACCAAAGCCATGGTTGAGTCTATGTGCGCTGGTGAGTTCACTAGTAAAAGTGCTGATGATGCTTTTACCTTCTTAGAAGTTATCGCTGAAAAATCCCAACAGTGGGAATCTTGTGTTGAACCCCCTAAAAGACTCTTGGTCAATAGAAGTAGCACCAATGTGGTAGATACGAGTTTTGCGTCTGATGCTAAGTTTGCTGCTTTGTCTAGAAGGTTAGAGGCTTTGGAAATGGGTCAGTCTAAAAATAGGTCCCTTGTTGAACCTAATAGAGCCTCTCAAGTCTCTAGTTGTGGAATAGATCCCGATAATTCATTTTTGGAAGGTCAGGTTAGTGAAGAGCAAGCTCATGCTGTCTATAACAATGCTAGGTTTGAGAACCGTCAGAAGATTGACCCATACTTAGAGACCTACAATCCTGGTTGGAGAAACCATCCTAATTTTTCTTGGTCTAAGGGTCAGAATCAAGGACAGTCTAGTAATTCTCAGCCTCCCCCAGGATTTGGTTTTAAGAACTTTTCGGGTCAAACTCAATTTCAGAACATTTCCGAGAAAAAGATCCCTTCCTTAGAGGAAAATCTCATAATGCTATCAAAGAACCACATGAGCTTTCAACAAGAAACTAGGCAAGAATTGAAGGATAATTCTCAAAGTCTTGCCGAATTAAAACTTCAAGTAGGACAAATAGCTAAGTTTATAAGTGAGAGAGAAGATGGAAAGTTCCCTAGTCATACTGAGCCTAATCCCAAAGGGGAGAAATCGTACAATCATGTGAATGCTGTCACAACCCTTAGGAGTGGAAAGAAAGTAGACAACAAGGTTGACATGCCTGATAGTGAACATGTTGTAGTTCACCCGTCTGAACCAGAGAATGAAGAGACTGATAGAGTCTCTAAAGAGACCAATGAGGGTCATGTTGAGTCTGATTTTGTTCCCAGATCCCCGTTCCCCCAGCTGCTAGTTCCGACTAAGAGGGAGTCCAACTTTAATGATATATTGGAGGTTTTTAAGCAGGTTAATATCAACCTTCCATTATTAGATGCAATTAGGCAGATTCCCTCTTATTCCAAGTTCCTTAAGGACTTGTGTACGCGAAAGCGTAAGCTCAGTGTCCAGAAGAAAACCTTCATAGCTAGTCACGTGAGTTCTATTATTCAGAATACCACTACTCCTAAGAATAAAGACCCAGGGTCCCCTACCATTGCTTGTACAATAGGTAAGTACCGTATTGAGAAAGCGTTGCTTGACTTAGGAGCCAGTGTGAACTTATTGCCATACCATGTGTACCTTAAGCTAGGACTTGGTGAGATGAAACCTACACAGATGACACTTCAGTTAGTTGATAGGTCCGTTAAAATTCCTCGTGGTGTGATCGAGGATGTTCTCATAGAGGTCAAAAAGTTTATATATCCGGTGGATTTTGTTATCCTAGATACCCAACCTATCCCTGACCCAGAGAACCAAATACCAGTGATTTTAGGTCGCCCGTTTTTAGCTACATCCAATGCGATCATTAACTGTCGAAATGGTATTATGAATTTGTATTTTGGTAATATGACTATTGAGCTGAACATTTTTAATATTAGTAAGCTACCCTCTGAGCTAGATGACACGTGCATTGAAGAGGTTAACATGATAGGAACCTTAGTTCCGAAGTCTGTACCAAACACCGAATCGGAAGATCCATTAGAGAGTTGTCTAGCCCGTTTTAGCATGGATTTCGACGATGATAGCAACATTGAACAAGTAAATGCTTTGTTGGATTCTATTCCTATGTTAGATACCGATAGATGGAAATCTAGGTTTGAACCATTACTAGCTACCGAATCTACCTTAATCCCTTATTTCGAAGAGCCTAAAGATCCTCCTAAGTTGGACCCCAATTATGCATTTGTAGGCCCATCTGAGATTTTGCCTATAACTTCCGATTTGGATAGTGATCATGAGATTTGGCCAGTAATCGTGCTTCAACACAATAAGGAAACTCTAGGGATGACCATAGAGGATATGAAACATATAAGTCCTATAGCTAGTATACCTCAAAAGAATTTAGATGATGAACCACTTGATTATCACTCAGAGAAAGCAATTGACCTTTTTCAGGAACCAGATAGTCTAGAAATTGGGAATATTGTGACTAGTTTATCTAGAGACACCCAAAACTCTAAGTTTGGGGGTAGAGAGTGTCAATTATCCCCAGTAGAAGTCCCTAACTTGGGACTCAAGCCTAGTGCATCTGAGGTATCGCTTGAGTCTATTCAGACTCCACAACCTGATCCGCCTGATACTGTTCAGGAGGGAATCCATATATTAGAAACCCGTTTTTCGGATGAATCTATTTTTCAAGACACTCTTATGAAGCCCAACTGGAGGCTCTGGATAGATCCGGTTGTCTTGCAAGAAACCTTAGATGAGGATGTGCTCCTTCTGTTCATTTTTCTGAGCCAGTGCAGTTGTCTCATATTGGTGTTAGCTCTAATTGGTATTATGGACCCACAACTTTTTCGGCTATTGGTATATGACTTTGGAAGGTGAAGATCCTTTTTGAGGTATTTGATGTATGGCTTAAGACTTTAAACTTAGCACTTCTTGGGAGGTAACCCAATCTCATGCAACACGGTAATATCCTTCCTTAACTCTTTTGCTTCAATAGTAACCGTTTCTCCTTGTTCATGCTTTTAATTTCATCTTTAGAACATTGAGGACAATGTTATATTTAAGTTTGGGGGTATGGGAGAAACTTTTTAGTTGCAATAAATAAACTCCAGAGCCTAGAAATTTATGCGTATTTAGGATGGCACTAACCAATCTAAGTGGATGGAAACATTTTTGTTTTAGGAGTTGAGGAACCAATCTGACTAGATGGAAACATCTATAGAGTCTATTCATAAAAGCACAGAGCTCAGGTGTTAGAATTAACATGATAGTTTCGCCATATCTCGTCGAGTCCTTTTCACTTTCTATTTTTAGTTTTCTTTTATTTCAAGTGATTTGGTGGGGCACACGATTCAAGTTGTTACCTTTGCTAGGGTGAAATAGAGTGACTGAGTTACCTTTTCAAAAAAAATAAAATAAAAAATAGACCAGACCAGTAGACCAATCGGAATAAATACTAACACTTGGATAGCAATATGTGTTGTTCTCCCTGTTTCCGTCGCCTAAGCAAGCGTGGAATGCAGGACCCGTGGGAACTATCGTGTAATCTGATGACAATAAGCATGCGCTTGGATCAAAAAGATCTATTCATGCCGTTAAGTTTAAAAAAAATGGTTATTGTTCTGTGTAGTCAACTGCTGGTTCCCTTGTATTTGCCAGTTTGTTGATCTAGATTTAAGTTATTGACCGCTGGTTCCCTTGTATATGCCAGTGTGTTAATATTAGTCAGACCGGTATCTCAGTTATTTAGGTTAGGTTCACCTTGGCAGAGGCCTTCAGACAGATATGGGAAACACCGTTCACTTTTCAACCATCTACATTTTTCTTTTTCCATCTTCTTAATCTTTTCATGTGATTAGTCTGACTCCGAGTATGATGTTCATCGTGAAACTATCTTAGTAGAGCTCTGTCACTTATATGAATTTTAGTATGCTTGAGTGAAAACTCGTGTACAGTAATTGGAATTTTGCATCAGGGTACTTCCTCCTATAATTAATAAGTATGCCAACCAAGGAGGTTCTTTAGTGCTTTCCAAGATTTTGCGTAGATAGTTAGGGTCTGGAGTAAAGGTTTTGTGGGTACACCTCTGGTAAACCCTCCGGAGACAACATTCCGCCACTAGGGCCACCTAGGGGTTCAAATGATTTTCCTTTCTAGAATAAATTTGCTCGAGGACTAGCAAATAATAAGTTTGGGGGTATTTGATAGACGCATTTATGTGTCTATCTTCATCTATTTTGTGTATTTTGTTAGTACTCGTTTTCGTCCTTATTATGGTGTTTTGTGTGTTTTTAGGTATTTTTTGGAAATAAACATTTTTGGAAAAATCAGCTCGAAAAGTTGCCCGGGGCACCCTTGAAGGACAATTGTTATTCGGACTCTCACTATCGGCTAAGGGGCACCTCAGTGGACACCTGCTATTCGCACCCCAGTTCAGGATAGGGGGACACCCTTTCTTCTTCGTTTGAAAACAGTTTTTTGGCGGGAAATGAAATTCTCAACTGGCAGAAGTTTGATCACAAAGATGAAGGGGTTACGGGTCGATTCAATGGCTGAAATTTGATAGAGAGATGTGATATAGGTTAAGGAACACATTTTGGGCAGTGGGTTCGATCGGAATTGGCTGGAAAATGCGTGATGATTCACACACCCAAAACAGAGCACGTGTACTGTAACACGAGCAAAATTGAAGTTCTTGTGTGCATGGAGGAGTTTTACTAGCGTTGGAAGAGTGCTGAGACGTGGAGAAGGCTAACTAGAGCGTGAAGGATCAAATCTAACGCGTGCATGGGCTTAAAAATGGAAATTATCGTTATTTTTGGCAGCAAGGAATAATCGAATTAAAGAGAGTATATACGCAATCAATGGTCGGATTTTTGGCCTCAATTCACTATAAATACACGTACAATTGAAGCTACCAAGTTGGGAGAGTCTTGGGGAAATTTTAGGAGTCGAGAGAATCAAAAGAAAATCACGCAAAGAAGAGAAGCTTGCTGCTGGTGCAAGGAAGAACACGAATAACATAATACCCTCAGGGACAGTCGTTGATTAGGGTCGCTTAATTGCGACAATACTCAGTTCCTTTCCCCGACTTCGGAACAACAACACTTCTGTTGTATCGTTCTTTTTGGACGCTTTATATGCGTCGCAAACACTGTTGTAAACCGTTTTTCTCCATTTTCTCTTGATTGTAAACAACTTTTGAGTATCAATGAATCAATTTGAGAGGTTTTTCATCATGAGTAGCTAAACCCAATCCCAGGGGTGACGGAGGAAGCCTTTCTCACAATATTTATGTGGTAATTTTTATTTGATTAATTTTTGCAATATTTATATATGATTAATTGCATTGAAAATAAATGATTTAAATGATTTTTATTAATCAAATATATTTTCTCTTGATAATACATGCTTAGTTTTATGCTCTTGATGTATTATGCTTGCGATTAATCTTTGATATTTTGAGAATCTGCTTTTGGCAATAGTTAGAATCAAAACAATTATTAAATTTGCATAATAAAAAATAAATAAAACTACATAAATATTGTTGAATGGTGGAATCATCACCCCTATTTTCTCCATAAAATTTATATCACTTCTTAATTGAATTTTCTACATTTTTAAATTATTTAAATCTAAAAAAAATTATTCCCTTCACAAGTTCGAAAAGAACCCCTTTTACCACTATCTACAACAACATTTGAAAAAAACATCACCAACTACCCAAGTCTTGTTCTTATCCTTCATTAAATGCGGTCTTGCTTTTTAGACTTGACCGTCTGAGCAGATTAGACCTTTATACACACGCGTCATTCATGTGGCGTTTGTGCAGTTGCCTCGATTGAGACAAATCCTTGTCTCATCGAATGATTTGGTGCTCCAACCTCATCATCTCATCATATATTCATCCCTTGGGATGTCGACACGTGGTCATCGGGTATTTTACCCACACAAAGAGTATATAAGAGATTTGGGTTTTTGGTTTTTATGTAACTGTTTGAGTTTTGAAACAAAAAATCATGTTTATGGCAACTTCTCGTCTTGTGCAAGGTTTTCCTAGTTTATGAATTGAACTATAAAAGTTTGTTTAGGGTTTTTCTTTTATAAATAGATTACTTGAAAGACAAGTTTATGACCTATATAAATATGTATTGAATTCGTGAAAAAGATAGATCATTTTACAATTGTCTTTAGCTAGGTCGAGAAATCGATTTTAGTGGAGATAGAAAGTTTTGTTTTCAGGGAGTTATTTTGAGGTTTCTTAGTGAACATACTATTTTTTATTTTTTACTAAATGATTCTCCAATCTTTGAATGTTTAATTCTCTGTGAGATGTTCTGTAATATATAAAAAGTTGATTGTAATCATTTGTTGGCGTAGGTCGATTGCCGAACCACCATAAATCTTGCGTTCTTGCTTTGTCGTTTTTATTTAGTGTGCATCTTATTTATTTTTCGTTACTTCTTCATTGATCCAAAGAAATGGTGTCATGCGGAATTATTCTTGTAATCCAAATATCAATCCTATAACATGAGTTATCCAGCTGCTCGCTTAAAAAAATAATAGCCAAATAACTCAGATATGATGAACAATAGGTTCATTCATCGACAATATCTACACAAAGGTATTATTTTGTAACTAGCAAGGAAATTCATAATCTCATCTTATGTAATCAAGCATTTCAGTACCTTTTGACATAATAAATTAGGATTGACATAATGTTTATTTGTACGTCAGTATTATCTTGTATAATAAAAACAACAAAATGCAACCAAAAGCATAATGCATTTACTATTATAAATTCAAATTTTTGAAAGAAACTACTCGCCCCAATAGATTTATGTGATGTAGTTGCACAATCTATGAGTCCCCGTCACGTCGTCCACAACGCAAATATAGGGGTGTTGCTTATTGTTCCAAGGGTTATCCCCCTCCAGTTAGCACGTAAACATATTCATATGTACACTTTATTTCATCCATCTTTCATTCCAAGCAGCATCACATTTAAGGGTTTTTTCTTCAAAAATCCTACTATAACCACTCGATTATGGTTTTTCAATTATTGGTTTTTGAGTTTTAATCTTGATTGATTATCCTCTTCAAAATCCGATTTAAAGTTTAATATGAACAACATATTTTGGAACAACCTGAATTATTTGATTCAGAGATAACCAAATATACAATTTCACTCTCACAAAATGTAATTTCATTTTGACTAGTGAGACTGAAATATTATGCTTCACATTATCATACCGAATATAAATCCATTTTGTTTTACTGATGCACATAAACGTCGTTCTAAATATTCTTATCGAAATTTACATCCTTTTACCTAGTAATTTTGGCAGAAACTCATAGTGTGTATAGTCTAATCTGGTTTGATTTATGCCACAGCTAAAAACCAAACAATTATCCTTTTGTATCTAATCAAACAAAACAATCATCAGTTTGTTATTTAGATTTTTGCCATTTTTTAATTTTTTTAATTTTTGTTTATAGATTTTTTTTTTTGTAAATAATTCTAAATAAGATCAAAATTGAGGCTTATGTTCATATGGTTCATGCTCAAAGACTTATAAGGTGGTTGGATATAGCTTGAAAAGTTATGTTGGACTCTAGTCAGAAGTTAGTTTGGAAACGCAATTTTAAAATCTTATAGAAATAAAAAAGTTACTTTTGTGAAGCGATATGCTACAGACTTTTGAGATTGACTTCTACTTATGGGAATATAGAAACGCTTCTACTCCTGGTATTTGGCAAGATAATTGGGTGGCAGGACAATTACAGACCCTTATTAGGCCTACTGAGTATCATCTACAAGATTATACTCATGTTTCTCAGCTCATAAATCTCTATTCAAAAGAATGGGATGATGCTTCTCTTGATAAACTATTTGATAATAATTAAAAAGCTCACATTATGCGTATTAGAATTCCTTACTCTAAAGATGATTGTCTGAGATGGTCCCTTAATCAATCTGGTAAGTATTCCACTAAATTTGTTTATAAGGTTATGTTGTCTTCTCAATGCTCGGCTACTGCTCAACAACAAAAGAAGTGGCTCAGGTTATGTCACATGGACATTCTGCTAAAATTTTGATTGTTCATTTGAAAATGTATTCATAACATTCTTCCTTTGAAAAATAAATTGTTTAAGTTTTGAATTTTTCATAATGATCTTTGTCCTCTTTGTAAATTACATACAAAATCTTTTGATCATCTATTCTTTTCTTGTCACTTTTCTAGAGCCACCAATTTTTTTTTATGCCCGCAAGTGTTTGTAACTGTTCAATAATTTGATTCGTTAAGGGATTGGATAATGCATTGGTTTGATAGCAAACTTATTTCTAAATCTCAAGCACGTTTAAACCTTTATATTTTTATCTTGTGGCAGATCTGGAAAGCCTGATGTAGTGCCGACATGGACAATAATACTCAGTGCACTGTTGTAACTATACATAAAATCAAATCTCAGTTACAGACTATGACTCAAACACAGAATCTTTATAACATGCTTCAACAAAATTGTTTTACTGCTACTGTTATGTCAAAGAAATATTATTTCAATGGTTAAGATTTGAACTAATGTAATAATATTAGTTTAATGTTTGTGGATGCTTCCTTTGGGAAACTTTCACATTCTGCAGGTTATGGGGGAGTCTTCTATCGAACCAATGGTGGATTATGAGCAGCGAGATGTTGGTCAACAGTAGAAGATTCAATCTTGGAAGCAGAAGCTCATGCAATGTTGAAGGCTACTGAATAGGAAAATGAAATGAATGTTCAAAGCATCATCTTTATATCTGACAATCTCTCTTAGTACATGGTCTTAACGGTGATCATTCTGTTAGAACACTGCTCGGTCGAACTCGCAAGCGTTGCTATGTCAAGCTTGTTTGTCAAGTTTAGTTTTCAAAACTATAAGTCTTGATTTCTAGTCTACTTATATCTATGTCTTAGATTAGGATAGAATGTGTACTTGAGCTTTAGACTTCACAGCTTTCATCGATTGAAGACAAAGAACTACTAAGGGGAGCTTGTGGAACTTCATCAACAAAAGGTATGTGGAGACTTGAACTCATTTATCAATCAGAAGTCTATTATTTTCTATCTCCTATTGAGACAAAGTCGTATAACTATATAGACTTTACATATACACATTTGATATTTCGAGCTGAGTTTAACTAGCTTATATCTTTCTCAAAATATGTGTTGGAAAGCTTTTTGCTTTAACCACGTTCATCATTATTCTTGACGAAATTCAAAATATGATCATGTGAAAATCACCTGGTAACATCTTACAAGATTTGTGTGAGACAGTCATTTGACGTAGGCTCGGAATGTTACGTATTGATCATTCGATCACTTGAAAATTGCTTATAAGTTAATAGTTTGTGTGAGACGGCCATTGTCGTCTTCTAAGAATGTTTCAATGATTGAAATGGGCGTTAAGAGCTAAAACCAATGTCTGGATACATTACGGTTGGTGTACTTAGTGTACGAAGTTTTGACAGAATTCATGACCGGAAGTTTGCATACTGATAAACACGAAAGTGTGATGCTTTTGCACCCATAATTAAATTAGTTAGGCTCGTTTTATTGCTAATAAACTTGTTTTGAGTATTTTGAAGGGAATAAGCTATTCTGGAGAAAGTCGCTCGAAAAGTGGTATTTGGTCCCAGAAAAGTACTAAAGGCACCCCAACGTTGGATAAGGGCACCCCCAGAAATGTGTTGAAGGCACTCAGAGGAGAAAATTACTTATGATACCCCACGAATTTCTACTCGCACCCTCAAGATTGCTAAATACACCCTAATTACTAAATGCACCCCCGAATTGGATAAGAGGAGGTCACCTTCAACGTTTTGAATTTGAAAAATGGCGGGAAAACTGGTTTTCAATGGAACAGAATTAGGGTTTGCGATTTGGGTGAATTATAACTAGATTCAATGGCTGAAATCAAATGGGTTTGTTTCTAGGGACTAAACAGGGATGGCATGGGTCTTTCTTTCGATTAAAATTGGCTAGGTAATTGAGACTTCAAGAAAACAGAATATGAATTTTGGCGGGAAAATTGTGCAGCGAAGTTCAGAGTTTGGATTCAATTTCTGAGCGAGTTTATGGAGATTCAATTATTGTATTTAAGTGGGCTGGACCTGTTAAAACCAAACAAGGCTGGTAAGGTCCTTGGTATCGATTATATTTGGCTAGAATCGTGGATTTGAAGAAAACATGAGAGGAGAAGTATTACCAAGTTTCTGTATTAGATTTAACCATGATTTCATGGGATTTCTTCATGGACCTAGGTTGATTTGAGTCTGTTAGGATCAAACAGGGTTGGTAACTTCATCTCGATAAAAAAAGAAAGATTACGTGGATGGGTAGTTATTCACGAGATTTTGTGAGTCTTATTCGTGGAAGTAACATGGAGAAATCATCCTGGGAAAACTTTACTCAATTTACAAGTTGTTAACAATGTGTTTGGAGTGTGTAAATTGACAGAAAAGTATAAAATAGAAAAAAGAATATCTTAGGATTTTTGTTGTCTTCGGAAAGTTTACATGGATAAATATGTTTTCTATTTAAGTCGTACTCTATCCTTGGAAGGTTCGGCAGCTGCAGAGGAATAAAGAAAGGAAAGACTGGAAATAAGATATCGAAAATATGCAGGGGAGTAAATGGAGAATATATGGAGTTATTACAAGGATTCATATGCTTGTTGAGTATAAATAGAGTGCTGGGGAGAGCCTCAGAGGTCATAGAGAGTTAGGGGGTGAAGTTCTGGTTCGTAGAAGAAGTTGCAGACGAGTTCTGCATTTCCAAGGAGGAAGAAGAAGAAGAATATAACGTCCACGGACTGTCGTAGAGAACTGTCATTTATAAACAGTACTTGTAACAGTCAGTTTGGCACGCTTATTTTAAATTTGCAACAACTCTTGTAACGGTGAATTCTGTAACGCCAATAAAGCGTTGCAAATTACCTGTATTATTACTCTTATTTAATAAAAACATCATTTGAGCTATGAGTTATCTTTTTGAGTGTGTTTTTACGATGTGGAACTATACCCCTACACTGGGTCGACGGATGAATCCGAATTTCATACATGGATAAATTTATTTTATTCTTTTTATAACTTTTGCACTAAATTTAAATTGATTTATGATTTGAAATAATTAGTTATTATTTTATTTGATGGGTCATGCTTTCTTAAATATTTGATGTCCCATGATTACGATTTATAACTAATATTTTGAGAATCTATCTTGGCAAAATCAGAGTCGATGATTATTTTATTCATTGAGCGATAATTGTTGAGAATAAATAATTGAACCTTATGTTATGAATTCGGTGAAATTCTAGTTCTAGTAACTCTCGCTTTTATTTATTATTTTCATTAAATATTTAAATTTAATCTTCACAAGTCTCAGAGTTTGAATCCTATTTACTAAAACAAATCAAAAACCTATCACATACCCGTTCACAAACTTATTCAACTATTTAAGTTAGGGCACTTAAGTTTGCATACCCGTTCGCAAACTGATTTAACTGTTGAAGTCCGGGAACCAAGTTCGCGTACCCATTCGCAAACGGTTTCAACTGAGTTCGGTCCGGACCTAAAGTTTGCGTACCCATTTGCAAACTGTCGGCTTCTGACCAATGTCCGGAACTTAAGTTCGCGTACCCATTTGCAAACTTAAGTGGTTCAAGTTCTTAAATCGTTTAAGTATGATTTCATACTCATGAACAAATACATTTATAAGTTAAGGAATGCAATCTTTGCAAATCGTGGCTAAAATGTTCATGAACTGTTTCTTTTGAATCAATCCGATTTTGCTTCAACTGTGTCTTATATACTTCTATGAGAATATAAACAATTGAAAAACTTTAGGAGTAGCACAATTTGATTCATTTGATTATCAATTGATCTAGAAGTGTTAAAATGAACAAGGTTAAGAGAAAAGTGTTCATATGGCTAACTTCGGTTAACTGTTATTGATCCAACTCAATATACACGTTTAGGTTCGCTTACCCATATCTAAATGAAGGTATATTTCATTTGTGTGTAACAAGCTAAAGACCATCTAATGGTGGAAAGATATTAGCTTAAATCTTGAATCAGGTTTCATCTAATGATGAATATTGATTGCTTTGTTCCAAAGTTATCAAACCCTGATTTGAAGACTATATAAGGGAGAACTCTACCAACTGGGAAACCTAATCCCCACACCTCCTGTGTGATACTAGTTGCAAATAGAGTCGATTCTCGTTTAACCTAGGTTTTTCCTAAAACTATTATAGGTTAGACTTCATTGGGATTTTGAAGCCAGACCCAACTATTTTCTCTGCAGTTGCATGTTGTGACCTTACTTTGTTCTATCGTATTGAGTATATTCTCTAAGATTTTATAGAGATTTATCTCTGATAGGTAAGATATGAAAAGTAATCACAAAGCTCTTTGTCCCATTCTTTGTGATTCCACAATAACTTGTTCTACTACCATATAGTTAAGTTATTGTGAGGTGATTGATATCTCTAGGCTATTCTTCGGGAATATAAGACCGGATTATCAATTGGTTCATGTTCACCTTGATTTATCAAAAGACGAAACAAAACTTCGTAGGTATTTCTGTGGGAGACAGATTTATCTATCAAATAGACTTTTCTGTGTGAGACACATTTGTTTATCAAGTTTTCGACTTTGGGTCGTAGCAAGTCTTAGTTGTGGGTGAGATCAACTAACGGAATCAAGTGCGTAGAGTCTTGCTGGGATTCAGAGGCGTAAGGAATGTGGTTGTACCTTATCAGTATGAGATTGGTTAGGGCTCAACTAAATTCCAGTCCGAAGTTAACTTGCAGTAGGTTAGAGTCTGTAGCGGCTTAATACTGTGTGGTGTTCAAATCTGGACTAGGTCCCAGGGTTTTTCTGCATTTGCGGTTTCCTCGTTAACAAAACTTCTGGTGTCTGTTCTATTTCTTTTCCGCATTATATTTTCTATATAATTGAAATATCACAGGTTGTGCGTAGTTCAATCAATTGGTAAATCCAACCTTTGGTTGTTGATTGAAATTGATTGACACTTGGATATTGGTCTTTGTAACCATCCAAGTTATTTTTCATATTGATCCGGCTCATCTATCTGTTTGATTGCTGATTGATTTGAGAAATTAAGATATAACTCAAAAATCATCAAAAATCTTTGTCGAGAAAAATAACGATTGATAAGGAAAATTGATGGTCTTCATTGCGAAATTTATATCAAAAACTCTGATCTTCGAGAACGTTCTGAAGAGCTAGTTATTCTCCAAAAGAAGTTGGATGAACAAATCCGGATCAATTCTGATCTTGTTGCAGATATTGCAAATTATAAGGATTTGAAGTCTGTCATTCTTCAATGGATATGAAAAACTCCTTTAATTCTTCCATGAAGAATTGTCGAAAGTCAGGAGATAAGCGAGGTTTAGGCTTTGTGAAACCTGATGCGACTCAGAACCTATCAGATGAGTTTAAAGATGTTGGTATATGTATATTTTGTGGTTCTCATAATCATTTTCAACATACGTGTACATCTTTCAAGAAACGTTTAAAGGTTGCTAGTGATCTTCACAAGAAAGCTGAACAATTGTTTTCTTCTCTCAAAAGGTGTACATTTCTAACAAGAAAACCCAATCGGGTTAGTAGTGTTAGTACGTGAGCTTTTGCTCTAAAATTAACATCACCCTTTCAACGGTTCCTTGATAGTGGATGTATCCGACATATGACTGGAGATATTTCGTGGTTTTTGAATTCAAGCGATTGTGAAGGAGGTCCAGTAACATTCAGAGATGGGAGTTGTTGCTACATAATCAAGAAGGGGACGATCAAACTACCCGGCGTTCCTGAAATCCATGATGTAGTATACGTTATGACTGCTAATCTTCTTTTTGTTAGTCAAATTTGTGACAAAGGCCATATGTTGTCTTCAATGCAAATGGATGTGACATTGTAGACAAAACTGGAAAAGTAATTTTTCAAGGAACTCGTAGTAAAAATAATTGTTATCTCTTAGATACTCAGTTTAGCAATTGTTGCAATTTGACTAAGATGGAATCTACTCATCTTTGGCACAAACGTTTTGGTCACATCAATTATCGTCTTCTAACTAAGATCATCAACAAAGAACTTGTTAGAGGTGTTCCCAAAATCGATGCTAAGATTGAGGGTGTCCGTGGTGCCTTTCAAAAGGGTAAACAAATGAAAGTTCCACATAAATCATCTCGAGATATTCTCACTAAAGCTCCACTTGATTTAATTCATATGGATCTCTTCGGCCCTATTCAACAACCTACTGTTGCTGGGAAGAAGTATGCTTTAGTTATGGTAGATGATTACAACAGATTCACTTGGGTGGCTTTTTTAGCTCATAAGAATGAAACCCTTGGTGAATTCAAGATTATTTTTAATATAATCCAGAATGAACAAGGTCGCAAGCTAAAGAAAATTAGAAGTGACTGTGGAACTGAATTCAAATACACTAAGGTATTTGAATTTTGTGACAAACTGGGGATGATTCAACAATACTCACCACCCATTACTCCACAAACAAATGGAGTTGCAGAAAGGAAGAATAGGAACATTCAGGAAATGGCAAGGGTAATACTCCATAACAAAAACTCACCGTTAAAGTTTTGGGGAGAAACTGTTTTTACAGCATGTTATTTGATCAACCGTGTCTACCTATGGTCAAAAACCATAAGTACTCCTTATGAGTTGTGGTACGGTAAGAAGCCCAACCTACATTATCTCAAAATGTTTGGAAGTAAGTGCTACATTCTGAAAGATCGAGAACAGAAAGGGAAATTTGATTCTAAAAGCGATGAAAGTATCTTTCTTGGCTATGCATCTGATAGTCGTGGTTTTCGAGTATTTAATCTCATAACCAAAGTTATGATGAAATCTACAAATGACATCATCAATGATCTGAGCAATTTTCATGATGATAGCTCTAACTGAGACAATTGAGAAAGTCAAAGAAATTCCAAAATCAGTAGAAGTTGTTCCAACAGTTGTGTTGGTTTATGAATCTTTTTGTTTTTAGCTTGTTGATTTATATTTTGTCTAGGAAACTTCTTATGAGAATTTATTCTTATGGTGTAAGAAGGCTAACTAGGGTTGGGAATAACATATATTGTCATTACACATGGCTATTGCTAACGATCTTCATCTTGCAATGTTTTTAGATTTATTTATTTAAATTCTAAGTTATTTCGAAGAACATTTTGCAGTATTAATCTTTATTGGTTTTATATATTGCAAATAATGTCATGGGATATGCGTGTTTACGTCCGTGAACTATGATTGTCCCATATATGTCAAAAGTTAAGTATATTGTGTCATTATGCAAATATTGATGGAAAATAGAATGGAATTTTGAATTAGATGTCCAAGATTAAGTCTATGGTATCATTATGCAATATTGACGAAAAATAGAATGAAGCTTTGAATATCCCGCAATATTGATTTTTCCCTGATCCACTTCTATGTGAAAGTATTGTACGGCTCCGTAAGTTTTCTTATGTTGAGAATTTCCGATTAAATTAATCATTAAGGTTCCTTTGTGGTTAATTTAATTCAGTTTACTAGATACAAATTCATGTCTCATGTGATTTGTTAATGTCCAAAGAAATCCTTATTTTCTAGTAAAAGTAAGGTCGCTCTTGTTGTTCTTTCGGGAATGACATTTTATGGTGGAGAGTTTTTAATTGAACTTGTGCTTAATTGCCAAATCTTTATGGGGGAGTGCGGATATGGAATATTGTAGGAGTTATCTTGTATCTTTATAAACTCCTTGATGAATACACTAAGTTTCGACTATGTGAAATCATCGAAACAAAGTTGATATGTTCTCTTTTAGTCATGAAATATCTCTTTGAGAATTTCATTATGATCCCGCTAGTTTTCGTACATTTGCCAATTTATATTGACAAAAAGGGGGAGAATTATTTTGTAGTTCACACTACATATATATATGGTTTACGAATCATTATGTAAGGGGGAGTGGTTTTCATTGTGAGATGAAGCATTCACTAACGGGGAGTGATACATATTACCGTAAAATTATTGTCAAAGTTGTGATACAATTGAACTTTGTTGTTGTATAATAATACCATGACATTGTATAACAATAATTGATAACAACTATTTTCTTATTGTTATGGCTACGGATCTTCAACAACTATGATGCTGAGTTGAACACGTTCAGAATCACTGGAGTACTCGGAGTGACGAACAATTCAAGGAATGCTGAAGAACCAAGAAAATCAAGCATTTGGATGAGAAGCTGCAAAGTTTATTTATTTTGTAATCCATATGTATTGATAGTTTTGTCAGTAAAATTTTACAAAGGGGGAGATTGTTAGAGCACTGCTTGGTCGAACTCGCAAGTGTTGCTATCTCAAGCTTGTTTGACAAGTTTAGTTGTCAAAACTATAAGTCTTGATTTTTAGTCTACTTATAACGATGTCTCGAATTAGGACAAAATGTGTAGTTGAGATTTAGACTTCTAGGCGTTCATCGATTGAAGACGAAGATCTATTAAGGGGATCTTGGAGGAACTTCATCAACAAAAGGTATGTGGAGACTTGAACTCATATATCTGTTAGAACATTGCTCGGCCGAACTCGCATGCATTGTTATCTCAAGCTTGTTTGTCAAGTTCAGTTGTCAAAACTATATGTCTTGATTTCTAGACTACTTACAGCTAAGTCTCTGTTTATGACAGTTTAATGTAGTTGAGCTCCAGACTCCATGGCGATCATCTTACGAAGACGAAGAACTACTCAAGAAACCAGTGGAACTTCATCCGACTAAAAGGTATGTGTAGACTTGAAGTTATCTATCACTCAAAAGTCTATCTACTCTATCTCCTACTCTTGAGACAAAGTCATATAAGTATGATAGTTTTCATACATACACATTTGCTATTTCAAGCCGAGTTTACTCGCCTATCTTTTTCTTGAAATATGTGTTGGTAAGCTTTCGCTTTAACCACTTGTCATCTTAACCCGTTAAGAAAGTCATGATGACATTTCAATCTTGAAAATAGCTTTGGTACGATAGTTGTGAATAACGACTGTTATAATATTATAGAAGAATGTTTCAATGATTGAAATGCAGAGTTGAGATTACGTAACCAACTATGGATATAAGCATATATAGTGTGTTCGCACATTAGTGTATACATCCATGTGCCGGAAACCAAGTGTGTGCATATGTGTGCATACGGTATTGGTGAAGGAGACAGGTTGGGTATGCGTACCAGCGGAAGTTTTCGAATCGAATTTTCTGCTGAGTTTGTAAGTTTGCAAACTGTTAAACCAGTCACCTTAGGTACGCATACCCGTACGCGTACCCACGGAAGTTTACGAACCGAAACTTTCTGCTGAGTTTCTAAACTCAAATCCGGTAGCTATGGTACCCGTACCCGTACGCGTACCCAAGCTGGTTATATTTCTCAAATCGGAAGTTCATGAACTTAAACAATAAATCAATAAGGAATGCAATCTTTGCAAACCGTGGCTATATTTTTCATGAATTGATTCAAGTGAATGAAACCGATGTTGTTTCAATTGTGTCTATTCGTAAAGACCTAAGCAATTGAACAACTCTTCAACTAGTTCTTATGAGTCATTTGAACTAGTTATGTGAAGAAGATGAATACGGTTGATATGAAAGTACTCATACGGCTAACCATTGGTTAACTATTTGTGAACCAACTAAGTGTACACGTTTAGGTACGGTTACTCAAACATAAATGAAATACATTTCATTTGTGTGTGATAAGCTAAGTTTTGATCTAACGGTTGAAAGATATTAGCTTGGTTAAATCAGGTTTTTCATCTAACGGTGAATATTGAATGCTTTGTTACCAAGGTAACTAAGATTGCAAACCCTGATTTGAAAACTATATAAATGAGACATCTAGCAACTGGAAAAACTAATCCCCATACCTCCTGTGTGATACTAGTTGGTTTTGTTAGAGTCAGTTCTCCTTTAACCTTAGGTTTCTTCTCGAGACCTTGTAGGTTAACGACGGAAAGACTTCATTGGGATTGTGAAGCCAGACGAAACTACTTCTCTTGTAGTTGAGAGATCTGATCTTGCCATTTTCTATCGTACGAGTTCAATTGAATAATTGACTTGAGATTATATCTCCGATAAGGCAAGATAAAAAGAAATCACAAACATCTTCGTCTCATCGTTTGTGATTCCACAATATCTAGTTTCGCAACCATACAATTTAGATTATTGTGAGGTGATTGATAATTCTAGGTTGTTCTTCGGGAATATAAGTCCGGGTTATCAATTGGTTCCTGTTCACCTTGATTTTATCAAAAGACGGAACAAAACTATTAGGTTTATCTGTGGGAGACAAATTTATCTATTATCATATACTTTTCTATGTGATACATATTTGTTTATTAAAGTCTTCGACTTTGGGTCGTAGAAACTCTTGGTTGTGGGTGAGATCAGCTAAGGGAATCAAGTGCGTAGCATCCTGCTGGGATCACAGACGTAAGGAGCGCAACTGTACCTTGAATCAGTGTAGATTGATTAGGGTTCAACTACAGTCCAGACCGAAGTTAGTTTGTAGTAGGCTAGTGTTTGTATCGGCTTAATACAGTGTGGTTTTCAATTTGGACTAGGCCCCGGGGTTTTTCTGCATTTGTGGTTTCCTCGCTAACAAAATTTCTGGTTTCTGTGTTATTTTTATTCTGCATTATATTTTGTTATATAATTGAAATTTCACAGGTTGTGCGTTAAGATCAATCAATTAGAATATCCAACCTTTGGTTGTTGATTTAAATTGATTGACACTTGGATATTGGTCTTTGGTACCATCCAATTTATCTCTCTAGTATTTGATAAAGACTCGCATATTTCCATTTGCTTGAGTAAAGATCAAATCGAGAGATTGAGATATTAACTATTTGATATACTTTTATCTAGATTGAGTCTGACTGTCTAGTTGATTCTCTATAAAGTATATTGGAGTTAGTCCATACATATTGCTAATCGAAATATTGGGTGAGGCTGATAGACCCCCGCTTTTTCACTATCACTCAGAAATCTATTATTTTCTATCTCCTATTGAGACAAAGTCATGTAACTATATAGACTTTACATTATACACATTTGATATTTCGAGCTGAGTTTAGCTTATATCTTTCTCGAAATATGTGTTGGAAAGATTTTTGCTTTAACCGCGTTGATTATTATTCTTGACGAAAGTCAAAAGATGATCATGAGAAAATCACCTGGTATCATCTTATATGATTTGTGTGAGATAGTCATTTGATGTAGGCTCAAAATGTTTCGTATTGATCATTCAATCACTTGAAAATTGCTTATAAGCTAATAATTTGTGTGAGACAGCCATTGTTGTCTTCTAAGAATGTTTTAATGATTGAAATGGGAGTTAAGAGCTAAAACCCATGTCTGGATACATTACGGTTGGTGTAATTAGTGTACGAACTGTTTTGACGGAATTCAGGACTGGAAGTTTGCATACCCGTTCGCAAACTTATTCAACTATTTAAGTCAGGGTATTTAAGTATGCATACCCGTTCACAAACTGATTTAACCGTTGAAGTCCGGGAACCAAGTATGCGTACCCGTTCGCAAACAATTTCAACTGAGTTCGGTCCGGAGCTAAAGTTTGCGTACCCGTTTTCGGCTTGTAACCAATGTCCGGAACTTAAGTTCGCGTACTCATTCGCAAACTTAAGTGGTTCAAGTTCTAAAATCGGTTAAGTATGATTTCATACTCATGAACAAATACATTTATAAATTAAGGAATGCAATCATTGCAAACCGTGGATAAAATGTTCATGAACTGATTCTTTTGAATAAATCCGATTTTGCTTCAATTCTATCTTGTATACTTCTATGAGAATATAAACAATTGAACAACTATATGAGTAACACAATTAGATTCATTTGATTATCAATTGATCTAGAAGTGTTAAGATGAACAAGGTTAAGAGAAAAATGTTCATATGGTTAACTTCGGTTAACTGTTATTAAGCCAACTCAATATACACATTTAGGTACGGTTACCCATATCCAAATGAAGCTATATTTCATTTGTGTGTAACAAGCTAAATACCATCTAACGGTGGAAAGATATTAGCTTGAATCTTGAATCAGGTTTCATCTAACGGTGAATATTGATTGTTTTGTTCCAAAGTTATCAAACCCTGATTTGAAGATTGTATAAGGGAGAACTCTACCAACTGGGAAACCTAATCCCCACACCTCATGTGTGATACTAGTTGCAACTAGAGTCGATTCTCCTTTAACCTAGTTTTTTCCTAAAACCATTATAGGTTAAAGACTTAAAGACTTCATTGGGATTCTGAAGCCGGACCCAACTATTTTCTCTATATATAGTTGCGTGTTCTGATCTTACTGTGTTCTATCGTATTGAGTACTATATTCTCTAAGATTTGCTCGAGATTTATCTCCGATAGGTAAGATATAAAAAGTAATCATAAAGCTCTTCGTCTCATTCTTTGTGATTCCACAATAATTTGTTATACTACCATATAGTTAAATTATTGTGAGGTGATTGATATTTCTCGGTTGTTCTTCGGGAATATAAGACCAGATTATCAATTGGTTCCTATTCACCTTGATTTATCAAAAGACGGAATAAAACTTCGTAGGTATTTCTGTGGGAGACAGATTTATCAAATCAAATAGACTTTTCTGTGTGAGACAATTTTTTTTATCAAGTCTTCGACTTTGGGTCGTAGCAACTCTTAGTTGTGGGTGAGATCAACTAAGAGAATCAAGTGCGTAGAGTCCTGCTGGGATTCAGAGGCGCAAGGAACGCGACTGTACCTTAATCAGCGTGAGATTGGTTAGGGCTCAACTACATTCCAGTTCGAAGTTAACTTGTAGTAGGCTAGGTCTGTAGCGACTTAATATAGTGTGGTGTTCAAATCTGGACTAGGTCCTGAGGTCTTTCTGCATTTGCGGTTTCTTCGTTAACAAAACTTCTGGTGTCTGTGTTATTTCTTTTCCGCATTATATTTTCTATATAATTGAAATATCACAGGTTATGCGTAGTTCCATCAATTGGTAAATCCAACATTTGGTTGTTGATTGAAATTGATCGACGCTTGGATATTGGTCTTTGGTACCATCCAAGTTATTTCTCATATTGATCCGGCTCACAGATTTCTATCTGTTCGATTGCAGATTGTTTTGAGAAATTGAGATATAACTCTTGGATATATTTTCCTTGATTGAGTCTGACTGTCTAGTTCATTCTCTTGGAATTATATTGGAGATAGTCCGTACAAATTTTCTAAACGAAATATTGGGTGTGGTTGTTAGACCCCCGTTTTTCGCACTCTAATACCCCTTGGACAGTTTTATTGTATGTTCAAGACTGTAAAAACGACTTTCTTTCTTAACTACCTCAGTATGTAAATATGTGTCGTTAAAACGGAATGGAGCAGCTGATGCTCTGGCTAGGTTGATTAGGAAATCTCATGTACCTAGTGTTTGGGTTAATAATCCCCCCGTGTGTATTTCAAACAAGTTGTTTTATGTACTTTAATTCTGTAACTCTTTCTGGTTTTTGTATAAATATTTTTTACCTCTAAGAAAAAAAATATATCACTGTTTTTTTTCTTTATGTGGATAAGACTGTGTTAATTTTTTGCTGAATCAGCCCCTGACTCCGCTCAAGTCAGATGTCAGACTGTTTGTTTTTTATTTTGAGTCAGATTTGACTCGTGATCTGACTCAGATATAACCCCTGATTCGGACCCATTTAAGTCTAGAAATAAAATATCACTGACTCATTAGACCAAGCCACTGACTCACATATTTTTGAGCCAGGTGAGTTGGATCTGATTTAAAAAACAAACATATTGAGTCAGATCTAAACGAGTATGGTGAAAACAAACAAGACCAACACCAACTCTCCTGAGCAGATCCGGTCCCGGTAATAAACAAAAGGCAGACTCCAAGACTACACATGAAACCTGATCACACAATTTCATATACCTAATAATAACTCCCACCCCCAGAGAGAGCGGCGACAGACAAGGAAGAGGATTCTTTCTGCTACGCATTGGAATTTCATTTGTATTCTCTAGACAAAAAGTTCCACACTCAATAATTCCATTTTTCATACTAAATAAAATCCCATTCCGTTTCCTGATTTCCCCCCTTCCGAAAAATGTCAGCTCAACTCTCCTTCCCTTCAGGAGGAAACAACAACAGCAAATGGAAAAAGAGAAAAAGAGACAACAACACCACCAACAACAACAGCAACAGCAACAGCAACAACAGCACTCCTAACACCAAGAAACACAGACAACAGCAACAATCAGACGATGAAGATGAAGAAGACATCAACGAAGACGATGAAGAAGAAATTGAACCAGAAATCGAAGAAGATGAAGATTTACAACCAATTCCTTCTGTAACACCACCAATTGTTCAAAACCCAAAAGAAGAGGTTCTTTCAGATGGGGGTGTAAGAATATCAGATTTCCCTATTGTTGTACAACATACTGTAAATCGCTTTCATTCTTCTGTTCTTTCAATTGTTTCTGCTGAGCGTCAAGCTGAATTTCCCAATAACCAAAACCCTAACCCTAATTTCTTCTTGATTGAGAATATATCTCATGGGCAACTTCAGGCTCTGTCATCTGTTCCAGCTGATAATCTTTCTTTAGCTACTACATCTGATCTTAATGACCGATCTGATGCTGCTGCTTCCTATGTTTGCACACCTCCTGCTATTATGGAAGGTCCAGGTGTTGTTAAGCGATTCGATGGGCGAGCACTTGTCGTCCCTATGCACGCTGGTTCGTCTTTTTTCTCTCACTATTTTGCGCTAATTATGTAATAATTTGTAATTTTAGTTGTGGAGTTCAGTCCAAAGTTTTAATTTTGACTGTTAAAAAACAAATCTTTTGGCGTTAGAAAATTAACAAACTAGGATGGCAATGTTAGGAAATGAGATCACTTAACTTTCAGGTTTTAGCAATGTAGTAGTAGTAGATTCAGTTAATAGGTTTTGATTTTGTTGATTACATACAGATTGGTTTGCACCAAACACGGTGCACAGATTGGAAAGGCAAGTGGTTCCGTTTTTTTTCTCTGGAAAATCTGCTGATCATACACCGGAAAAGTACATGGAATGCCGCAATCGAGTTGTTGCTAACTATATGGACAATCCAGAGACGAGACTTTGGACAGGAGATTGCCAAAATTTGGTCGATGGTGTTGATGTTCACGACTTGAATCGAATTGTTCGGTTTCTAGATCACTGGGGAATAATTAATTACAGTGCACCGGCACCAAATCGTGACCCTAGGATTGGTGGGCCATTTTTAAGGGAGGAATCGAACGGGGAAATTCACATACCATCGTCTGCATTGAGGTCGATTTATAGTTTGATTCACTTTGACAAGCCTAAGAGTAGGATCAAACCTACTGATATGTGCCCTATGTTGTCGTATGGTGGTGGTGATGAGGTAGCTGACTTGGAACAGAGAATCCGGGAGAGGTTAACAGAAAACCATTGCCATTACTGCTCTCAGCCATTGCCTCGTGTTTACTATCAGTCACAGAAGGAAGTAAGTACGTCCTTGTCTTTTGACTTTATTTGTTTTTGTCTCTGTTTGGCATCTTGTCGTATTTATTTATGCTGATAAGGCGAAGTCTTGACATTAGTTGAAGTCTGCTTTAGGTGGTAAGGAAGATTCTTCACAAGTAGAAAGCTGATTTAGGGTGTTTAGTCCTCTTTCAGTTGCTTCCTGTTTGTATATATTTGTTTATGACTGTTCGATGCCAGAAATATTTGTTTAGGTTTAGGGATATGGTGATTTGGCAATGATATTTAGTTTCTAATTTTATGCCGCCGCTTGTGGTATGTAGAAGTCGTGATATGATATCCCCCATATAGATAACTGTTTCATTAAGAAAACCTGTTCTCCAGTTCTCGCATTGATAAATATTCCTTGACGGAATGTGGGAGCCCGTTGTTTCTGCTGAGTTTCGCTGACCAAAATTCTGTCTCCTGCTGAGTTTTGTTGACTGAAATTCTGTATCCCACAATCTCCTTACTTGGACGGCGTTATGTAGAAACTTGATTGTGGCATTTATTAGAAGATTCTATTTAGACTTATTTTTCTTGTTGCTTATGAACTTAGTGGCACATGAAACCATAGTTTAGCCTCCATTCACAAAAATAGAAGTATTTAATTCGAGATAAATTCTGTTGATTTTGATTTCAACTGTTATGTGTTCATTTATGTCACACCTTGTTCACACTCATCTGAGCAATAACATTCTGATGAACAGAGTGATATACTGCTTTGCTCTGACTGCTTCCATGAAGGGAGATTTGTCGTTAGGCACTCGAGCATAGATTTTATGAAGGCGGATTCTGCAAAAGCTTTATGTGATCTTGATGGGGATAGTTGGACTGACCAGGAAACACTATTGTTGCTTGAGGCAGTCGAGGTCTACCATGATAATTGGAATGACATTGCAGAGCATGTAGGCACCAAGTCCAAGGCCCAGTGCATTCTTCATTTTGTTCGTCTCCCGATGGAGGATGTTGTTTTAGAAAATATTGATGTTCCGAGTAAGTTGGTCTCATCCAACACGCCGAATTTAGAAGATGGGGGAACACCATATCCAAGATCTAACGGAGATTCTGCAAGTATGTTAACCTTTCCTGTAAGAAGGGCACACCTTTGTCATGTTCACAGTCTTAAGGTTCTCGTTGGTCATTTGGATCTAACCAGGAGGTTGCTTTATTTTACTTCGTATTTCCTACAGGACTTTGTCTCCAAGATCCTGATTCTGAAAGCAGGCTTCCATTTGCAAATTCTAGGAATCCAGTCATGGCCCTTGTAAGTTAAAACCCTAAGTTTTCTTCATGGTTGCAGTTTGTTGTGTCCCTTCTCTTTTATCTTAAGGCTAACCTGTTCTATCCTCGGTTGTTAAATTTTATATTGTCATCTGGTATTTTACTCTTTTTTTCTTTTTCTTTTTTTGAAGTTCTTGATATGGATTTATGTCAAGCTTTTGTTTAAAATTGCAGGCTTATATTCTGACATAGGCTTTTTAGAATTTTTAGGACTTGCATGCATCTAAATCACAGATGAAGTTGTGTGGTTGCTGCTCAATGATTTGTTTGCGTTCTGCAGAAGTTTATTTCTACATTTTAAGCAAGTTTTCAATGTCTAATTGGTGGAATTTCTAGGTTGCCTTTCTGGCCTCTGCAGTAGGGCCAAGAGTTGCCGCAGCCTGTGCACATGCATCATTAGCAGAATTGTCCAAGGAGGAAAACCAGCTAGTTGCTTCTGGTAACAAGATACAAACAGATGGCTTTGGTCATTTCCTTTGTTATTTTATAGAGATTACAAGCCTTAGTATTCCACCCGACAAGGAAATTTATTGATGCAAGTGTTTATGTTCGTCCATTGAAATGAGATGTTCTTAGGCATTTGAAAATTGAGTTTTATCGAATTGCAGAAAATCAGGCCGTACAAGATGGAACTAATGCTCTTTCCTCTGCTCCTTTGTCCACTCAAAGTGTAAAAGTTGCTGCAAAAGTTGGCCTAGCTGCAGCTGCAATGAAAGCAAAACTGTTTGCAGATCATGAGGAGCGCGAAATACAGAGAATGGCAGCCAGTATAATTAATCATCAGGTAAAGTAGTTTGGTTTTCTTATATTTGATTCTCAGCCTCTTTGGTGGAAATGCTTAACGGGAGTCTTTGTTTGAATCGGCATTACCTTTCAATCTAGGGAGTACTAGAACATTGAGCTAGCTGGAAGTTTAACTCTTCTTGTGGTTAAATGGGGGACAATGTCAAGTGCGTTAAGAAACTGGATTGATTCTTACTGTTGGTTCTTGTGTATTTAGTTCAATTATCATTTTCAAATTGAAGATTTCGTTTGCACCTGACAATGACTTTCACAGTTTGGTATATAGCTATATTTTAATTTTTACAAGGCTTTAATGCATTTGACCCCCTTTAACTGTAATTCTAGTGGTCATTTATAGTATTTAGGTGGGTATTTATAATTCAATAATGTACTCCGAAACATCTTTTCTATTGATGATTTCTTCAACTGTGTAAAGACATATATAGTCAGGTGTAGTCCAGCCTTAGGTGTTTGTACGGTCAAACCCCTTTTTACCACATCACACTTTCAGATAGTGGTATATGATATTATGTACATCCTCGTTTAAGGCGTGTCAATAGTTCGGTGTAGTCCAGCCTACATCACACTCTCATCCAATTAGTATGTGGTATTTGATATTTTGTGCATCCTCATCTAGGGTTAAGGTGTGTGTGGTGCACCTCCTCGTTTAAGGTTTGTGCACATTATAGCATGTCCTCGTCATAACTGAACTTCCGTATCTGTGGAAAATTTACCTTGTTCATTTGTCGGCTTATTAGGGAAGAATGAAGAAACAGTTACTAGCTTACCCAATTCATTTGAACTAATGTGTATTATGGACTGAGTATCCGTTTAAGATATCTTTCATTTCCTTGTTCCGAGCTATTTTCTGAGATTTGGTAGTTGGTGACTAACTCGCTTGCTATATTCACGCAGCTAAAGAGGCTCGAACTGAAGCTGAAGCAGTTTGCGGAAGTGGAGACCTTGCTGATGAAAGAAGGCGAGCAAGTAGAAAAGGCAAGGCAGCGGCTAGCAGCTGAAAGAGTCCATATCATATCAACGCGTTTTGCACCTGGGGGTGCCTTGAATGCCAATACTGCTACTTTACAGGGTGCAGTGGCTGGTTCTGTGGGAAATAATCTTGTTAACAGCAGCAGACAAGTAGGTATGCCAGGTGGTTTGCCTGTGCAGACAAACATGATTCCTGGAGGATATGGGAACAATTCAGGGGTGGCTACACATCCACACATGTCATTCATGCCGCGACAGCCTATGTTTTCTTATGGGCCACGCTTACCTCTCTCTGCAATACATCCATCATCATCACAACCCTCATCTGCTGCACACCCAGGTAATACCATGTACAATGCTGCCGCCCCGCCAGGCAATGCACCCTCTACTCTTGGCCATGCAATGTTAAGACCTGTCCCTGGTAATAATGCAAATGTAGGTTGACAGATGAATTTTTATGTAACACTAGAGAAGCTGGTTACAATGTGAGGGTTATGTGATTAACAACACCTCTTGCCTCAACTTATTTCATTTCAACACCATACATAGACCAAAAGATAAAAACAAGAAGATAAGATAAAAAGAAGAACCCTGATTTTGGGCATACCAAAATCTTCTTAGGCATACAAAGCACTAGTCCTAACTTGGGTGACCTTATAAGGGGTACCTATGGGGTGGTTCAATTACCTATATGCCTTTAAATCCTTTAAATTACTACTAATCTATCTCTAACCCTAATACAAAACCTATAATCAACTACACCTAAAATCAGTTTCATTCATCTTCTTCTTCTTCTTCCTCTCCACAGCCGAACTCATTCACCCTTCCCTTTCTTTTTTTTTCATCGCGGAAATTTAATCGTTGATTTGTGAAAATTTAGTCGATGATTAAACTCATCTATATAATGGGTCGTCGTAAGCCAGTATCTCGTTCAAATCGATCGACTCAACAACCCATTGAAGAAGAAAAAGATTTAGAGAGTGAAGAACAAACTCAAAATCAACCACAAAATCAACCGGAAGAAGAGATTGAAGAAGAACCAACTCCGGAAATGAGAATAAGAAGGTTAGTTCTACAAACCCATCTCGTATTTGATGTTTTAGATTGGTTTGGTCGATTTAATTCGTCAAAATCATGTTTCTGCGGCGGTTACAGGGTATGGTTCGGCGCAAAACAAATCTTAGATGTGCGCCGAGCTGTTCTTGAAACTGAACCCTGAAAGTGCATATGAACGGCTCGGCGTATATCTGAAATCCGTTTTGAGCCGAACTTAGTGACACAGAGACTTATATTTAGGATCGGCTTATGCGATGGTGTTAGTTTTGTGCCGAATATGTTTTGTGAATTTTCAAATTTTTTTAAAAAAATAGCCGTTACTTATATAGGTTCGGCTTATGTTCTAAAATTTTTATAAGCCGAACCTTTACTTTTTTTTCACGAAAATCTAGGAACGACTCTTTTTTTGAAAGATATAGCCGTTGTAAAACTATATTCTATATATACCTACATGTTTTTTCATATTCTTAACCACATATGCTCAACAAATGGCACCCCCAACTCCTAAGTTTACTCTAGAAGAAGATTTATCTCTTTGCACTAATTATGTAGCATACTATCCAAAGAAGGGTGAAGAACGACGAGTAAATGGTCTGATGAGTATGTACTACTTGGTTAGAATCCATGAAGCCTTCAGCACGGAAACAAGTAATCCTCACAACCGGGATAGTGCGTCCTTGTTTTGCCGAATTATAAGTATTAAAAAAAAAGTCACAGACTTCATAGCTTTAGTTCGGATTGTGAGTCGATATCGACTCAAAGGTGAAACAAACTCTGAGATTGAAGTTCGAGCTCTAGAGGAATGGCGACGATGGAAGGGAAAGAATTTCAAATACAAAGATCACTACCACATTTTTAGAAGGTTTCTCATTACCCGTTTAGGATATTAGAAATTAATTGCAAGCCTACTATGTAGCAGGGATGTAATCCACAATTTCTATGAATTTGAAAAGTCTATTTGGAATGATATAATAATTCTTGTGTTCATGAATCATGAAAGGTTCGGCTTTCTTCAGAAATATACTACAAGCCGAACCTAGCAAAGTAATTCTGCTTTTTTAAAGTTTCAAGGTTCGGCTTGCAGTGAAATAATATTATAAGCCGAACCTGACAAAAAAACTCTGGTATTTTTTTGTTGTCAGGTTCGGCTTTCAGTGAATTGTTCTTATAAGCCGAACCTGACACAAAATAAACAGGTAAATCCATGAAACATTTTTTATGGAGATCCTAAACGAATCTCATCCTCTTCACTGACCTCTTTCTCATCATCTTCACTGACCTCATTCTCATCATCTTCACTGACCTCTTGCTTAACATCTTCATCCTCATCACTTGAAAACGTAATTACTTGTCCACTTGGAGGCTGCACATGCAAAGATTTCCAAAGATCCATTTCTGTCGCATAATTTGCACACCAATCCATCGCAAAATTATTTTCAAATCTAGGCCAAAAGGCTGCACTCATCAAGGGTGGTAATGGGCAACCGGGTCTAAGTTTGAGGCCGATAAAATGACAATTTTGAACAAATCCAAGAACAAGTCTTCTATCCTTTACACCATCATTGCAAGGTTTTGTTGGAGGCGCGTAAGTAAAGCTACTATCCGTCCATGCGACAACATTAAGGTAAACAAAAGGTTCTTACATACCAAATTATTTTGGAAGTGATCCTTGGTATCCTCGTGAATTATGTCTACTGGATCAGGTTGATTTTCCATGGGTCCAAGCACGATCTACAAAGAATATCACAAGGTTAAACACTAGAAAGGGAATATAATAACAAGGTTCGGCGCATTCGATAATCACATTATGTGCCGAACTATAAACATTTACATGTTTCGACTTATACGATATCCTCAATATGTGCCGAACCACGAACAATATTTTAACCCAAAAATTAACAAATTCATGTTCGGCTCAGACGATAATCATATTATGTGCCGAACCTTGAACATAAGAGGTTTCGACTGATACGATATTCTCCATATGTGCCGAACCAGTAACAATATTTCAACCCATAATTAAAAAATTATGTTCGGCACGTACGATTTTGGATATGTAAGCCGAATTAGTAATGATTCTATTCCGGGCTATTCAAGATGTTGTTCGGCTTACTATGAAACTTTCATATAAGCCGAACTAGTGTCTAGCAAAAGGGTTGGAATTGGAAATTATAGGTTCGGCGCATGCAGTAAACAGATTCAGTAAGCCGAACCGTTCATCAATTGGTAGATTCGGCTCATAGATGTGAGCCGAACCTCAACCTGTTTCGCCGAACCATAATTCAAAAAACATAACTTTTGATAATTGAGAGCTATAGAAGTGAGATTAAGTATAGGATATAAGTGTACCTGTGTATTAGAAGCATTGGGTTCCTCATCAATGTCTTCATCATCAGGATTTGGCTCATAAAAATCATCATCTTGAGTTTGTGTTTGAGTTTGAGCTTGAGTTTGAGTGGGTGTAAAATCATTCTCATAATCTAAGAAATCAGCCATTTCTGGATCATTGTTGTAGTTGATATGTATTTTCCTAGGTTTTTTAGATGAATGATGACCCTCCTCATCCTCCATTGAATCAAGAATTAAAATTTTCTCACTTTCTCCTTTTCTTTCTCTCCTTCTTAACCAAACCAAAACTTTGATTGTTTTTTCCTCAAATTTTTCATCTAAACAACTCTTATAATTCTGAAAATTATTTTAATCACTAAACAAAATATTTAATCACTAATCAAGATTATTAACACTAATACGTAAAGGACAGATTTGCCATTAAAAAAAATTTGGGTTAAGGAGTTATCTGATTTTGCTATTTCACAACCTTTTTTATCTTCATTCAGTATGCCTTGGAAGATTTTGGTATGCCCAAAATTATAGTTCAAAAAGAAATGGTAATAAGGATCAGAAACCTGTGTTATGTTTCCCTATTTCGGCTCGTTGGGCTTCATTAAACTAGCCAACCAAAGTAGCGTAAAAAAATGAACGTGTGTAATTTTACTTTCTTGCTAGAAACACTGGCCTTTGACCCTCCCGCCAAATCTCTCTCTACTATTGTGCGAAGTACTTATGAGATACTTGCTATTGGATTGCATCCAACTATGATGGAATGCTAGCGTGGATTTTTTTTTCTCTCTCTCGAGATCGGAAGCTTGGATTGTTCGTAGTGCCAGAATGAAGGAGAATGCAGCAGTACCCGAGAATTTGGAGGTAGGTCGTACTTGAAATATGGACCATAAAGATGATTTACATCATAGATCTCGTTTTTCTACAATATTTATTGATGGAGAGGACAAAAGTGGTGGAACGGGGATGATATATTTCTGAGGGAGTATAACTGGTGCTGCTAGTGCCACACTTTAAATGTGTGAAGTAGAGATCGCAGTTAAGAGTTGGCAGCTGTATCAGTTCGCTCATTTACCACTCGATAACCTATCATCTGCTGATTAATGGACTAGCAATGGCCGCTAGAATTAGACTAGGACAAAGAAGAACCCCGAAACTCTGGCCTACTTGGTGTACACTGGGAAGAGTATTGATGGAAAAAATTTCCTTCTCTAACATCCAACTCTCCTCCAAATAAGGGTGCTCTCGCAAAGATAGCTTGCACAAATCCGTTTGGGTACGAAACTTGTAAAATCTATGTCTCTTGAGGAATCTAGAGATACGTCATCATCAAGTGACAAGCGAGTAAAACCTGATGTGGCTCTATCACCATTAAAGGTCAATGCCAAGAGATCAGTTTCCGAACTGGTCTCCAAATGCATGTATTGTTGCTTGAATGGTCGTCATCCACCGTAAACTATTTAGATAAAATATTAATATAGCTCAGAATCTTCATAAAAATGCTTAAAAGTTTTTGTCTGAAATCAAAAGGTTTACGAGAAATCCGACAAAACACATATATATATATAGGCGATGTGTCAGTTTAGGAGCGTTAGCTCTTAAATCCACTTCCAATGGTTTCTTGATAGCGGATGTAATCGACACTTAACATGAGATCTTTCTTGTTTTGTGAACGTTGATGACTGCAAAAGAGGACCTGTAACCTTCGAAGACGGGAGTTGTTGCTACATCAGCAAAAAGGGTACAAATAAACTACGTTAAAGGTTTGACTGCTAAACTTCTTTCTGTTAGCCAAATTTGTGACAAAGACCATACTTTTGTCTTCATTACTGAAGGATATGATATTGAAGACCCGAGAAAAGTAAATTTCCATGGCATTCGTAGGAAAAATAATTGTTATCTTTTAGATATTATTAAGTGTCATCTTTGTTGCAATTTGACTAAGGTGGAATCGACTCATCTATGGTATGAACGTTTTGGTCACATCAATTATCTCTTACTTAGCAAGATTATTAACAAAGAACTTGTCAGGGGAGTACCCAAAATTAATGCTAAAGTCGATGGTGTTTGCGGTACTTGTCAAAAGGGTAAACAAGCTAGAACTTCATGTAAATCATCATGAGACATTGCCATCAAAGGTTTTCTTGATTTAACTCATACGGATCTCTTTGGCCCAGTCCAACAAGGAATAGTTGGAGGGAAGAAATATGCTTTGGTAACGATTGATGGTTACACAAGATTCACCTGGGTTGCCTTCTTTGAACATGAGAATGACACCTTGGAGGAATTTAAGATTATTGTGAATAAAATCCAAAATGAACATGAGAATGGCAACCTGTACAGAAAAAACCTAATACAATTACAAGTAGATCTAATTAAAGATTATTGAACAATATGTATATAAAGTTTTTCTCTTTCGCTTCCACAGTCAACATGTTTAGGCTGATAAAGCCGTGAAACTGATTGTGTAGAAGAGTTATTGGACGATCACACAAATCAATACCTAAGATCAATCTAGTCATATCCGAATCAAGAGGATCCATATTCCGCCAAGTACGAAACTTGTTATCTATCTTTCAAGATATGAATTCAACAAGAACAAGTCTCGTTATTGATCACAATTAATAAGGACTTAAACTACTTAGATTGAATACGTACTACTTGTGGTATTCTTATTATAAAGATAAAACAACATAATGTGGAAAAGAGAAAACACAAGACACTAAATGTTTTGTCAACGAGGAAAACTGTACCTGCAGAAAAACCCCGGGATCTCGTCCAGATTTGAACATTGAACTTTATTAAGCCACTACAGACACTAGCCTATTATCATACTTCGAACAGGAATATAGTTGAGACCGAATTAACCCTTCAAGCAATTCAGCTGCAGTCATGCTCCTTACGTCTCTTGAACCTCGCAAGGCTCTAACGTCCTTTACATCCTAAGAGTTGATTCAACCTATGTGAAGAACTTTGATAACAATCTGCCTCTAACAGATAAACCTATTTGATTTCCCTTTAAATCTTTTAGATCAATGCTTGGAAATATGCTTGCAATAGATAAAGCTAGCAAACCTCACGAATCCGGAACACTTAAACTCAGTCATATGAGAAGACTAGATTACTAACCACCTCTCAAGAACAATCTAAGAAAATCAATTAAGAAGAGTTTAAACATCTATCTTGAGGAATCACAAAGTATGAGACAAAGAGAACTTTGTGATTTCTATCTATCTCGTTCCATATCGGAGATTGACGAAAACCTCAACAATCAATAAGAACAAGATTAGGATACACGAACTATCAGGTTAAAGATAGTCGGACCTAGCTTCACGAATCCCTATATGAAGTATTCAAGTCATAAATTATGTTTCAAAGAGAGAACCTAGGTTAATAGAGGACGACTCTAGCAAGCAACTATGACAGGGATTAAGAATTCCAATTGCAAGAGCATCTCTATTTATAAATCAAGGCTCTAGGTAGCTTTGAAGTAAAGCTCATGTAAGTATGTGAGAAGTTTACCTTGAAATAACAGAGAAGAATATACACTTTGGTCCAGTGTACTGAAACCGTGTATAGTGATGGTTAATGGCAAGTATGCCTTATAAAATTATAAGCCAAATCGTGTTCAATAACACTCAAGACTTAAACCATGATTTACAAACCCAAAGTGATTTTGTGAGCAAATTGTCCTAGAAATGTTTATGAGAGTTGAAGCAATGCCAAAATATTTATGAAAATAGTTTATGAGCATCTTCTTAGTTCGATACTGGATAGGTATGTGTATGTGTACGCATACCTATAGGCCAGTCCGTGAACTCGTGCTGTTGGAGTACACTTACCGGGTATGTGTACCCTTAGACATTCACGAACTCATGCCCTTGGGGTACATGTACATGGTATGCGTACCTCCCTCTTTTTCACAAACTCGAAACCTTAGGATACGCGTACTAGGTATGTGTACCCTTACCCAAATATCATTGCTTGGGCAATTTCCAAATGATCAACTAGAAACAAAAATAGTTTATGAACAATAAACTAATCTTAACCAAGATTTTAAAGGATCTATGGACATCCATTAGTTGAATCATATATCGAGAGATTTATCAAGACAAGCTTGACTTGAAGTTTCTTCTTTACAGTATTAAATCTATTAAAATCATATGACATAGTCTCATAAAGATAGAATGGCAAATGCAATGACTAAATAGGATGGTTCGGTCTTCACATACCTCTTTGTCGATGAAGTTCTTCAACTATCTTTGTTTGATCTTCAGTTTTCAATCTTCGAGAGATATTCAATGATGTCATACTCAACTACCCTACTCTAATCTTAGTCTTACACTTGATTTTTGTAGACTAGAAATCAAGATATAGTTTTGTGCATCTAACATTGATTACAAGTTTGAGACAACAAAACTTGCGAGTTCGACCGAGCATTGCTCTAATATATCTCAAACTTAAAAAAATTAGAAGCGATCGTGGAACAAAATTTAAGGACACTAAATTTTTTAAATTATGTAATAAATGGGCATAATTCAATAATACTCACCATCTATTACTACACAAGCTAATAAAGTTGCAGAAATAAATAACATGAATATTCAAGAAACGGCTAGGGAAATGTTTATAATAAAACTCGTCCTTAAAATTTTGAGGAAAAGCTGTTTTTACAGCATCATATTTGATTAATTGTGTCAATTTAAGATCACGAACCCTAAATAATCCATATGAGCTATGGTACATAAAAAGACCTAACCTAAGTTATTCCCGTGTTTTCGGAAGTAAGTGTTACATCCTTAAGGATAAATAGCAGAATGGAAAGTTTGATTCCAAAAAGTGACGAAGGAATATTTCTAGGCTACGCATCTGACAACCGAGGTTTTATAGTTTTTAATCTCCAAAACGAAGTCATTATGGAATCAACGAATGATTTATGTCAAAATAATTCCCTACCGATTTTCCTCACACTGAATTAGCAGAGAAGCTCGAAAATACGTTACCATCAGTAAAAGTTGTTCCAAATGTTATTGAACCAGATGTAAATAGTTACGAGGATGTTAGTACCTAAAAAATTAATCCTAGGAAAAACAGTGCACCGCTGTGGTTTTTTTTTTAGGTTCAAAATCAAAATTGTATAGGACAAGCCTAAACCAAGAAAATGGTCGTTTCGTCCTGCTTCGGTCATGAGGAGGTAAGATGCGTTGATCTTATGGGAGAGAATCAGAGAAATTTGAAGAAATTACAATGGTAATGGATTATGTGTTAGGGTATTGAACTATGAAAAATAACAGAGCTTCTGGATGTTAAGCTTGTTCTGTTTTTCTGAATAGACGAAGAGTCTATTTATAGTAGTTAGGAATACACATTGCTTTCCTCATAAGTAGTGGAAGTAGTGAAGAGATATAAAGATGAAGATTGTTGATGTAATGCTGCTATACTAGGGAAGTTTCTGGAAACCCCTTGACCATTACTCTAAACCGTCACCATTACTCGTAACTTTATCATCTTGGGGTGATGCCACACCACATGTTGCTACAAACCACCAGACCAATACCCCATGAAAAATCCCCCCATGTGACATGTTTTGATGTTTTGTAGGAATTAATGGAGTCATGGACTACTTCTTTCTTTGGATAAGCCATGTCTATTATATGCCAAATATCATCTCTAGACGTATTGATTAATATTAAACCTCAGTAGAGTAACACCAAGTATTTGGTGACTCGCATTCCGTCAAGCCTATTGAAAAGGTCGTATTGTGTGGCAATGGCCAAGAATATAGAAAGGAGGCCACTGTGTTGCGAGATGGCCATAACTTGGCCATAGTCGAGAGGAAATATGACACAGTGTCGTGGCATGGCCATGGCCTATATGAGAGGTGACCTTGGAAGCATGGTCGTGGAATATCTACGACTTGGCCATGATCTGCGAGTGAAGTGTCCACGGAAACGTGGCTGTGGCTTGGTCCTGGAATGTAGGGGAAGTGGCCACGGCAGCGTGGCTGCGACTTGGCCGTGGACTATAAAGGAATTGACCACGACATCCGCGGCTTGGACATGGCATGTAGAGCAAGTAGCCACGGCAGCGTGGCCGTGGCATGGACATGGACTGAAGATTAAGTAGACTCGACAACGTGGCTGTAGCATGACCATGACATGTAGAACAAGTATCCATGTCAACGTGGTCGTGGCTTGGATGTGACCCGTGAAAGAAAGTGGCCACTTTATACCATGGCCGTGGCATGTGAGATAAAGTGGCCACGACAATGTGGCCGTGGCTTGGACATGGCCAGTAAATGACTTGGTGGACATATTGCGATGACCATAATAACATAGTATGGTCGAGTTTAGAGCAAGATGCTGCTCATGCGAGAATTTGAATACAAAGTGCTTATGTAAAACATGCTCAAAAAAATGCAGTCGTGGAAGTTTGCGACTCGAGACAGTGTTCGATACGAACCTGTATTAAATATGATACTTTTAATTATTTTATTCAAAAATGGTGTAGTAACTCAATCTGAATGTAGACTCAACTTGATTAGTGCATTTTGAGTAGTATAACAACAGGTGTATGTATTGGCGCACGTGAAATAACAAGGTTTTAACCGAGTGAAGTGAAATCTTGCGTATATATATTTAAAATAGCTACAAAATCAATATAGTTATTGGTTGGATATGTGTTAGAGCACTGCTTGGTTGGACTCGCAAGCGTTGCTATCTCGAGCTTGTTTGTCAAGTTTAGTTGATCAAAACTATAGTCTTGATTTCTAGTCTACTTATATGAGTTTCGGACTAGGATAGATTGTGTAGTCGAGCTTTAGACTTCACGGCGCTTACAACTGAAGACGAAGATCTACTGAAGAACTCGGAGGAACTTCATCAACAAAAGGTATGTGGAGACTAAAACTTATCTATCACTCAAAATTCTATTCTATTCTATCTCCTATTGAGACAAAAGTCGTATAGCGATATAGACTTTCATATCATACACATTTGTTATTTTGAGCTGAGTATAACTCGCTTATCTATTTATCGAAATATGTGTTGGTAGATTTTTTCTTTAGCTACATTCATCATTATTCTTGACGAGTTTAGTTGGAAACTAAATATTAAGTCAAAATATGATCATGTGGAAATTTCCTTGAAACATCTGACATGATTTGTGTGAGTCAGTCATTTGATGTCGACTTGGAAAGTTTCGTATTGATCATTCGATCGCTTGAAAACTGCTTATAAGCTAATGGTTTGTTTGAGACGACCATTGTCGCCTTATAAGAATGTTTCAATGATTGAAATGAGAGTTTAGTTCTATCTTCTCTAAGATTTGCTCGAGATTTAATCCCCGATAGGCAAGATAAAAAGTAGCCACAAACATCTTCGTCTCATCGTTTGTCATTCCACAATATCTTGTTTCTCCACCATACGATTAAGATTATTGTGAGGTGATTGATATTACTAGTCTGTTCTTCGGGAAGATAAGTCCGGTGTATCAATTGGTTCCTGTTCACCTTGATTTTTCAAAAGACGGAACAAAACTTGTAGGTATTTCGGTGGGAGGCAGATTTATCTATTCAATAGACTTTTCTGTGTGAGACAGATTGGTTTATCAAGTCTTCGACTTTGGGTCGTAGCAACTCTTAGTTTTGGGTGAGATAAGCTAAGGGAATCAAGTACGCAGAGTCCTGCTGGGATTCAGAGGAGTAAGGAATGCGACTGTACCTTGATCAGTGTGAGATCGGTTAGGGCTCAACTACATTCCAGTTCGAAGTTAACTTGGAGTAGGATAGTGTCTGTAGCGGCTTAATACAGTCTGGTGTTCAAATCTGGACTAGTCCCGGGGTTTTTGTGCATTTGCAGTTTCCTCGTTAGGAAAACTTCTGGTGTCTGTGTTATTTCTTTTCCGCATTATATTTTTTATATAATTGAAATGTCACAGGTTGTGCGTAAGTTCAATCAATTGTGAATCCAACCTTTGGTTGTTGATTGAATTGGTTGACATTTGGATATTGGTTTTTGATACCGTCCAAGTTGTTTCTTATAATAATCAGGCTCACGGATTTCTATCTGTTTGATTTGTTGATTACATTAAGAAACATAGATATAACTCTTGGATATATTTCTTGATTGAGATTGCTTTATTAGTTGGTGCTTTCAGAATTATATTGGAGTTAGTCCATACAGATTGCCTAAATGAAATATTGGGTGAGGTTGTTAGACCCCTGCTTTTTCAATTGGTATAAGAGCTGGAAAACACGTTTACGACCTTATAAATATGTATTTGTAGCGATATTACTCTATGGACAGAAGTGCTATCTCAGTAAACGTACCGCCAGTCTTCGATGGCTCAAATTACTTATGCTGGAAAATTGCTATGCGTGCCTTTCTTCAAGCGCGTGATTTTCAATCATGGGTTTATGTTGTTAATGGCTATGATCCTTCAATGGTTACAGTAGACGGCGTCTCTATTGCAAAGGGTATTTGTAGATATGAACCTAACGAGATTCTCGCTGCAAAGCAAAATTCAGACGGTTTAAATGTTGTCGTTCATTCCATTACCCCAGATCTTCAGCAGAATCAGCACTATGTGACTACGTGCACTCGGTCTAAAGATGTGTGAGATATCGTAGAAACTGTATTCGTAGGGAATACCCCTGAAAAGTAAGCTAGGCTTCAAAACCTAAATTCTGATTGGGAAAACCTTCGTATGGCTGATGAAGATTCATTTGATGAGTTTAATCAAAAAATGTCTGAAATTGCATCTTTCGCATTGGGTAAGATTATTCCTGAAAAGGACATTGTGATGAAAATTCTCAGATCGTTGCCAGCCAAATACGATTCTAAGAAACATGTCATCATTGAAGGAAACAACCTTGATACTCTATCCAGAAATTCTCTGGTAGGAAAGGTAAATTTTTTTGATCTTGAACTTAGCAAAAGAGAAAAACTTCGAATGAGCTGCAATTCCATTGCTTCCTCTAATGTAAGTTCTCTGCGTCCAAAATTGATTAATCTAAAGGATGAGAATTGCTTTAATTCTACTCTTTCACTGTGTGTACAACAGTTCTTAGGAGAAGAAAAAGAAGGTCTCGTAAAAAATCTTCCTCAATCAATGAGATGGATGAAAAATTTCACAAAAACTATGATAATGGAACTCTTTCCATGTGCTACAAATGTGATCATCACATTTCGGGTATTCCTGATAAGGAGGTGAGTGAGATAACCAAAGCATGGATGGAAACTCTTGACTACTATCATGAGGAATAAATCTGTGAAAGTTCTCTCACTTATTTTGTTGATAGTCACTCTTGTTCCTCCAACAACTCTGACTATTCCATGATAAACAATCAAACTTCTCCAGAACAAAAACTCAATCTCTTGAGCAAACATCTCTACTTGATTAAGAGAAATTTTCAACTGGAAAAGGAAACCTGGATTAAAAGGATTGAAAATTTGGAATGTCAACTGAAAACATTAAGACAAGAAAATGCGACTTCTCGCAATTGTGATTTTAAAAAGAAATATCGATGCTCTTCAATAAGTTCTAACAAACAAAATCATCATATTACTCCTGTGATTTCGTCGTGTTCTAATCCCCTCATAATGAGAAAGACTTTGTATTCACAGCAAATCGTGAGTATACCTTGAACAAAAATCAGGATTGCCCAGAAATGGATTGCACAAAGGTTCTTAAAAAAACTTCTTCTAAATAACATTTTCAGAAGAAGAAAAACAAATCTCTTAAGAAATCTATGTCATTGTCTAAAGAGATGTTCAGAACCATTCATAGTATGCAAAAATCAATAAACAATCTGTTCAGAAGAATAAGGGGGATTTTTTGTTTCCCCCTCAATAAAGATGTGTATTTTGCATTACCCCCTTTTGAAATAGCTAATTGGTGTATCCCCTTTCCGTTACATCTTCCGTGACTAGCCAGTTAATGGTCACGTGTAAAGTACGTGTGTGCCATAAAAATAAACATCAAACTAGAAATCTAATCTGACGGTCCCTGTCATCGTCTTCCCGATCTGAGATCCCCAATTTTTGGTCGCCCAGTTTTCCCTTCTATCTTCATTTCCGTCTTCATTTAAACCTTCGTCCAAACTATAAATACATAAAAATTAATCTTCAAAATTTTCTAATCAACTATATTACCGTCAATTGAATCACATGGAAGCCAGTAACGGGAGGCATTCAATTTAAAACTCAGTGATTGCTCTCCGTGAACAGAAATATCTAGAGATAGGACAAAATCAACTATCTTAAATCATTGATTTTCACTGCTTCTGAACAGTGTTCTTGCATAGAATCCCCTGTAATAAGAAATGGGTTTAGTTGAATCATTAAATCGACGATGATTAGTAATTAGTTAACAAAAAACATCATCATCAAAAGCCACATGAAGATGACGTTTATTATTCAATTCAGGATTCAAAATGCGAAAAAGTGCTTTTGGAGAAGTGTTGGGGTTAGTCCTCGAATGATTTCGGGGGAGTTCAGTGTATTTTAAATCTCAGGGATTTTGAGAGAGTTTGAGAGAGTGTAGGGAGTTTGAGAGAGTTTTGTATTTTTGAGTTCAGGGAGTTTGGGGGAGTGTAGGGAGTTTGAGAGAGTTTATTAGAGGGAGTTTGGGGGAGTTTGAGAGAGTTCACTCCTAACTCATTCTCTTTTAAGAAACAATAAACCCTTATTTGTAAATAACATTGATCTTTAATCAAAAGAAAAAAATAAATGAAAATGATCATATCTCTGTATCAATAGTATGTTATTTTGTGCAACGAGATAATTTTTTTTCCCTTCAATTTAACGGTCTCCATACAATTCTAACTCCCTTTGTTCACGAACATTTTCCCACATATCATCTGCTATACTCTTTCTCCATGCATTAGCTTCTTGACGTTGTTGTTTTCAGCAGGTTGGCTGGATTTTTCCATTCTATGGTGTGACATGTTAGCTACATTAGTACTTAGACTAATACTAGAACTTAACAAAGCAAGGATAGTAATAACACCAAACAGTCTAATGTAAACATGATAAAAAAATGTGATACTAGATTACACAGTACTAACACGCAGAGCTACTTATCCAAATTGTTAATCAAAGAAAATCCCTTAGCAACTCCTTGCAACAAAAGCACCGTATGAATTGGCTAAAACACGCCAATACGGAATGAAGTACGCCACTGTATTGAACTTTGGCATATAGAATAGAAGAGAAGTATGTGTCTAAATAAGAGGACTTAACAAGTGATAGTGATTCTCAATGACACCCATGCAAAGTAGCAAGCCAATTAATGCATGATGACATAACAAATTATGAAGATAGCTGTAAATGAATTCTGTTTCACCGAAACACAGTTTCAGATTGTCCAATCTTTGCAGTACTAATACTTACCTGATCCTCTTGAAATTTTTACGGTACACTTAAAACTCAATATTCCAGAACACATTCAAAAATCATAGCATTCCAACGGTTCATTAAAAAGATACATTACTCAGAACCCGACTACTTTCAATACGTGCAGACAGAATTCAGTTCTGGATTTCTCACACTTTGGTGTACCTAAATTGATTATAACTTCATGAAATTTCTACAGTAGGAAACCTTCATATATACAAACATCATACTAAAATTTCAGCTTTGTCCGATAATCGTAGAATGAGATAAATAGGAATCATTCCCCTATTCGAGATTTAAACTCAGCAGACCATAGTCATATATTGTGCAAGCTTTGCAGTAGCAAACGTGACCTGATCCGCGTGAAAATTTTACTGTACTTCTATAACAAGGTAAACTACGACATACTCAAATTTCATCATATTCCAACGGTTTAATTTAAAGATATCATTATAATCAAATCATGCAATTTCTTACAAAGATCTTTTGAACCACAAATTAGGGTTTTGACAGAGAGAGTACCCACAAAAAAAAACTATACACACAATCAAAATAAACAATCATGGAGATCAAAGATATGAAAAACAATCAAAATAGTACACAAATCAAACTATTATAAACAATCATGGAGATCAAAGAAGAAAAAAAACATACCTGGAAAAAAACGTTTCCTCTTCTTTCTCCTATGGTTTTCTATGCACCAAACTCCTTCCCAAATCTCTACTATTTTGAGAGATTTGTTGTGAGACCAAAATACACTAAAAACTCCTTCGAACTCCCCAAAGAAACCAACTCCCTAGTATTGTAGGGTTTTATGACTAACAGGGAGTTCAAGAGCTTTTTTTAAACTCCCCAGCGACTAACAGGTGTTTTCTAGAAAGTTTAGGAGACTCCTCTAAACTCCCCCACGACTAACGGAGATTTGGAGAGACTCCCTCAAACTCCCTCAGGACTAACAGGAGAAAACCTAAATACATTAAAATCTCTCGAACTCTCCCACGACTAACCCCCTGTTAGTTGTTGAGAGAGGCTAATTGTTGTAAAAACATCAACAAAAATCTGAATTCAAAGAGGAAAAACACTCAAACCCTAGGTATTTTACCCATCTCCGTATTATAAAGGTGGGGGAATCAAACAAGTGAGGTGAAGTCGACTAAGTGGATTTTTTTATGGTCATTATCACCTCAAGGGGGTTTCACATGTGGCCGTTTAACAGGGTGGTTGCGGAAGTTATAACCGAAAGGGGGCTTCACCAATTAGCATTTTAAAGGGGGTAATGCAAAATAAGTATTTTTTTCAGGGGAAAACATAAAATCCCCCATTAAAGGGAAGGAAAATATCCCTTTTGGATTCTCACTCCAGAAAAAGGAATCTGAAACAAGGTTGTTTATGGGTGAAAACTGTTTCTGTGGTTTTTGGTAAATTTGGGTGTGTGGATGAGAAACGAGTCTAAACCCTAAACAAATGCACTGCACGAGAGTGCTTTCTTATTCGAGAGATCAATCTATATAATTTTGTCCTAAACCAAGAAATGGCCGTTCCAGACTTGCTTCGGTCACAAAGTGAAGGAGATGGGGTTGATCTTAGGGAGGGAAGCAAAGAAGGTGTTGAGATTGTGAAGATGTTGGCTGTTTATGACTTGTATCAGAAAGATGAATTGGCTTGCAATGATGTAAGCTATCAGTTCTGGTGTTTTTCTGGATATGGATGACAACACTTGGTTTTCTGTGCCTGTCTCTGTGTGTGTTGTTTGGAAATAGGTGATGGACCTATTTATACAAGTCATAAAGCACAAACCTCGTCTCTTGTAGGAAGTGAAAGAAGTGGAGTGATGAAGTAGTGGGGTCGTGTGTGAGTGATTGCAAGATCACGTCTTGGCCCACTTCTCCCATCATCGCTAACCGTCCATGTCTTCCTGACACGTTCTTGTAAGGGCGCGTTGCACGCTGCACGCTGTAAACCGCCAGACCAATACCCCAGTAAGTATCCCCCAGTTTGTGACATGCTTGATGTCTCGAATGAGTGGATCGTGGGACCCACAGAGAGTAGCATACGATGTTAGGTTAAATAACTGAGTTATTTAGGAAATCGATATTCATGAAATATCATGTATACTCTATCCATGTAATGCATAGAATATAATCAATGTGTATGAAGCATCGTTGTTTTAAGGCTTTGATAGACACATTTTTGTGTCCAATTTGTTCTCAATACTATATATTGTTGGCACTCGATTTTGTACTAATTTTGTTATTTTATGTATTTGTAGGTATTTTTTTGGAAATAAATATTTTAAGAAAATTCGGCTCGAAAAGTTGATTTTGGCACCCGGAGGACACGTGTTATTCGGACTCCCAAGTTTGGATAAGGGGTAACCTAATTACTAAGGGGCACCCCCAGGTCACCCCCAAAGCATCTGCTATTCGCACCCCAGTCCAGGATAAGGGGCACCTTCTTCAACAATTTGAAAACTGAAAATTGGCGGGAAAATGTTCACAGTTCAGGAGAATTTTCGATCGAAGAAATGAAGTAGTGGTAGGTCGATTCAATGGCTGAATTTTGGCAGAAAGATATGATTTAGTCTAAGGAAGATAGTTTGGGTGTCGAATTTGATCGGAATTGGCTGGAAATATCGATTTAATTCTCGAGCTCAAAACAGAGCTACACGGAGTGAACACGACCTGTACACGGTGTTGTGTGTGTTTTGGTTGTGCATGGAAGTGTTTTGGAGGAGTTGGATGACTTATGAGGCATGTATAAGGCTTAATAGAGCGTGCAGGATCAAAGTTTACGTGTGAAATTCTAAATCTGGTAAGAAAATATTCAAAAATAATGTTATTCACTGCCGAGTAAAGACGAATTATTTGGAGTTATGGCGAGGGATTTCAGCGTGTCTTTGAGTATAAATATGATCTTTGGGCCTACTAGAATGGTTGTCGAGAGTTGGGAGGAGAGAAGGAACGCTGCAGATCGAGAACCATGATTTCTCTCTGCTGCTGCTGCTGCCATTGATGAAGATGAAGAACACGAAGAACGGACTCGCAGAAGCAGTCGTTTATCAACAGTTTCTAAGACGCACACTCGTGGGTCGTAGTTCTTCGTACAACAGCAGTTATCATTTATCGTTCTTTTTGTAACAACTGAACAGCGCCTTTGCAACAGTTATTTCTGTTGCGATTTTTCTGTTCAATTGTTTTACTCTTTTTTATCATTTGTAAACAACTTTTTGAGCAATAAATAATTATTTTGAGAGAATTTTTACTATGATGAGTTAAAACCCAACACTGGGACGACGGAGGAGGTCAAACTTCATACTTGGGGTAATTTTATTTAATTCTATATTTACTTTTTGCACCAATTTTAATTGAATTAAGATTTTAATTAATTATTTGTGATTTCATTTGATGGTTTATGCTTAGTCCTAGGGATTTTTGATATGCCATGCTTAAGAAATACAAGTAATATTTTATAAAATCTATCTTGGCAATAAACTAGAGTTAAGATTTGTTTTGTTTTGAACTATAATCGCCTAGAATTAAATTCTGAACCACTTGAAAATGAAAAATGGCCGATTCTTTAGTCCCAGTAACTCTCGCCCATTGTGACAAATATTGTGTATATATTTTTATTTTTAAATCTTTACAAGTCCGAGCAACGAACTTTTACTACCACTTTCAAAATTACAACAAAATGGCGCCGCCGACGCGGACTTGTATATAGGTTTATTTTTTTTTTATTATTTGTTCCTTTTTACTTTGTCTTTTTTCTTTGATTTACAGGTTCGAAGTGGAGCACTAAGGACTTGGAGAGGAAAAAGCTTAAAGCGAAAAGAGAAGAAAAAAAGGACAATTTTAGGATTTAATTTTTAATTTTTTTCTTAGAGTGTGTGAGGAAAACTATAATTTTTTTTTTATTTATTTTGGACTTTGGACTTTAAACAATTGGACTTTATTTTTTTTGACCCTACGGAAGGGTATTATTATTAAAAAAAATATATATATTATATAAACTGTGTGCAGGGAAGGACGACGATTACTATATCGTCTCGGCCCCTCGGGTTCGCACACGGCATAGGAGTCGTGGCCCGAGTCGACGACAACGGTTCATCGCCCGTCTGGTACGGGAGGTAAGTCCATCGAAACACTCGCGAATCTCCTGTAAGCGAGTTACTGTCTGCCTTAAGGTGATAATTGTTTGAGGACGAACCGGACTGTTTTTAAATTCCTAGTAAAGGGCAAGGCCTGGCCAAATCAAGATAAGGACTCGGATTTCATCAGCGTTTCCTTCTTGCCCGCCTTAGGAAAACAAAACCGAACGCGAACCTAAGCTTTAAAATTTGGAATAGAACGAGACCGATAGGGTAACGAGCTTAATAGGAAACTCGTTCGAAAAATATTGGTTGCTCTTTAAGCACACTTCAAAGTTCATGATGGTTTCTGTGAGTTGAATGCGTGACTGCGCCGCCTAATGCGGTGAGGCCTTGGGTATCAAAGCTCTACTAAGCTTCCCTCGCCTCAATTCAACTTACATTAGCTCGGATTGATTCCAGAGGGGTGTGCTCAAATTGTAACGAATTCCTTTTCGAAGGAATAAAAGCTGGTCTAGAAAACAATCTAAGTGGAGCCATCATGCTTTTTGTTTGCTAGAAATCTTTAGGTTTGTTTTGGTGGAGTCGAGTCGGCCTTGTTTGTGGTTGTGTAGAATTCCCTTGCAATTAAGAATGTCGAACTGGTATGATAGAAGCCAATACAATGAGTATCGACCTGAATTTGAATATGGACATCATCATTTTTATGACCATGTTGGGAATAGTGGTTGGGAACGCCATCCTTTGGAAGGATATGGTTCATACCCTGGTGAGCCCAATTACTATCCACACATGCATCAGTCTTACGAGCAAGAAGATTATAGTACTAGTTCTTCGTCTCTAGAGGATACAATCAAACTATTGAAAAGTAGTCCTTTTTATGATCCTTCAGTTCCTATTCCTTCTCTAGAAGAGTCTCTCAGGAAATTAGAAGAGTCGACACGTAAGTTAGCATAAATGAATAACTTAGTTTTTGACGAAAGAGAACTTTCTATAGAGGAATCCCTCAAGTTGATGGCTGAGACGAACGAAAGACTTGCTCGAAATAATCTAAATTTCCAAAATAGTGTTTCTAATTTTACCCTTGATATCAATAATGAATATTTGCCTAATTTAGAGGACGAGGTTAGAATAAAAGACACTACTTATTTAGATAAGGTTCAATCATTTTCGTACTATGATGATGAGGATAGCAGTAATGAAGAATCTGAAATATGTAGGCATAGTGATCAGGATTCTAGTAATCCAATTGAGCTGTATAGTGATTATATTATTTCTAGTTGAAATCCAAATAATTTTTATGATTATTCACCTATTCAAAAGGACGAGGATTTGATTAGGGATACCACCGTTTTAGACGATGTAGTATTTCCTGTTTACGAAGCCGATAGTGGTTTAGAGGAACGGGTTCATTTCGAAAATACTGTTTTAGAGTCTAGCGACTTAGAAACAATAGTCTTGGAAGAAGAAGATAGACCCGTAGATATGAGTAAAGATGCACTACCTGATAATAACTTAGAAGAATCTCTTGAATATTTTAAGGACTCTGAAGATACGGAAATTCAAGAAATAATTAGAGATTTATCTAAAGACACTGAAAACTCTAAGTTCGGGGGTGATTATCACTTCCCTAGTGCGTTACCTTTAACTCTCAGAAAGTCCCTACACTTAGGACTTGATATCTGTGCCTCGACCATTTTACAAGATTACCTTCATACTCGTTTTCCCGAGCCTAATGTTGTCCATGAAGGAGTTCAGTCGTTAGAAACCCATTCTCTGGTTGATGTGGTTTGCCCAGGCTATGATCACCAGATTGACTTTGTTTTCCCACCAAATAGTTTTCTTCCAATTGTGGGAACATATAAATTTCAGATGTGTCAATTATTAAGTTTTGAGACTAAACCTAATTACTTTAGGAGATTAGGGTCGACACATCTGTTTAAGGAAGACCACCACTCTCTTTGTGGTCAGCTGTGTAAGTCAAATCTGATTGACTTTAAGGATCCCCATTTATTCAGGTTGTTATTATTTTTAATTGAGTTTTTCCAGACTTTTAAACCTGAACTGTTGGATCTTAGCTATGAGGAAGTGCATCCAATGAAAATTTTCTATCAAGATCCTTTCATAGAACCTGAACCTGAACCACAGTGGGACATAGGTATCTTAATCAGGAAACTAGATAAGGACATGTTATTCTTGTTCACTTTCTTGGGTTATGGTAGTTTCCTTTGGTCAGCTCTTTTTCGTTTTGAAGACCCGCAGTTATTTCGACTGTTACTTTATGGTTCGAGTTGACTAATCCTTTCCTAAGTCTGGCTGAAGACTTTAAACTTAGCACTTCTTGGGAGGTAACCCAATCTCACGCAACACGGTAATATCCTTCCTTAACTCTTTTACTTCAAATAGTAACCGTTTCTCCTTGTTCATGTTTTTAATTATATCTTTAGAACATTGAGGACAATGTTAGATTTAAGTTTGGGGGTATGGGAGAAACTTTTTAGTTGCAATAAATAAACTCCAGAGCCTAGAAATTTACGCCTATTAAGGATAGCACTAACCAATCTAAGTGGATGGAAACATTTTTGTTTTAGGAGCTGAGGAACCAATCTGACTAGATGGAAACATCTATAGAGTCTATTCATAAAAGCACAGAGCTCAGGTGTTAGAATTAACATGGTAGTTTCGCCATATCTCGTCGAGTCCTTTTCACTTTCTATTTTTAGTTTTCTTTTATTTCAAGTGATTTGGTGGGGCACACGATTCAAGTTGTTACCTTTTCTAGGGTGAAATAGAGTGACTGAGTTACCTTTTCAAAAAATAAAATAAATAAATAAAATAGACCGGACCAGTTAAACCAATCGGAATAAGTATTAACACTTGGATAGCAATATGCGTGTGTTCTCCCTGTTTCCGTCGCCTAAGCAAGCGTGGAATGCAGGACCCGTGGGAACTATCGTGTAATCTGCTGACAAGAAGCAAGCGCTTGGATCCAAAAGATCTATTCATGCCGTTAAGTTAAAAAAAATAAAAAAAAAATGGTTATTGTTATGTGTAGTCAACTGTTGGTTCCCTTGTATTTGCCAGTTTGTTGATCTAGATTTAAGTTATTGACCACTGGTTCCCTTGTATATGCCAGTGTGTTAATATTAGTCAGACCGGTATCTCAGTCATTTAGGTTAGGTTCACCTTGGCAGAGGCCTTCAGACAGATATGGGAAACACCGTTCGCTTTTCAACCATCTACATTTTTCTTTCCATCTTCTTAATCTTTTCATGTGATTAGTCTGACTCCGAGTATGATGTCCATCGTGAAACTATCTTATAGAGCTCTGTCACTTATATGAATTTTAGTATGCTTGAGTGCAAACTCGTATACAGCAATTGGAATTTCGCGTCAGGGTACTTCCTCATGTAATTAATAAGTATGCCAACCAAGGAGGTTCTTTAGTGCTTTCCAAGATTTTTCGTAGATAGCTAGGGTCTGGAGTATTGGTTTTTTTTGTGGGTACACCTCTGATAAACCCACCCGAGATTAACTCGGTCACTTTTCAAGAATAAATTTTGCTCGAGGACTAGCAAATAATAAGTTTGGGGGTATTTGATAGACACATTTTTGTGTCCAATTTGTTCTCAATACTATATATTGTTGGCACTCGATTTTGTACTAATTTTGTTATTTTATGTATTTGTAGGTATTTTTTTGGAAATAAATATTTTAAGAAAATTCGGCTCGAAAAGTTGATTTTGGCACCCGGAGGACACGTGTTATTCGGACTCCCAAGTTTGGATAAGGGGTAACCTAATTACTAAGGGGCACCCCTAGGTCACCCCCAAAGCATCTGCTATTCGCACCCCAGTCCAGGATAAGGGGCACCTTCTTCAACAATTTGAAAACTGAAAATTGGCGGGAAAATGTTCACAGTTCAGGAGAATTTTCGATCGAAGAAATGAAGTAGTGGTAGGTCGATTCAATGGCTGAATTTTGGCAGAAAGATGTGATTTAGTCTAAGAAAGATAGTTTGGGTGTTGAATTTGATCGGAATTGGCTGGAAATATCGATTTAATTCTCGAGCTCAAAACAGAGCTACACGGAGTGAACACGACCTGTACACGGTGTTGTGTGTGTTTTGGTTGTGCATGGAAGTGTTTTGGAGGAGTTGGATGACTTATGAGGCATGTATAAGGCTTAATAGAGCGTGCAGGATCAAAGTTTACGTGTGAAATTCTAAATCTGGTAAGAAAATATTCAAAAATAATGTTATTCACTGCCGAGTAAAGACAAATTATTTGGAGTTATGGCGAGGGATTTCAGCGTGTCTTTGAGTATAAATATGATCTTTGGGCCTACTAGAATGGTTGTCGAGAGTTGGGAGGAGAGAAGGAACGCTGCAGATCGAGAACCATGATTTCTCTCTGCTGCTGCTGCTGCCATTGATGAAGATGAAGAACACGAAGAACGGACTCGCAGAAGCAGTCATTTATCAACAGTGTCTAAGACGCACACGCGTGGGTCGTAGTTCTTCGTACAACAGCAGTTATCATTTATCGTTCTTTTTGTAACAACTGAACAGCGCCTTTGCAACAGTTATTTATGTTGCGATTTTTCTGTTCAATTGTTTTACTCTTTTTTATCATTTGTAAACAACTTTTTGAGCAATAAATAATTATTTTGAGAGCATTTTTACTATGATGAGTTAAAACCCAACACTGGGACGACGGAGGAGGCCAAACTTCATACTTGGGGTAATTTTATTTAATTCTATATTTACTTTTTGCACCAATTTTAATTGAATTAAGATTTTAATTAATTATTTGTGATTTCATTTGATGGTTTATGCTTAGTCCTAGGGATTTTTGATATGTCATGCTTAAGAAATACAAGTAATATTTTATAAAATCTATCTTGGCAATAAACTAGAGTTAAGATTTGTTTTGTTTTGAACTATAATCGCCTAGAATTAAATTCTGAACCACTTGAAAATGAAAAATGGCCGAATCTTTAGTCCCAGTAACTCTCGCCCATTGTGACAAATACTGTGTATATATTTTTATTTTTAAATCTTTACAAGTCCGAGCAACGAACTTTTACTACCACTTTCAAAATTATAACAGGCTTAACGGAGTAAGTCGCGGATTAAGCGTCTTAAAACAAATGCATGCTCAGCTATCTTCGATTGATAGTTTGGAAGCTGCACAGGCAATCCCTCCCTTGGCTAATCACATGATGTGGTAGAGTGACGGATAGTAATCACCATGACACCTTATTGACCATTTAACTCCTAGCCTGGGCTGCCTAACCAAGCTGGTAGAGTTGGACGGACGAGATGATATATGACGCTCATCTGCGACCGTTGATGAAGTTTTAGGGTTTTGAAGAGGTGCGCAAGCATCACTCTCCAGCTTGGTCGAAACCAAGCATGGGAGGCGCTTTTGGCAGGACCGACCGGGCATGCATGTAGACGGCTTGCCGGTGTACATGTCTGTACCTCACTGTCTCATGAAGGTGCGATCTAGGCCACTCAATTTGACCGGTAAAGAGGAGTGTCCGAGATCAAATTTCGACAGGAATCCTATGTCGCAAAGGATTCTTAAAGGGGCGCGGCATGCCACCTTCAAGGCACACGAATCGAGGCATCCAACCATGGCTTGTCTTTGTCGGTCAGACATAGAGATAGACGGTCCCACAATGATCATGTTGATACTCTCTGGACTTCCTTAGTCTATTCCTGCACCCTTCATCCAAGCTGGCGAAGATGGACGCTCGTGATTGATTAACGACACATGTAACATGCCGCAAACCCTAATTAGGGATTTAAAACAGTCGCGCACGCATGGTTTTGGCTAATCGGTTTTGCAGGTTAGGCTTCTCCTTTGGAGAGGTCGATCATGTGGGGCCCATATTGAGCCGACAGTGAACGTGTGTGCACTTCTCCAATGGTCTTAGGCGCAATCTAAGCCATCCAAACATGCTGGCGAAGTTGGATGGTTGTGATTGTTTTAAGACACTAGTGGAACTTCCGCGACCTTTTAAAGCATCACGCCAGCCATGTTTGGAGCAAACGTTCATTGATCCATGGCTTTGTCGTGAGAAAACCGATCGAGCATGGATAGAGTGGGCCCTCTAATGTGCGTGCTAGCGCCTCCTCCATCTTTCATGGTGCGATCTAAGCCGTCCAATCAGGCTAGTGAAGTTGGACGATCATGATCACATTTAGACTTCCTTAAGCAGTCTTGCTCATTCGAGCTTCTTCCAAAGAAGCGTGACCACCCTATTTTGGGTTGGTGTTTTGGCACGCTGAGAAGAAGAGTGTGATGTTCGACTGGATAGGGCACAAACAGGCCCGCTGGTGGTCGTCACGGTGATAACCTGCTCCTCCTAGGGTTCGTCTAGGCTAGTTAAATCATGCGGTCAACCTGCGTGGCAGTGATTGTTTCTGAGACTGATATGGACAGTCTAGATTTCACTTAGGAAATTAAATATGCTCAATCGGTATAGTATAACACACCGAGAGATGTATCCTGTACGGGTATTTCGTGCATGCCTCACCATTGGCACTTGGAGATTCGTGTTACTCTGCTAAGAGCAATGCTCAGTCGTCATGCCGCACCAATAATGAGAGTTTTGCGGGAACAACACGGGAAATACTAGGCAAATCATGCATTATAAATAATGCTAAAAATTCACAAGATATTTGGGATTGTTGCTACATGCTCCAACCTGGAGAATTTTGTGTATTTAATTCACAGAATATTTGGGATTGTTGCTACATGCTCAAACATGGATGAATTTTGTGTGTTTAATTCACAGAATATTTGGGATTGTTGCTACATGCTCCATTCTAGGTGAATTAATAAAGCGAAGAGGTATTCATCACTTATCAAATAGCTTTACCCTCTGCAGGATGTCAGCGTATTAAATTTGGCTTTTACAATTTTAGCCTTGAACAAAAATCCACCATCAACATTAAGTCCCATGCCTAGCGCATAATGGTTGCATTATTGTGGGGTAGGCAAGAGATGGTGACAGTTCAAATACTAGAACGATTAGGCTAAAGTAAATACATATGTACCGCATAGGCGAACACCGTCATATGCCCCAAACGTCCCGGAGCTGGTTGAGCCGTTCCTTTTAGATACCCAACGGTCTTTTCCGATCTTGATTAGGGTTTGGAAGAAAGCACTACTTGGTTGATGTTGAATCCTTATCCGTCGTGTAGACTTCGCCGCAACCGCTTTTAGTCTTCCTTTAGGGTTTCGTCGACATATATGTATGCGTAGGGATCTTGAACCACTTTTACGTTTTGGGATAGGATTTTCTTGAAGAAACTCTATCATGTCAAACAACAGTATGTCGTCTTCTTCATATCATCCAGGGTCTTCTGTTAAGCGTGCACGAACTGCATCTCAGTGTGAACCTGTGCTCCATGATGAATCCCCTGCTTACGTTCTTCGAGTTAAGAAGATCGTACCGGTTCGTTCTTCGTTCCTCTTTTTCCTTTTCTTTTCCGAACAGTTACTTGTTCTTCCTGATCAGGCGAATAATCCTCCCTTTTTTGCAGAGATACCCTACTGGAACATGTGTGATGGTTATCGACGATGATGACTTAACTAGTCCTCTTCCTTCAAATTCAAACACGCCTACCCCAGCGGACCTTGAAGATGCTGATCAGGGTATCTCATCTTATGAATACCCCAACGCGGGTTTTTTATTCGATATCCGCATGAAATGCCTATCTTCCAGCTAAAGGGCTGTCGGTGGATTCTTAGTGCGGAAGGAGTTTGTGCCTTTATACACAAAGGTGTGGAGAAAGTATGGCCACATCGCAACCAGGAATGTAGTTCGGCACTGTTCATCTGCTTTGGTCACTACGGTAAACTGCCTTCTTCCCATGATTGCTGAGATGGAGAACATCTCCATTCGCAACGTTGCTGAATCAAATCTTGAAAAATGGGAGAACATGGTATCCACCTTCGAATCCATGGAGTTCAACGTGGGCTAGTTGCGGCAGCGTCTTGACATCATCAAGGTTGATCGATCTGGTATCCTTGTGAATGTAGTTCCTGCTGCAAAAGCTATCTTGGAGGAGGAGAAGGCCCTGGATGCGGAATCAGAGAAGGTAGAGCAGGCAGTTCAAAACTTGAAGGATAGGACGGAGAGGTATCAAACTAGGCTGAAGATGATGCTCTCAAGGTACTACAATCTGCTGGATGGCCTCTTCTAAGCCACACTTCTTTATTGTCAATTTTTTTTAACATTCTTGAGAAATGAATTGCATTAGTTTTTGGTAGATGGATGAGGTCTTTTCATTAACGTTTCTGAATAAATTGATAATTCAAATATGTAATGAAAAATGCTTGTATTATCATGTCATGGGACAGTAGCGGGACAATGATCAAGCATGGTATGCCTTGAGCCATATTCCGTTAATGACTGCTTCTAACTTGCCTCCATCCACCTTAATGATTTTATAGTAGCCGGTATTGTAAGACTTGGTAACCACGTAGGGACCTTCCCATTTCGGAGAGAACTTCGGTGCAGACATGTCTTGCTGGATGTGCTTGGCTGTCTTCAAGACTAAATCTCCTACTTTAAAAACTCGTGGCTTCACAGTCTTGTCATATGCCCTGGAGATCCTATTTTTGTACACCTGAGTACATTCCTCAGCCTTGCTTCTTCTGGAATCCAAAGTGTCTAATTCAGCGATTTTGGAGTTAGACGCTTCAGCCTCGTTCCAGTGGACCCCACTTGCTGCTGTAATCCTGGATGATGGGATCTTGATTTCTGCTGGGAGGATCGCATCCGCACCGTAAACAAGTGAATATGGAGAAACCACAATGGAACTTCTAGGTGCCGTCCGGTACGCCCATAACGCCATCGACAATTGTTCGTGCCACTCTCTGGGATTGTCATGTACTGTTCGACTGAGAATCCGAATCAACGTTTTGTTGGTGCTCTCAGCCTGTCCATTCCCTTGAGGATAGTGGATGGTGAATAAGACTTGTTTAATTCCATATTCTTCAATCAACTCCCGTACCTGTTTGTTGGCAAAGGGGGTGTCGCTATCAGTGATAATATGCTTAGGCACGCCAAAACGACGATGATGTTCTCCTTAATGAAAGCTGCAATCGTTGCTCTCGTAGTTCCCCGTAGAGGAATAGCTTCAACCCATTTGGTGAAGTATTCTGTCGCGGTTATGATATACTCATGTTGCTTCGATGACGGCAGATTGATCTTCCCAATAATGTCGAGTTCCCAGCTATAAAATGGCCATGGGATGCTTATCGAGTGTAAAGGAGTGGAAGGTGCGTGAACAAGGTTCCCATGAATTTGACATTTGTGGAAGATTTGAACAAATGCAGCTGCATCATCCTCCATGGTTAGCCAATAATATTTCTCGTGTATCTGGAGAAACAGTTTCCTCTTCCCTTGATGTTCCCCTTCGTGCATTTTCTTCAACATAATAGGAATCTCTACCTCAGCCAGGCACCGTAACAGATCGCCTCCAAAGCTTTTGCGATATAGGATCCCTTCGTGAAATACGAATCGCTTAGCCCTCTGTTTTATCTTGACAACCTCCTTTTGATTAACAGGAATTACTCTGTCGCGGAGATAGCTTATATACGGCTCTCTCCAGTCCCCAGCGTGACTTACGCTGAAAACCTCCAGCTGGTTGGCGGCGCTTGACAATTTGAACAAGACTTTTGGAGTAGCCGAGATTGAGTCTCCATTTCTGGCCAGTAATATCCCAAGCGTTGAAGACGTCGATAGAGTGTTACCACCAACATTTGTCCACAAATTTCATCGTGAACACGATTAAGCTGCAGCTGTGCTTCATCATCTCCAAGACATCTTGATAGGGAGCTATCCGGGTTTTGATGATATAGCATGCCATGAAGTATGAATAAGCTCCGCAAGGTTTTGAGACTGACCTTTCCTTGAGAAAGCGAGCTGCTAAGCTCCTGAATGATCGAATTCCGCCAATCGCAGTTTCCAGTGTCCTTGTATTGCGAAAGCCACGTTGACTCTACCGTTCTCCTCTTCACCGTCAAGGTTTCTTCTAAACCTTCAAACTGTAATTTGGAAGCTAGCGTGGCTAAACAATCGGCGTGTCTGTTGTTGCTGCGGCCTACATGGGTTATGGTTGCATCAGCAAAGTAGTTTAGTAACCTCTGCGCTTCTGATCGGTATGGAGCTAGTGTTACCTCCTTCGATGCATATACTCCATTCATATGATTAACTAGTATCTTAGAGTCACCTCTTATTTCCAGACGTGTGGCCCCTGCTTGCTTGGCTAACGACAGTCCTATGAGGAATGCTTCATACTCTGCTGAATTGTTAGTGCATTGAAAGTCTATCTTGAAGGTGTGCGAGAAGATTTCACCGATTGGAGATACTAGGACTACGCCTGCCCCTACAGTGTTATTGCTAGGAGTGGCAGAGCCGTCAAAATATAACATCCACGCTTCTTCTTCGATAACGGAGATGTCTGGAACTTCTCCCGGAAGATCCTCACGTAGTGCAGTAGTGCCTTCCCCCGGGAATGCTGCTAGTAAATCTGCAACTGCTTGCCCCTTGATAGCTCTAGGCGATGTACACGTTATGTCTAACTCTGACATTTGTAGAATCCACTTAGCTGACCTTCCCATCAGGACTGGTTTTGAAAGCAAAAATTTTGCAGGATCGAATTTAGATATGAGTACCACTTTGTTGGATAACAAGTAATGTCTGAATTTTTGAATGGAATGAATTAGTGCTAAGCACGCCTTCTCCGCCTTGGGGTATCTGAGTTCAGCATCTCTCAATATTCGGCTGAAATAGTATATAGGATACTTGATTCCCTCGTCATCTTCTTGAGCGAGCAAAGCCCCGACGGCGGTATCACTGAAAGCGTTGTAGAGACATGGCGGTATTCCTTGGAATGGATACTTCATGACGGTTGGAGATGACAATATTCTCTGAATCTTTCGAAACGCTTCCTGTTGTACTGCGTTCCAAATGAAACTTGCTCCTTTCTTCAGCAAGGGGGTAAATGAAACAACAAGCTGGGTTAAACCAGGTATGAAACGTTGAATGTAGTTCACCTTGCCCATGAAGCTTTGGATTTCCTTCACAATTTGTGGTGGCGGCATCGTGAGGATAGCTTGAGTCTTGGATGGGTCCACCTTGATCCCCTCAGCAGTTACCTGGAATCCCAGAAATTTGCCCGAAGAAACGCCAAAAGCGCATTTCAAAGGATTCATCTTCAATTTGTATTAACGACATCTTTCAAACACTTGCCGTAGGACTCATGTATGATCTGTCCGAGCTTTTAATTTGACTACTATATCATCCATGTAGTCTTCGACTTGCTTATGCATCATGTCATGGAAGATTGCCGTCATAGCGCGTTGATATGTTGCGCCGGCATAACAGTATAATAAAAATTTCCGAGAGGAGTTCGAAAAGCTGTCTTACTTGCGTCATGCTCGTACATCCTTATCTGATTGTAACCGCTATATCCATCCATGAAGGAGAACATGCCATGTCCACTGGTGGCATCTACTAACATGTCGATGTTAGGTAGAGGAAAATCGTCCTTGGGGCAGCACTTGTTCAGGTCTCTGAAATCCACGCAGCACTGGATCTGTCCGTTTTTCTTTTTCACTGGAACCACATTAGCCGGCCAGGTCGGATGATGGATGGGTTTGATGAAGCCAGCAACTAACAATTTCTGAATCTCAGTCTTGATTTGATCTTCCACCTCGTGCCTGAATTACCTCGGAGACTGCTTGATCGGCTTGGATCCGGGTATGACATGTAGATGATGGGTAACCAATTTTTCATCTAAGCCGGGCATTTCTTCATACGTCCAAGCGAATATGTCTTGGTATTATTTGAGAAGTTGCACGAGCTTCGTGCGCTCATCCGTGGACAAAGTTGAGCTGATAGAGATAGGCCTGAGAGATTCTTCATTCTCAATATTAACGACTTCGAGCTCATCAGTCGTGGAATTGGTGCCGTCCTGCAGCTGTCGTGGAGCATCCAACACCTCTTCCTGTGGCTTGTCATTTTTGTAGCACTCCATTGGGCGGAGAGACTGGGCATCAGTCTCTCCTGTTAATTGCTAACAGCGGCGTCGGTACACAGTTTTTCTTTTCTGATCACGGCTTGCCACAAAAGTTCGTTCCCTCTTAGTGTGAACGGGGATCGTTGCTTCACTGGATGAAGAAGAATATCTTGTTAGTGAAGATGCATCGTAAGGCTTAGCCTTCAATGCAAGTTGGTCTTCCTCCTGGATTGACGCCCACGTGGGGAGTGGGATGCAATGAACCTTGTCTGATTCTTCTCTCGGAGCTTCTCTTGGTTAAAATAACTTCATTCCACATATTGGCGCGTAAGGAGACAACGATGCAGGAATACGAACGACTTCTTTATTCAGCATGGTCTTCAGGCATTGGTGATACGTCGAATGGACAATCCTATTGTCATGAAGCCACGATCTTCCTAGTATCATATGGTAGTCCGGCTCCTTCTCTATGACTTCGAATTTCACCTTTGACTGAACGGGTCTTATAGATAAATTCAGATTGACATACCCGTATGTGTTGGTTTGGTTTCCTTCAAAGTCCGTCATCATGGTAGGCCGCCGTACGATCTTGCTTGGGCCGACCATAGCCGTCCTGAGCGTCTTGAGAGTAATCACATTCGAAGATGCCCCTGTGTCGATGAGGGCCCGTTTGAACTCTGAATCCTTGATACGCAGTAACGTCTAGGGCCCGATTGTGACCCTCTTCCGCCATCATGTCTTCCTCCGTAAATGTAACATTATTCACAGATATCTCTGATGTGTTTGAGATTTCCTTACGCGAAGGAGTTAAATGCACGTCCAAGGCTATCTGGTTAATTGCGGCAAATGTCTCCGTCCGCTGATTCTTCGAGAGGTGTAAAAGTTCGCACAAACTTTCCACTAGAGAAGCTGTTTCCTGGTCCACTGGCCTCCGGTTCATAGTGAAATTGTTGATTTGATGAGGATCAGTCCCCGGTGTAGAAGTCTCCACGATAGGGACGCTCATCTCTGATGTCATCTGGATGAGGAGATCGAGTACGACGTTTATCGTTTCTTTGATCAGGTCCATGTTCTTCGTGTGAACCTCCTGTACTCGTGCTAACTCGATCAATGTTGGGATTCTTCCGGCTATCCCATCAGATATACCGTTAGGAAAGGGGGTATCACCATTGGAGGAACTTTGACCAGGATTTGAAGCTGTTGGGGCAGTCCTAAGACCAACCATTTTAAAATCAACCAAATGAGATTGGGTATTGAAGAAATTGACTTCACAACCGAGAGATTAATCTCCCACTGTGGTCGCCAATTGTTTATGGGTGAAAACTGTTTCTGCGGTTTTTGGTAAATTTGGGTGTGTGGATGAGAAAGGAGTCTAAACCTTAAACAAATGCACTGCACGAGAATGCTTTCTGATTCGAGAGATCAATCTATACAATTCTGGCCTAAACAAAGAAATGGTCGTTCCAGACTTGCTTCGGTCACAAAGTGAAGGAGATGGGGTTGATCTTAGGGAGGGAAGCGAAGAAGGTGTTGAGATTTTGAAGATGTTGGTTGTTTATGACTTGTATCAAAAAGAGGAACTGGCTTGCAATGATGTAAGCTATCAATTCTAGTGTTTTTCTGGATACGGATGACAACACTTAGTTTTCTGTGCTTGTCTCTGTGTGTGTTGTTTGGAAATAGGTGATGGACCTATTTATACAAGTCATAAAGCACAAACCTCGCCTCTCGTAGGAAGTGGAGGAAGTGGTGTGATGAAGTAGTGGGGTCGTGTATGAGTGAGTGCACGATCATGTCTTGGCCCACTTCTCCCATCATCTCTAACCGTCCATGTCTTCCTGACACGTTCTTGTAAGGGCACGTTGCACGCTGGACGTTGTAAACCGCCAGACCAATACCCCAGTAAGTATCCCCAAGTTTGTGACATGCTTGATGTCTCGAATGAGTGGATCGTGGGACCCATAGGGAGTAGCATACGATGCTAGGTTAAATAACTGAGTTGTTTAGGAAATCGATATTCATGAAATATCATGTATACTCTATGCATGTAATGCATAGAATATAATCAATGTGTATGAAGCATCGTTGTTTTAAGGCTTAACGGAGTAAGTCGCGGATTAAACGTCTTAAAACAGATGCATGCTTAGCTATCTTCGAATGATAGTTTGGAAGCTGCACAGGCAAGCCCTCCCTTGGCCGATCACATGATGTGGTAGAGTGACGGATGGTAATCACCACGACACCTTATTGGCCATTTAACTCCTAGCCGGGGCTTCCTAACCAAGCTGGTAGAGTTGGACGGACGAGATGATATATGACGCTCATCTGCGACCGTTGATGAAGTTTTAGGGTTTTGAAGAGGTGCGCAAGCCTCACTCTTCAGCTTGGTCGAAACCAAGCATGGGAGGCGTTTTTGGCAGGACCCACCAGGCATGCGTGTAGACGGCTTGCCGGTGTACATGTCCGTACCTCACTGTCTCATGAAGGTGCGATCTAGGACACTCAATTTGACCGGTAAAGAGGAGTGGACGAGATCAAATTTCGACAGGAATCCTATGCCGCAAAGGATTCTTAAAGGGGCGCGGCATGCCATCTTCAAGGCACACGAATCGAGGCATCCGACCATGGCTAGTCTTGGTCGGTCGGACATAGATATAGACGGTCCCACAGTGATTATGTTGATACTCTCTGGACTTCCTTAGTCTATTCCTGCACCCTTCATCCAAGCTGGCAAAGATGGACGCTCGTAATTGATTAACGACACATGTAACATGCCGCAAACCCTAATTAGGGTTTTAAAACAGTCACGCATGCATGGTTTTGGATAATCGGTTTTGCAGGTTAGGCTTCTTCTTTGGAGAGGTCGATCATGTGGGGTCCACATTGAGCCGACAGTGAACGTGTGTGCGCTTCTCCAATGGTCTTAGGCGCAATCTAAGCCATCCAAACATGCTGGCGAAGTTGGATGGTTGTGATTGTTTTAAGACACTAGTGGAACTTCCGCGACCTTTAAAAACATCACGTCATCCATGTTTGGAGAAAACGTTCATTGCTCCGTGGCTTTGTCGTGAGAAAACCGATCGAGTAGGGATAGAGTGGGCCCGCTAATGTGTGTGCTAGCGCCTCCTCCATCTTTCATGGTGCGATCTAAGCCGTCCAATCAGGCTAGTGAAGTTGGACGATCATGATCACTTTGAGACTGCCTTAAGCAGTCTTGCTCATTCGAGCTTCTTCCAAAGCAGCGTGGCCACCCTATTTTGGGTTGGCGTTTTGGCACGTTGAAAAGAGGAGTGTGATGTTCGACCGTCTAGGGCGCAAACAGGCCCGCTGGTGGTCATCACGGTGATAGCCTTCTCCTGCTAGGGTTCGTCTAGGCTAGTTAAATCATGCATTTTACCTGCGTGGCCGTGATTGTTTCTGAGACTGATATGGACAGTCTAGATTTCCCTTAGGAAATTAAATATGCTCAATCGGGCTAGTATAACACATCGAGAGATGTATCCTGTACGGGTATTTCATGCATGCCTCACCATTGGCACTTGGAGATTCGTGTTACTTTGCTAAGAGCAATGCTCAGTCGTCAAGCCGCACCAATAATGAGAGTTCTGCGGGAACAACACAAGAAATACTAGGCAAATCATGCATTATAAATAATGCTAAAAATTCACAGGATATTTGGGATTGCTGCTACATGCTCCAACCTGGATGAATTTCGTGTATTTAATTCACAGAATATTTGGGATTGTTGCTACATGCTCCAACCTGGATGAATTTTGTGTATTTAATTCACATAATATTTGGGATTGTTGCTACATGCTCCATTCTAGGTGAATTAATAAATCGAAGAGGTACTCATCACTTATCAAATAGCTTTACCCTCTGCAGGATGTCAGCGTATTAAATTTGGCTTTTACAATTTTAGCCTTGAATAAAAATCCACCATCAACAAAGGTTTAACAGAATCATCCCCCTCTCTTGTGAAACCTCCTGATCCTTATTTAGGTGGGAAAAATTACATATTGTAAGTTTTATGATTGTTCTTGTCTATTTTCCCATGTACAAGAACTATAATCTCCAGGAGGGATGTGAAAAGATTTCTACTGACTTGTTCGTGTATTTTCTTAGAATCGCTCTAGTTTCGGTTATTGAGCTATGAACCGTTTCTGAACACTTGGATAGTCTTCCTATCTAAACTCTTTCTGTTAGGTTTTGTGTCAAAGGTCTTTTTTGAGAATTTTTCCCATATCTTCTTCCTTTTAAATAGAAGATTTCTTTCCATTAATCAAGCATTTCATTTACATTCTCTATCATCTCCTCATAAAGTCTTTCCAGTAAAGAAGATGATGTATGGACTGTTCTCTTTCCCTCTAAGAAAGTTCGTTTTGGTTCTTCTGATAATGAGATGTGTCAAGATAAACGTGATTCATCCTCTGATGGAAATCCCACTGTTTCTCATTTTGATAAACTCCCATTAACCATGAATCTTGTCTTGAATCGTGCATTGAAGAATGAACTAGAATCCTCAATCAAAAGACTTGAAGACAAGATGGATAATCTTGAATCTAGGATTGATCTAATCGAAGATGAGCTTGATGATTATAGGGAATATGAGAAGAGTCTTCAATGTAAGTGAAATGACATTTGTTTCTTGCTTAATTTTTGTCTAGGAAACTTCTTATGAGAAAATTGTGTTTTAATAAGGATAACTAGGGTTTGGAATAACAATTATTGTGAGTACACATAGCTATTGCCAACGATTTTCATTTTGCAATGTTTTTAGATTTATTTATTTAAATTTTAAAGTTTATTTGGAAGATGATTTTGCAGTATTAATCTTTATTGGTTTCATATATTGCAAAAATTGTTATGGGATATGTGTGTTTGCGTCCGCGAACTATGATTGTCCCATATATGTCAAAAGTTAAGCCTATTGTGTCATTATGCAAATATTGATGGAAGATATGATGAACTTTTGATTACAAAGATTAAGTCTATGATATCATTATGCAAATATTGATAAAAATAGAATGAATCTTTAAATAATCCGCAGTATTGATGTTTCCCTGATCCACTTCTATGTGAAAGTACTATGCGGCTCCATAAGTTCTCATATGTTGAGCATTTCTGATTAAATTAATCATGGGTTCTCTTGTGGTTAATTTAATTGAGTTTTCTGGATACAAATTCATGCTTCGTGTAATTTATTAATGTCCAAAGAAATCCTTCTTTTCTTGCAAAAGTAAGGTCGCTCTTTTTGTTCTTTCGGGAATGACATTATATGGGGGAGAGTTCTAAATTGAACTTGTGCTTAATTGCCAAATCTTTGTGGGGAGTGTGGATGTGGAATATTATAGGAGTTTTCTTGTATCTTTATAAACTTCTTGATGAATACACTAAGTTTCGACTATGTGAAATCATCGAAACAAAGTTGATATGTTTTCTTTTAGTCATGAAGTATCTCTATGAGAATTTCATTATGATCCCACTAGTTTTCGTACCTTTGCCAATTTATATTAATAAAAAGGGGGATAATTAATGCGTAGTTCACATTACATATACATATGTTTTACAGATCATTATGTAAGGGGGAGTGGTTTTCACGTGAGATGAAGTATTGACTAATGGGGAGTGATACATATCACCATAGTATTGTTGTCAAAGTTGTGATACAATTGGACTTTGATGCTGTGTAATAATACTATGACACTGTATAACAATACGAAAACATCTAGTTTTTATATATTGTTATAGTTACGGATCTTCAACAATTATGATGCTGAGTTGAACACGTTCAGAATCACTGGAGTACTTGGAAGTGACGAAGATTTCGAGTAATATTGAAGAACCAAGGAAATCAAGCATTTGGATGAGAAGCTACAAAGTTTATTTATTTTGTAATCTATATGTATTTATAGTTTTGTCACTAAAATTGACAAAGAGGGAGATTTTTAGAGCATTGCTCGGTCGAACTCGCAAGCGTTGCTATCTCAAGCTTGTTTGTAAGTTTAGTTGCCAAAACTGTAAGTCCTGATTTCTAGTCTACTTATATCTAAGTCTCAGATTAGGATAGTAAGTGTAGTTGAGCATTATACTTCACGACGTTCATCATTTGAATACGAAGAACTACTAAGGGGATCTTGTGGAACTTCATCAACAAAAGGTATGCGAAGATTTGAACTCATCTATCACTCAAAAGTCTATATACTCTATCTCCTATTTGAGACAAAAGTCGTATAGCTATATAGACTTCGATTATACACATTTGTTATTTCGAGATGAGTTTAACTCGCTTACATATTTCTCGAAGTATGTATTGGTAAGATTTTGCTTTAACCAAGTTCATATTATATTCTTGACGAAAGTCAAAAGATGATCATGTGAAAATCGCCTGGTAACATCTTACATGATTTGTATGAGACAGTCATTTGATGTAGAATCGAAATGTTTCGTACTGATCATTCGATCACTTGAAAATTGCTTTGAAGCTAATAGTTTGTGTGAGACAACTATTGTTGTAATGACCCTTCCCTTCACCGATACTGTCCCCACTTTGCCACTGCGGTTATCCTGCATTATGGGGTTTTGAACGGGCATTGCTGCGGTCATCCAACAAAAACTTTCCGAGAGGTCACCCATCCATGGATGGCTCCCGCCCGAGCATGCTTAACTGAAGAGTTTTCTGCCAATTTTACTGAAAAGGACTCGGTGTTAGGAAAAGACAAATCATTACTTATATTCCATTCGGCCATCCACTACCGAAATATCGGGGTATTACAATACCACCACCTTAAATTGGAGTCGTCATCTGCTCCTGAATATATCCAATCTCAAATCTCCGACGTTCCCTGCCCCTCATGAGAAGCACCTGGACCAACTCCGTCTAGCGTACCTTCCCACCCTCGGCAGGTGACCCGTCGTCGGCTCTGATACCATTTGTAAAGACCCGTCCCTCCACCGATACTGTCCCCACTTTTTCACTGCGGTTATCCGGAAGTATAGGGTTTTCAACGGGCATCGCTGCGGTCATCCAACAATAATTTCCCGGGAGGTCGCCCATCCCTGGATTGCTCCCGCCCGAGAACGCTTAGCTACAGAGTTTTCTGCCAACTCTGGAGACAATTGTGCTGAAAAGGCCTCGGTGTTAGGAAGGGACAAATCATTACTTATATTCGGCCATATACTGCCGAAATAACGGGGTATTACATTTGTCGTCTTCTAAGAATATTTCAATGATTGAAATGGGAGTTTAGAACAATTAACCATGATTGGATATAGCATGGTATGCGTACTTGTATGCTAACTATTTCAAGTTATTCCAAGTCCGGGAACCATAATATGCATACCCGTATGCGTACTGGTTGGTTTAATAAAAGTCTGGGAACTTAGTATGCATACCCGTATGCGTACTGACGTAAAGTTCATGTCCGAAAATTCGAGTTTGGAGGTATGCGTACCCGTTCACATACTGGCGAACCCAAACTAAGTCCGACCACTTAGGTATGCGTACCCGTTTGTATACTTGAGTAGGTTATGTTCTAAAATCGATTTTTTCATGAACTACTACATTTATATATTAAGGAATGCAATCTTTTGAAAACCGTGGCTATAATGTTCATGAATTGATTCGAGTGAATCAAAATCGATTTTGCTTTAATTATGTCTTGTATACTTATATGAGAATATAAACAATTGAACAACTCTAGAACTAGTTTCATTTGAGTCATTTGAACTAGTTATGGTTAAGATGAATAAGGTTGATATGAAAGTGTTCATATGGCTAACTTCGGTTAACTATTGTTGAGCCAACAAGGTGTACACGTTTAGGTACGGTTACTCATATCTAAATGAAGTCACTTTTCATTTGAGTGTAACAAGCTAAGTTCGATCTAACAGTTGGAAGATATTAGCTTGAGTGTAATCAGTTTTTCATCTAACAATGAATATTGAATGCTTTGTTACCAAGGTAACATTGATTACAAATCCTGATTTGAAGACTATATAAGGGAGAACTCTAGCAACTGGGAAACCTAATTCCCACACCTCTTGTGTGTGATACTAGTTGTGACTCGAGTCGATTCTCTTTTAACCTTACGTTTTTTTCCAAAACCCTGTAGGTTAACGACTTAAAAACTTCATTGGGATTGTGAAGCCATACCCAACTATTTTCTTTGTAGTTGCGTGTTCTGATCTTACTGTATTCTATCGTATTGAGTACTATCTTCTCTAAGGTTTGCTCGAGTTTTAATCTTCGATAGGAAAAATAAAAAGTAGTCACAAACATCTTCTTCTCATTGTTTGTGATTCCACAATTTCTTATTTCGCTACCATACGATTAAGATTATTGTGAGGTGATTGATATTACTAGGTTGTTCTTCGGGAATATAAGTCCAGTGTATCAATTGGTTCATGTTCACCTTGATTTATCAAAAGACGAAACAAAACTTGTAGGTATTTATATGGGAGACAAATTTATCTATTCAGTAGACTTTTCTATGTGAGACAGATTGGCTTATCAAGTCTTCGACTTTTGGTCGTAGCAACTCTTAGTTGTGGGTGAGATCAGCTAAGAGAATCAAGTGCGCAGAGTCCTGCTGGGATTCAGAGGCGTAAGGTGCACGACTGTACCTTGATCAGTGTGAGATTGGTTAGGGCTCAACTACATTCCATTCCTAAGTTAACTTGGAGAGGACAGTGTCTGAAGCGGCTTAATATAGTGTGGTGTTCAAATATGGACTAGGTCCCGGGGTTTTTCTGCATTTGATGTTTCCTCGTTAACAAATCTTCTTGCGTTTGTGTTATTTCTTTTCCACATTATATTTTCTATATAATTGAAATTTCACAGGTTGTGCGTAAGTTCAATCAATTGTGAATCCAACCTTTGGTTGTTGATTGAATTGATTGACACTTGGATATTGATTTTTGATACCGTCCGAGTTGTTTCTTATAATAATCAGGCTCACAGATTTCTATCTGTTTGATTTGCTGATTACATTAAGAAACAAAGATATAGCTCTTGGATATCTTTCTTGATTGAGCTCACTTCATTAGTTGGTGCTCTCAGAATTATATTGGAGTTAGTCCATACAGATTGTCTAAACGAAATACTGGGTGAGGTTGTTAGACCCATACTTTTTCACTAGTGAAAAATACTATAACCCCCTACTATATGGGTTCAATATATAGAAGCCCCACAAAATGGATCATTCACTATCAACTCCATTCTTTCAGATTTTGATATTTATAAGCCCAGAACTTTAGAATTCAGGACTCAACAATAAGAATATTATCCATAATAATTCTAATAATACCAAGACTTCCCTTTAGTATTTATAGGTAATAAAACTAGGTATGGTTTAGTTTTCAGTTTCATTTTCGTTTGCACTTTGTCTCTCTTCCTCTCTCTCATTTTCTTTTGCTCTCTCCTGGAAGAAAAATCCAGCCGAAAAGAAACAAATTCCCATCGAAATTTTCAGAGAAAAATGGTTTCAAAACCTAGATCTAATCTTTACAAACACAAATCCTGATTATCTAAACCTAATTCAACATCATCATCACTTGTTCTTGGAAGATTCGGTGAAAATCAACGGAAAACGAAGTCATAATCATCATCAGCAACAAATGAATCTGAAGATTCGCCTACAAAATCAAAACGAACAGATAAGCATACTCATCTTTAACATTTCAATTGAATTGGTTGATTTAATTCTGAGGTTTCGAATTTTTATTTTCTGAAATATCATTTAGGAAACTTTAATAGTTTCATTTCAGTTCAAATATGTTACAGAAATCATAAATAGAGTTAGATATGTTATATTCTTACCTCAATTTTACTTTTGAGAGAAAATTTCCAAAGAAATTTCAAAAAAAAATTCTAGGGTTCTTGAACAAAATTGGATCTATCTTTTAATCTCTCACCTCGATCAAAAATTGGTTTTCAGATTCGAAATATGTGAATCATTATTCGTTTTACCCATCTATTTGATATGAATTTCGTTTACTTTAATTTTCGAACTGATTTGATCTCATCTTTAATGGATTTTGTTCTTGGCTGATGAAGATAAGTGGAAGCATACAGTTGAATCTAAGCAACTTCAACAACTATTTCACTAGAAAATCAGTGAAATAAGATAAGTTTCTTTGAGTTTTTTTTTATGGTTTGAATGTATCATATTGAAATTGTATATACTTTATGATTTGAGTTTACTGTTCTTTTGTTCAGAATTGGATTAATATTTCAATGTGATTGAGTTTCTCATTTTGATGATTATTCACAACATGTGTAACTCTCATCTACACATCCAAATTGCATGTGTAACATGCGTCTACACATCCGAATTGCATGTGTAACTTTCAGTTACACTTTTCAGATGCTCTGTAACTCCTAGTTACACTAGTCATATACATGTGTAACTCCTATTTACACAAGACAAGTGCATGTAAAACTGGTTATACATTGTTGTGTGTATTGTTCTTTTTAATCTCATAAAAGCTTATTGCTTTTTGTTTTTTTCAGGTTGCCAATAACTCAACAAAATTAACTGCTTATTTGTGGTATTTTGTAGGATGGTCTTCCTGGAATTGGAATTGGCGCTGAAATGATGAAATGAGGACTAGGAAATGGAATTCATAATTGAGAAATTGTGTAATTTCATAATTAAACTGAGGACCAAGTGAAGAAGATTGTTGACAAACTAACGGTGCTGAAATTGCATCTGTAGAGGTTGTCGGTGAGTGGATGCGCTGATAAATGTTGTGAATACGCTATTACTTTTGATATTTTTATGTATTAGAAGTATTTAAATGTATTTGGGAATGTTTTTTGTACAAAGGTTATGGTTAGTCCTCCATTTGTGTTCCTTACCTCGGCTAAAAGGTCATTGTATCATGAGATTCAAGTGGCTGCTTGCTGCATGAAGAAAGGAGGGGTTTCAATGGTGAAGTTAGGTATTCCTGTGGTCATCCTTTGTGCATTTAATTAATCAGTTTACAAACCTGATCATCGTCTCATATTTGATTGAATTTATCCACCATCCATCACTACTAGCCATATGCATGTGTAACTCCTAGTTACACTAGTCATATGCATGTGTAACTGAAAGTTACACAAGTCAGATGCATGTGTATCTCCTAATTACACATGTTATATGCATGTTTAACTCTCATCTACACAAGTCAGCTGGTGTAAGCTTACACGATGATATGTCTCTATATGATTCTTGGTTCATTTATGGTAACTGTATGCTGAAAAATAATGAATAATGTTGGCAATAATTTTGATTGCTTTATTTGGTTTTGAATTATTATTTTGTAGTGGATTGACTACCTCAAACTACACAGAGCTTGCTCAATAGTATCAGAAGTACAAGGATCAAGGTTTGTGTTTCGATTTTTAAATGCCAGTACCTTTGGTTTATTTCGTCTGAACTTATATAAGTAATTCATTGGACTTGACTAATAGACTAGCTTTGGAAATTGATATCATGAGATATATTAACATATTTAAACTGAACCAAGAATGTTTTTCATGTGAAACCAAGCCATTGAATCTGCAGTTTACAATATTGTTTGCTTGTATTATAATTTTCGGGATTTTTGGTTGAATTAGATGCTTTGAATTGCATAGGATATAAGAATGATTTAACATATTATTACTATCCATCTTTTTTGGTTATTAATGATGTTACGGTAACTTAGGATGTATACTAGTTGAAACATATTTTATTTGTTTTACATTTAAAGCTTTTGGTGACTACTTGTTGAATATGACCTTCAGTGCTTGTGTCTGTATAATTTTTGAAGAAGTTGATGGTGGTAGTTATGCTAATTTCAGAGAGGATGTGTTGGTTATATTTCAGGTTACACTAGTCATTTCATGTATAACTGCTAGTTATATTTCAGGTTACACTAGTCATTTCATGTATATTTCAACTTTTCCACATGTCATTTCATGTATAACTGCTAGTTACACTAGCCAGATGCATCTTCAATTTTTCTTCTCTTTTATTTTTGTTGTTCTCTTAAATACTGAATAATATTTTTTTGCATTATTGTTTTGGCATTGGTTGATATGCCTATTCATTGTAACTGTTATCAACATTAAGCACTCTTATGGACTAATTTTTGTTGTTCTCCTAAATATTGAACAATATTCTTTTGCATTTTTCTTTTTACACTGGTTCATGTTTGTTTGTTGTTATATTTCAGGTTTCCGATAAATTCATAAAAGCTAATTGCTTATTTGTGGTATTGGTCTCGTTGGAATTGGAGTTGACGTTGAATACACAAGTCAGATGCATGTGTAACTCTCAATTACACTAGATAGATGCATATGTAAGTCTCAATTACATTAGACAGATGCATGTGTAACCTCTAGTTACACATGCTAAGAAATTATTATAAATAAATATTAAAGTAATACATGTATTTTTTGTATGCGTTCTTTTTTATGTCCATTTTTTTGATGTGTAACTTTGCATTACACATGTCATAAGGATGTGTAACTTTTGGATACACATGCCATATGCATGTGTAACTTCTGTTTACACATTCACGCTATACTTTAATAATTTTGGGCCTAGATTTAATAATTTTGGGCTTAAATTTAAATTTTATTTAATTTGGGGCTTGACAATATATAAAAGGGCATGGATGTCTTTTAATAACTCGGGCCTAGATATAAACTTCTTTTAATTAAGGGCCTCATATTATGGGTTACCCATGGGTCGGGCCTTAGCCTAAAAACCCCTTTCACTATTCATGTATTCATACTTGTTTTCTCTTATTTGTCTCTAATAGGTGAATCATCCAAATGAGATACAACATGCTAAAAAGAGCTAAGAAGATAAGTATTCCAAGTATCCAAGTGCCCAAGTCCAAGAGAAGTGGAAGAAGTGCGACGAAAAGGAGCAAAGATGCTCAAAATCAAGAGATGGGCCAAAGACCGAGATTAAATCATTCAAACTCAAGATTTCTTATCACCATATTGAAGAGAATTCAATTACAAAAAGAATGAGGTCATTCCGAGTTCAGACGAAGAAGTTATGGGCAAAAAGAGTTTTATCAAATACTGAAGACAAGTTTGTTCGCAAACTGAGTTCGCAAACGGGAGTAACTGGAATTTCGTTCGGAAACTGAGTTCGCAAACTAAATTCCCTGGATTTTGTACAAGTATTTTGTTCGGGGTTCGCAAACCATGAAGGCCAAAACTCCCGAACTATTTTTAGTGTCTTTCTTTACTACTTTTTAGGTCGGTTTCCGGAACCTACTAGGGTACTTGAAGGCCAAGCAATGTAAAACTATATAAATAGGTATTAGGCCTTTCATCATAGAATGATATATCATAAGCTAGGGTTTATTCTACATCAAAAACCAAGGGTTTACCCCTTTAGGGAGAAACCACCACTCTTCATCTTCTTTGTAGTATGAGTAGCTAAATCCTTTGTTGATTAAGGATGAATTCAATGTTCTAAGCATGAAGCTGTATTATTAATGCAAATCTATTGGGAGTATTTTTATCATCATCATTTGTCTTTACCATATCTAGGGTTTATGAGTGATTCTTAGATTGATTTGGGATGCATGCTAGATTAGTCTATTGATTGTTCTATTGATAGTAGAAGTTAAAATATAAGTAATCGTCGATTAACTCTCTACACAAGTAGAAATTGTGATACCTTGCGGAGGGATTATATAGAGCTATTGCGAGTGAAGACAACATCAACAAGTGGACCTTGATCTAAGAGTTCAACTACTGGGATCAACCTAAATTCACAAAGCTAAAAGCGTTCGACTGGATTACACCTTGAGTGATCTACTACTTGGTGGTTCGGTTGGATAGAATCTGGTAGTCGAGAACTTCCGTATCTAGTGATGAAAGAAGTTTTGAGGATAACACTGATTTAGCCGTTATTCTATGGTTGGTGATGAGTGATTTTAACGAAAGATAGATAAGTATTCTAATCCACTTAACGCTTGGTAACGGCGAAGAATTCCTTAATCATCCCTTTCTTCTTATTGTCTTTTTATTTATCTTAAAACCAATCCCCCTTTGTTATTTACTTTATTTTGCCGATTTAAATAACCTATCAATTATACAGCTCTCTGTGGGAACGATCTCTTACTACCGCTATATTACTAGTTAATTAGTGGGAAATGTCTTTATTAATTTGTCGAGCCTACGACAGCCCATCAGTTAATCTCGATCCATGTGCCATGAGTCAATAATGGTCGACTGACGAACCAAATGTTGGTCGGTGGACCAATTGAATATTGGTTGATAAATCAATACTGATAGCTGAATTGATATTGCTTCTCAAATATTGATAATTGAATCAATATTGCCAGAAGTGGCAGATTCTGAACCTTGTTGGCCGAGCCAACAAATTTCTAGTTGAAGCAATTAGGGTATTGATAGATGGAGCAATTAATAATCAAAGAAAATAATGTTAGTCAGAGCAAATACTGCTTGATCAACTAATAATTGGCAATAATACCAAATAAAATATTAATTAAAAAATACTGGTAGCTGGACAAAATATTATATAATTAATAAAATATTGATTGTTGGATCAACATTAAAAATACTGGTGTTTGAACCTGTTCAGAATTATGCTAGACAGAGCATTAGGTTCAAAACCCTAATTTTGATCAACGGATGATTAACCAAGAATCAACCAATGGATGAAAGAGGGACCGACTACATAAGGTGATGAACCGACCATGTACTGTCTAAGTGTTCGACTGAGCATTCACCAAAGTCCTTTGCAGAGCAGTTGGTGAAAGGATAATTAATTATTGTTTAATCATTATTAAAATAGTGCTTGACTGAACATTAGGTAGTAAAACCTAGTTATGGAGAGAGGAGAGACCGACCAAGGGGTGTGGAACCGGCCTTGGTGGTCGTGGGACCATCTGATGATGAATGGATCATCTTCCCAATTGCTGGAAATAGTTTGAACCAAATATGAATTGTGAATGATTAATTAGGTCATTAATCATTGAAGGAAGTGCGACCGGCTTCTGCAAGCCAAAGTGCCGACCATGACCGACCATGGTGCCATGCCCGTGTCATAACCATGCTGTCTGCGGACCAATCTAGAGAATTTTGGTGTTTTCTGATGGTCCATCGAGCACTATTTCATCATTTTATGAAGAATTTGAGTTTGAGTGAAACTCTTGATCTTGATTAAAAGACCAACTATTAAATAAAAAAATTTATGGTAGAAAGATATAATGGTTGCATGACCACTTGCTTTCCTAACCGTATGGTCCATGGAGCAAGATTTTAAAAGATATGGAAATAAGGATTTTCGATCAAAAGAGGAAGTCCTTGAAAGAGGAAAAAGGTGGGCACCGGCCATGATGACCGGCCATGGTGGCCGGTCCCACTAAAAATCCTTTTGTATATTATTTTATTATTATTCTTTCTTCTTTTTCCTTATTTGATCCAACTTCCATATTCTTCTTCCATGTTCTTGGATGCTCCTTTGAGCATTATTACTAAATACATCCGTGCCTTTTAGGGGCTTATTCGGGGCTGCCCCTTATGCCCGAAAGGTAAATATCCATTACTGCTCCATGGAATTCAGCTGAGAAAATGTATGGATCCTGATTAAGTGAACATTAGGGTTTAACTAGTGTATTTTTTTCTAGGAATTCAACCTACAAATACTGCAACTAGATTTAATTAAGTAGTCTCTTTATACTAGCATGCAATATGTCTAGGAGAATTTAATTGATTCCATTATGATGTGATCAACATCATATTCGTTCTGATTATTAATCTGGGTCATACACCAGAAATGTATTCCGAATTCAAAAGAGACGCCAAGTCTTTCAGCTTAATCATGAAATATATGGAACATTAAAAGCTTCCGTCTCAGAAACCCTAATATCGTCGACATATATTATTACTTTCATAAAGTTACAGAACAACAAATCACTTCACTTGCAAAAGGTGAATACATGAATTTCTTATGATTCTGACACTGATCAGATGTGCATTATTTCCAAGGTAATTTTACGAATATAGCCTTCTTCAAAAATCCACCATCAACACATGGATTACTCCTGTCTGAGTACGCTTAACTGCAGAGTTTTCTGCCAACTCTGGAGGCAATTGTGCTGAAAAGCCCTCGATGTTAGGAAACAACGAACCATAACTTATATCCTAATCGACAAACCCTACCTTCCGAATCGGGTTGTTACAATACCACCACTTTAAATTGGAGCAATCTTCGGCTCTAGAATATGTTCTCCCATATCTCCGACGCTCCCTGCCACTCATGAGACAAGTACCTAACATATCCCATCCAGCGTACTCTCTCACCCTCAATAGGTGACATGTTCCTCAGCAAATGACCCGTCGTCGACTTTGATACCATTTGTAATGACCGGACCCGATATTGTCCCCACTTACCTAGTGCGGTTATGTGGTTGCAACTTCTCGAAAAGTCACACATCCTTGGATTACTCTCATTCGAGTACACTTAGCTGCAGAGTTTTCTGCCAACTCTGAAGCCAGTTATGCTGAACATGCCTCACTGTTAGGAAAGGAAGAACCATTACTTATTTTCTAATCGTCAAACTCTATCAGCCAAATCAGGGTATATTACATAAAGGGAACTCGAAATCTTGTAAAAAGTTGGAGGATTAAGAGGGAATGATGTGGGTACCCTAATATTTTGATACTGATATCGTCATATTACATTTTCATAAACGATACTCTGATGACCAAAAACTGCAAACATATGGCTCTAGAAAAACTATGGGCCACGTGACAGGCTCATTCTCGTTATCAATGTCCGCAGGAAAAATCTGTCGCAGTTGCCTGCCGATAAAAATCATTGGGATTCCCTTTCGGGAAAGTCTACTAGAAAATGTCATCGGCCACCAGCCCGTTTCCTCTTGCCTATCCAGGCGTCTGATCCATTTTACCATCCTATTTCGTTGGTCTATTCTGTCAATCCATTTCCGCCAGCTTATGTCCCCGACTCATATTTACATAAAGGTCCAATTACCAAATAATCATACTTTTTAATTTGTGTTTACAAATCAATCATACTTTAAATTTGCTTTACAAAATGATCATTTTCCATCCGGTTTAATACTTTTTGAAAAAAACGATGTTATCTTTTCCTAGAATACCTTCCCTAATTTAACTGGAGAGGTTGAGGTGGTAGTGATGGAAGCTTAAGGTAAACATCAGAGGGGAAGTGATGAACCCTTCGAGTGAATGCCGTGAACAATCCTGAACCGGGCTGGAATTTCGGTAAACACCAAAGGGAAAACGGTGATTACATGTAACGATTCTGAATTGGGCTAGGATTCATGTAAACACCAGAGAGGAAATGGTGAATATCTGGTTGAATACAACCTAAGGATCCTGAACTAGTACCTTTCCGGCATGTAAGCGGCGACACCACCACCGTCAGATAGCATTGCACCACCATCAAATGACACCGTCAGATGGCAAAAGAACATATATAAGGGACAATTAGGTAAATTGAGTGACCATTTTAACTCTCACCGGTGGGACGAATCTTGATGACCATTTGAATTTTGAAATTAGTTTGTAACAACATGATCATTTTGTAAACTGGTGGGACTATATTATGCATTCCCCTCGTATAAATACCGGCTAAATCTAAATTGAGATAAACCATTTTTGCCCAAGCAACTTTCTTTTCTGGAGTACTGCTTTTAAAAACTAGAGCAAAACAAAGATGTTCTTCTTATTATATCTCAGATAATCGTTTCACTTTAATTCTAACAACTCTAGTACTTGTTGTTCCATAGCGTACTTACATTATCAAACTGCTAATATAAATCTACAAACTACAACCCGAAGTGAAATACACTACAAGTAAAATTATTGAAAGGGTTGAAATACAAACTTGCACAAAAAAAAAACGGAAAATCTCGAAACCCTCTCTGAATTTTGGCAACTCCACACCAAGATATCTAGAGGCACTTGGTGCATAAATATATTTCTTTAGTTTAGTTAGGGAGTGGGATGTGAGCAAGATCCTCCCTATAAGGCACAACATCATCTTCTTCATCATCTTTTTTCAACCCTTTCTCCAATTTATTGTTCTGGCCATCTAGTAGTACATCTACATAAGTCACAGCTCTGTCTTTCCTGAACGTTAAGTAGATGACAGAAATAATGTATATGGCCATGAGTGGGAACACAAGTAACCCGATAAACACATTTGCCACCTTTGGTAGGTTATTATGTATTATCCAGCCTGCGAAAGCTGTGGTCAAGTAGTAGATGTTGATCCCAATGATGCATAACCCCAGAATCCATGAAATTACAATGATCTGCATTCCACATCGACAAAATTTATTATTAGAAAACTTAAAAATTGCAGTCCCCTTTCCTTCCATTGAGTAGCACTAGAGATTCTAGTAATGTTTTGACAGAATGCCACTATACTTACATAAATGGAGTTCTTGTGAGGACCCATTTTGGTAACACTGCTGCTGAATTTGAGGAGTGGGATGAGAGCAAATGGAAGCTCAAAGGACAATATCATCTGAAAACATATCCATATGATAGAAGTTTTAGTGAATTTCGAAGACTCCAAACAGTGTGCAATATCTTAGTAAGTTGGAGAAATTTTTTAAAAAATTAGAGAAGCTAACCGATGCGATGATGATAAGTCGACCGGCTCCAGAAGATCCACCAATTATGGACACAACAAGGCTAGGTGCAATTGCTATGCATCGAGTCATTAAGTTTCTTAACCATGTCTTCATTTTAAGGTCTAAGAACCCCTTTAATACCAAAACCAGATTACCAATGACAGAAATCATGAGACTCTTGTCAACCGAACAAAAAATATCCAAAAGAAAAAGGTAATAACAACAACAATCCACAAACCTGCATAATGAACTGTCCTGCATAGGTACCGGTTATGGTTGAACTCTGTCCAGAAGCTAGTAGTGCAATGGCATAGAATGTTGAACTTGATTTTCCCAAAACATTCTACAAGCAATAATTAGACAAACACCCGTATGAAGTTAATTTTGTAGTTCTAACTAAGAGACATGTCGCCAGGAATTTTCGTCTGGGGACAAATATGAAATATGTAAAGTGGATAAGTTGCATTTTTATTTTTTGAAGTATATAAAACCTCTTTATATGAATACTCTATATAAAAATCACCTGAAGAAATATTTGTGGTTTCAAGTTTCCAACTTAGGCTAGTTATGCATTTGAATGAATTTCACACTTTATGATGCTTATTGTACTGGTACTTTTCTGGAGAAATTATGCAATTAATATGTGAAAACCTATAAAATCCAAGTCTATTCCAGAGGACTATTGTGTGAAAATTTCAATTTTGTAAGCCTAGTGTAATTTTGGAAATTCTGGGGACATTGTCAAATGTAAATCCATCACTATAGGTACCTGTAAAAGGAAAGAAGCGTTGTTGAGGGTTAAATCACTGCACCGCTCGGCATTTTCGGCGGTGAGGTTATTAGCTGAACAAACAGTTCCCGAGACAGAGATTACAGCCACATTAATCAAAAAAGCGACGAACAATGCAAATCCACTTTCGATAAGGAAGTATCTGCGCGCACTCTGTGTATACCAATAAACTCTGAGTTAAAATCAAATTCAAAAGCAATTCATCCTTTTGAAAAGATAGAAAATAAAAAATCAGACTAAGTTAATTAATTAACTTACATTGATGCCCTTGACAGATTGTGGTACCTTCCTTGATAAAACCAGAGCAGAGTGAAGGAAAAGGTTGTGCCTGCGGAAATATCAAAAGTTAAAAAGAAAACAAATGCAAGGTGGTTATGATTAACAACTGGTGATGAAACTTATGAGAATTAATGAAGTGGATTATAAAAAAATTGAGGTCTTACGGCATAACAAGTGCTCCCATTAAGGCGATGGCATCTCCAGTAGCTCCTTGACCATTAAGCTTTGGAATGAACATACCTTTCATCACATCTGCTGCAGGCGGCTTCACGTAACTCATTTCCGCAAAATAACAAGCGGCCATCACAAATACTAGACTTGCTATCAACAGTTCTAGCTTCCTAACCTGAAACAAAAATGGTCACCCATAATTAATTTAGATATTTATTTCCATTACATTGAAAATGTGCATCGTTCATGTTTTAATGATCAGGAAAAGTATTCTTGGGACCATTTCTGCGTATGATGATGCAATTCTGCCTTGCGGTTTGATGGCCAAGGGATTTCTGTCGGGAGTCAATGTGACTCTATTTCTAATAATATTGCAGTTCGTGACATATCAGGCCATCTGAGGGTGAATGTGATGCAACTTGGATTAGGGAGGAAAGCATATTAGACCGAAGCGATGGGCCAACACATTTTTAATTGTTTTCTTAAGATGGCATCTATGTTGAAGTTGAACTACAAAATTTTCACAAAAAAAAAATGGAAAATATTAGGAAGAAATAATGGCTTTTCCAATCATGGGTAATGGGCGAAATCTCAAGTGGATCATTTTATAGGCAAATGAAAATTCTTTATATAACAGAAATTATCCAAAATAAAATAAAATGAGAACAAAAGAGTAAATTTGAATTGTAAAAATCAACAATGATAAAGGTATAGACTCTGTAGCCAATATGACCAGATGACAAAAAGCAATTATAGATTCAGTTTGATTCTTTAGGACAAGATAAGGGGGGGGGGGGGGGGGGGGGGGGGGGGGGAAAACAATATGGTAGATTCAACTTTATTCATTGGAGACAAGCTAGACGTTTGAGATGAAGAATGGATCTGAATACAGGCAAAAACACATGCCGTTTGTATGCATTAGGGAGAATTCTACCGAAGCCACACTAGCACATGCCGTTTGTATGCATTAGGGAGAATTCTACCCAAGCCACACTAGCGGCTCAAACTCAAACCTACCGATGACATACTATCAACATGGGTGTAATTATTACTTTGGCAAGGATTCAAACTACCAAGCTTTATAAATTTGGCATCAATCTGTTTTCTTTTGGCAAGTAGTTTGGAGTCAAATCAACTTACAATTCGTCCACAACTCGATGTCATCCTGACTCTATCGGGTTCCTTTGCATGATATAAAAATCATTCTCTAAAATATCAAACAAGGCAAAACAGAACTTTTGGATAGAACGGAATTTTGTATGAGATTCTCAACCAAAATAGAAACACTAGCAGTATTTTATTTGAAGGCTGGTTGTACAAATAATAGAAGTAGATGTGACAGGCCATCCAACTTGATATTTTAACAATCAAGTTAAGCCGTTATTTTGGTGCTTACTCCAAATTCACTGTGTCAAATTGTACTCACTCCAAAATTCAGTATTGTGTGACATAAAACTCCAAACACTAGAATTTGGGAAGGATACATATTATTAAGAAATACAACCACTTCATTATACTAATATTATTAGTAGTAGTATAAGTATGATTAAGAATCTCTAACTCTTAAACTAAATTATCTTTGCGAAATATAATCAATCAATTACCCCAAATTAAAGAGAGTGAGAACTTACCCCATATTTTTGTAGTCCAAGAAGTAAAAGAGTACTAAGACCAGTAATCAAAACTCCACCCCATACTGGAATGCTAAATAATATGTTTAGAGCAAACGCAGTTCCGATCACTGTTAAATAACAAGAAACACTGATACTTACAAAAATTGTGCAAGGTTGATAAGAAAAACCAAATCACTCTTACGGCGGTATTTGTTTCCAATGAATACGTATAGTATGGTCAAAATTAGTTCTTAAACCAAATTACCTTCCGGTATATCAGCTGCAATAACTGCAAGTTCTGCCAACAACCATAGACAAATCTTCACAAATACTGGGTATTCAGCTTTACAAATCTCCGCTAAGTGTTTTCCTAATTAAACCAGACATAGGGAGCTAATCAATTTCCACGTATCAAGAAAATTATTTAATGTCTAGTGACTACTAAGTAATATGCCATTTGTTTTTGAGAAATTGATTTGTCTTTATAAAGTAATTATTTTCGAGTGATTCTCACCTGTGGTTACACCTAAATTGGCTGCTAAAGATTGAATAACAAGAGCAAAGACTAATCCAATCAAGATTACCCATAATAGCTGCAAAAGTAGAATAATAACTTAGTACTTCGAATTTCATCATTCTTTGGAATACCATTATTAATTCACCATCTTTCCACTAAAATTGATCTTATAAGTTTTTTTTCTTCTCCAAAACAAATAATTCAATAACTTACCTCGTATCGATGATTGGCACCAGCTTGAAGATCAGTCTCCACTACACAAAAAGTTAATGGAAAAAATAAATCAAAAATTTACAAAAAAGAAAATGACGAATGAGATAAAGCAGTTATGCGAAATGCACTTACAATTTCCAGGATCAAGATAGGCTAGAGAGACAAGAAAACCAGGACCTACATGTGCCAAGAAATTCTTCCACCCTGGTTTCTACATATTAATCATCATAAAGTTTAAATTAGCAATAAGAACAACAAAAAGTGGAGTCCTTGTTGAATTTTGATGCTTAGTACTATCCATTAACTCATGGAAAACTGAGTAGCCCATGTTCAGTGTCCAATGACTGAATATTTGCACGATGCAAAAGCGAAAAAATTATTAACAAAATTGTCGCAAAATGCAAAAAATTATTAACTAAAAAATCTGAATTTATAGGAGGACGCGAAATGGCTGTGAAATATCAATTCATTTGTGGATCGAAGAGCGTTAATATTGCTATTCCCAATTCCAAACTCACACTGATCCACACAAAATAAAAACATTTCTTGACATGCATGCGACCAATAAGCATACTTACATGCCTAATTTTCAGTGTTACATTATCTCATTTTTTCTTGAAATAGGAAAATTGCATTCAGAAAAGAAAAAAGGGAACCTGATGAAGTGATGATGAATAAAATGAAAAGAAATGAACCTGGGTTTTAGGATCATCATCTTTGTTACTGGTGGTGGTGGTGGAGGATTTGATTTTGTCAACATCAAGTGAAGCAATTCTATTGCTTCCTCCTCCTCCTCCTCCTCCTTGTTGTTGTTGGTCATATTCTTGTTCTGATTGTCTTTCCATTTCTCTTGTTGCTCTGCTCTCTGCTCTCTCTTTTAGCACTCTATCTTCTTATCTCTCTGCCTGACTCTCTTGCAGCTGATGATGATGATTAAATGAAGAAGCGCCAATTTATAGACCCATAAATATATGGTATTTTCAAATAAAAATCATATTACTTGGAATAGCAGCCGTGTGAACACTAAACTGACCTGTTTCTGCTTGTTTACAGTTACAGTTGCACTAATCTATTAAGACAGACAGGGAAAGAGAAGGGTCCTACAAATCTAAGCCCATATAGAAAAACTCTTGGGAAGGGCAATGAAAAAAATAATGAAGTGATAATAAATAAACAAATTACACTGACATGTAAGGCAACTTGAAGGGCCGGCCGTGAGTACCAATACTGTATCGCCATATGTACATTTTGGGGGTTAAATTTTACAAGCACATTTCGCACAGATGGCAACGCTTATGCATGACTACCACTCTTTAGCGAGCACCATTTAATAATGCTAGCAAAAAGAAAAAGAGTTGACGCTCATTAAGTTCATTTGGTGATCAGTGGTTGCAGACCCACCAAAGATTCGCGTCTCTTTGCAGCTAAATTGATAAGTTGATGGCGTTTGCATAGTAGACATGTGTCGTGCTTGTGCTGAGCAAAAGAGTGATGACATGCAAGTAGCATCTGCACATATGCATGTTTCATGCGCTTTTACTTATAGCATCTCTGTAAATACTACGCAATGTTGATTACGAGTTTATTCTTAATTTAATTAGGTGCCACTGGTTACGTGCAATATGCAGAATTAATTTGTGCACCTGTTGCCAAACGGTCAATTTCAAGCTTGAATGCAACCTTTGACACAGACTCATCACTTGTCGATATTCTTCCCTGGTTATAGACTAGAAGTTATCTGCATAACATCTGCCAGTTTCAAATGTAAATAGCACCGAAATGTGAAATCCTTGGACTGTTACTATGTTAGTCCCTTTCATCAAGGAATTTGTTCCTTGACTTCACCGAAACAAAACAAAATATGAGCGTACTTATATAGTATTATATATAAGGCACACCCCAAAAAAATGGGGAAACTACAAGAATAGAATATAGGGAGATGCACTCGTGGTGCTGAATATGACTGCAATCTTGTTGGAGGACCAAATTTTTGTAAAATTTTAAACTCATGAGAGCAATCATAGTGGACGAGTAAAACTATATATTTGGTCAAAAAACAAGACACAGTCGAACGGACTAAAGAGTAAAACCCGGACTAAAACCAAATTTCAGAGAATATTTGGTCTGGGACCAAGACCAAAATCAAATATAGTCGAGCGAAGATATAATGTACGTTTGTCAATAAGCGAAGTTATAAAATACGCTTCACATGAAGCGGATGTATAGTCCTCGTTCCATGAGGCTACGCTTCAATCGAACGTTGGTATAATGTACGCCCGCTTAGACGTAGGTAAAATGTACGCCTCGTGACAGGCGTGGTTTATAGGTTCGCCCCACTGAGACGAGCAGTATACCTACGCCCCATTCATGTGAACTGTTATTGTAGTAAGAGGTTGGAAAACCAGAATAGCCTAGTAGATGATCACTTATTTTCATCCTTTCACATTGTAGACATATTATTGAGTCATAGCCACGTAGAAGAATATCGAATATGCGAGACAGGGTCATCTGTGGTTTAAGTTCCAGTAAATTTCTGATCAAGGGATCAAGGGGAGGAGAAAGCAAAATAAGCAAAATGAAGTGATCATTACTCAAATAGAAACAATTACAATTCATTTGCTGGCCTATTGTGAAAAATTTGGAGCTACAAAAAGTTTAGTCCCTTGTCCCGGCGTGAACTATATGTACGCCCCATAACATACGTATATTTAATCAACGCTCCGCAACCCGCGTAATCTATATGTACGTCTCAGTGGAACGAACTTTATAACCTCGCTCCACAATAGACGAAGACTATACACCCGCTCGACTAAATATATTCGGCTATCGTAGCGTGGCACTACGGACTAAATTCAAATTTGATCTTTTTTTTTGGTCTTTGATCTTTGGTTTTGATCGCACCATTACAGTTGCTCTAAGGGAATTGTGCTACATTTTTGAAGTTTTTGGGACGATCGTCCCACTAGCAAAGGTCAGAAGAACTTGGACCCTAAAATCTGCGTAACACTGTATGCTATGCATGGAAAGTGAACCCAATCCTACAAAAGCAAGTCGTTGCGGAACCCCACAAGTTGCTGTCGAAAACTGGATAAAATACCCTTCCTCAAGGACCACTACTACTGCATAAGACATCTCAAAGGAGCCACAGACTGAGCTGAACTAGCAGTCTATAGCTACTGAGAATATATCCGAAACATTCTAGGCCAGGTCGTCCCGAGCAGTACCGGAATAAAGCAATTTAATTCCTCTTAAATATTAATGATGAACAGAACAAATAATTAATTAGGTACACACCATCTACGTATTCACTGATGCTATTATATGACCAAAACAACGAATTATGCGGCCAATCTGAAAATTTGTAGCATTTAAAGAAATTTTAACCTAAGCAGTTAGTTACGTATCCGAAGATGGATTTGATAAATTCGGTTCGATGACTGGACAACGAATGGTAAGTAAGAATGCTCTGCATCAGCTTACCTTATTTCTGTTAATCTTTTTCTCTTTTCGATTGTTTGTGCGTGATAACGTCCTAAAACCAAACTGATGTTTGTCTATAAATTTTTATAGCCAGAAGGAAACAAGACAAAACAAAGAATAAAGCAATGAGAAGAATTTGAACTTACAAGGTTTGATTAGTTTTTTTATTTTATTTTACACGTAGCATTTTTCTTTCCAGGAAAGACTTGAAGTATCCACAGTTTTTTTGGGAATAAAAAGCAGTTTAAAGAAAAAGGAACAAATTAATCAGCTGATGCAATCTTGTTGGAGACAAACCTCATAATGGGTGTTCTTAAGATGGTTGCATCCGTTAGGTTAACACCACTGAACCTCTAAGCGCCAACAACATTTGCATTAGTGATTACCGGCAGAGCCGATCCTGTGTGTATTAAGGTCCTGTGCGAATTTAATCTCAGGGCCTTTTTACGTTCAAAAATTTTTCCCCTCCCCCCGACAATTTCAAATAACAATGAGAAAATGAAACTAAGACGATTAAGGTAACATAAACCTAACAATTTCTTTACAGTTATAAGCATTGTTTTTATACATGTTGCCTAGTTCAACACAAAAATGGTCCAAATAAGATTGTCAACTAGTTTTTCTAGTATATATTGTCCGTATCTTTGTAAATGACTTCATTTCTCCCATTTGTGAGTTAGTCAACCCAAAATTTTTGTACCTGAAAGACATATAAAGACTAAAGTTGTTAGCAAACCAAAAATACGAATGGAAGACTTAAGAAGATTAATATCAAATTTGAAGTTGCTAAGATATTTCACAACAGAAATAATTCTCTTCAATACTTGCTTCCAATGTTCCTATCTTCATTAATCTGACGTTGAAGTTGTTTATCAATTCTATCATTTAACTCTGGTCTTTCTCGTAGTTCAAGCCAAAGTCTCATGTTAACATTGTGTACTTTACTATTCACATACTTACCAAGAGTTTTGCTAAAATGAATCTAATCATTATACCTTTCATTTGATAAATCACATGTACGAGAATCATTTTTAAACAATTTAAAGCAAAAACAAAATGCTCTACCTATCTTTTTTGAATATGCCAGCCATTTTCTATCATGTTCTTCACCATTGGGCTTAATTTATGTGCTTGAAAAAAGGCCTTGGCCTGAGATGGGCCATGTGCATCGGACCTCCTGCACACCCTCAAGCACGACTCTGATTACAGGAGAAGCCTTTGTATCATCGAAAGTTATTCTAAGAAATATGTTTTAAAAAAAAGGTGGAGTTTTCCTCAATAAGTCTGTAACTCCATCTGTTTTTCTGTTGCTACAGTGAAAGCCCAAAAAAGAGAGGAGGTTGCTTGATAGTTGTTTATATTCATCTAGAATGGATGTGCATTGCTATTTTATCGTGTTTTTTTATTCCCTATAGATGGTTAATACTTATCTGACAATCCTTTCCAGTGACCAAATTTATCAGATTCCTTTCTATGTCTCATTTCACTGTGTAACAACACGACTATTTCTGCTTTTCTGCTGAGGCTGAGATGAGGTTCCTATTTGTTGCTCCTTTGAAAGTACCTACATAGTTTCCCAAAATGATACCAAAACCAGCATTAGTTGTTGCCGAAATCCAATAGGCATCGCAGTTTATCTTATATTAGAATTGATCTCATCTGGTAACCGATAATTGTTAATCAATGTAATTTTTGGTAACTGAAGATGCTGCAGGTTAACATTAATAGGGTGTCAATAGTTATAATGGATCGGCCTAACTAATTGGTCACATGTGTTATTCTTATTTCGAAAATCCTTAAGCACCTCTCCTTCCAAATGAACTAACACTTGGTGGAAGCAAGGGTGATTGATATGGAATTTTACTTCCGTGCCATCTACTCATTATAGTTATCCAAGAAAAAAAACGTTAGAAAATACTCGATGTACAACTATTGCCGGTAGTCCCCAGACTTCTTTTCAATAATCACAATCAATAAAAAAATGTTGTGAGCACTCCACTACACTTGTGCAGAAAATACATTGAGTATCCACATTTAATATAGATCGTAGTTTCTGTCTTGTTGGTAAAGCATCTCCTAAATATTTCCAAATGAAAAGTTTTATTCTTTGAGATGTATCCATAATTCATAATGTCTTCCAAAATTTTACAGACTATTGGAAAACTTGATGTGTTGGATTAATTAACTATGCATAAAGTGACTTTGACAGTGAACTCCCCATTCTAGCTTATCTTTCTTTAACACCCTTTTTTTTATGAAAAATGCAGTTTAATGTTCATGATATCTGTCACCGTTGTTGGATGAAACGAGTTATTTGAGGTTCTCTAGGGATGAAGGGATTCCAGATTTTTTACATATCATGGTATTCGATTATCACTCAAAACATCGATCGAGTAACCATTTCTTACCTCTCATATACTATATTTCTTGATATGTGCTACACCTCGAAGAATACATTTCCATATCTATGATGTTTATTTTTTTTCTTAGCATATAAATCCCCAAGTCTTCTTAAAATATTTTTCTTTTAAGATAGTTGCCCATATGCAATTCTCATGATTAACTAGACGCCACTCTACCCTACTGATCATTGCCTGGTTTACTCTTTTAGCATCCTCAAAACCCATTCCACCTACACTAACAGATCCACAACAAAATCTCTAAGATTTGATGTGGATTCCCTTTGAATTAGTTTTTTTCCTCAACCAGAAATCTCTCTGGATTGTGTTTATCTTTTTTTTGTAATCCTTTTTGGTAATACAAAAACAACCCATGTTAAAAATTGACATGCTAGACAAGACATATTCATTTAGAACTTGTTTACTTGGTTGGTACAAAATCTTCCATGTCCAACCTTTAATTTTGTTCTCCATCTTTTTAATGATAGAATCAAAGGTTTTCAGTTTGGATCCATTAATGAAGTGATGGCCTCTAGATGTGTCTCTTTAAGCTCTCTTTTTTTTTTATATAGAAGATTATTAATGTTTATTAGGAATTTTTTACTACAAAACAGGCAAGACTGAGTAAAGTTTATTAATTGGCCTGATTTCGCACTGAAAATCTCTGCAGCACTAAGGAGATTTCTACAACTAACCAGATCAGCCATTGTGAATAATAAACAATCATGTGTGAAAAATAAGTGAGAAATAAGTGCAGTTTATAAATAGGCAGGCTTGTTGATTGGCTTGATAAGATTTATTTTTCGCATTTCACCGTTTCACTTCTTTTTGGATGATTCACTTAAAAAAACACATAAACTAGCTAGAAAACAATCATAATATAAGGTAATATGTAAAAAGTATAACTAAAACAAGTATGTAATTGATACTCAAAATATATAAATTAAGCACTTATCAAATTCCCTCACACTTGGATTTTACCAGTCCGTGATCAACTACATGCCTAAACTAAAGTACAACAACTCATTTTCATTGAATTTACGGTTACACTAAGCATGTGCAACATGTCTTTAAATCCATGGGTCCCCAGCGGACGAGTTATAGTCTTGTGAGGGTTTACAAGAGGTATACCCGCAAAAACTATTCCAACTTTTACCTATTTCAAAGTACCAAGCATCCACAGAGCTATGATGACATAAATTTCCTACACATCAATAACAAAAGAATTTCGAAATACAAAAGAACATATTCTCATGCTTCATTGTTCAGCAAGAAGTAACCAATGCCATATGAAAGAATGCAGCCTCGATATCTAACCAATAAGCATTTCGCCTCAACTTCTACCTCACCAAAGAATTTTATGATTATTACACTCACATACCGATAAAAATGGGTCTCACGGTGTGTGTAAGCAGAAATCAAGAAATAATTCTTACACATGAAATTTTAAAGCTCATGGATTATGGAGACAAATGGAGAAGATGGGTGAAGTGTTGTGTGGAATTTGTGAAGTTTTCTGTTTTAATAAATGGAAATGCAATTGGTTTTTTTACTAGGGGTAAAGAAATATGTCAGGAAGATCCAATCTCTCCTTTTTTATTTCTTCTGGTTGGAGAAGCCCTCTCTTATATGATCAAACAAGCTCAAATGCAAGTCTTCTTTCTGGATTTCAGGTTAACACCGCAGGTTTGCTCATTAGTCTTTTACAGTTTGCAGATGACACCCTAATATTCTTAGAAGATGATATTGAACAAATTAAGAATGTTAGACTAATTCTTATTTCTTTTGAGCTTTTAACTGGTCTTAAGATTAATTTCTCAAAGAGTCAAATTTATGGAATGGGATTTGATGGAGATTTGTCTCAGTTCTGTGACATTCTGGGATGCTATTCTGGGACTCTTCCTACCACTAACTTGGGTCTGCCATTAGGTGATAAGAGCAAGGGAGTTGCCAAATGGGATAGAGTGGTGGAAAAATTCATTGCAAGATTAGATGGATGGAAAAAGACCCTTCTCAAAAGAGCTGGTAAGATCACTCTCATTGATAGTGTCTTTCTAGTCTTCTTGTTTATTACATGAGCCTTTTTAAAATGCCTGGCTCGGTTTGTAAAAAGCTAGAAAAAGTCATGAGAGATTTTTTGTTGCATGATATTGTTGGAAGAAAGAAATTACACCTTGTTAAATGGTCTGCTCTCAGTAGAAAGAAGAAGTTGAAAGGTTTAGGTGTCAAAAATTTGAAAAAGATGAATCAAGCTCTTCTTTGTAAATGGTTATGGAGATATGCTACAGAGGAAGATGCACTTTGGAGAAGGATTGTGAGTGAAAAATATGGGTCAGGTGAGGTATATTGGATGGAAAAAAATATCAAATGTTCTTATGGATGGTATGTTTGGAGGGCAATCATGAACTGCAATATTACATTTCGAAACATGTCAGATTCAAAGTCAATTCTGGCGCTAATACTAGGTTTTGGGAAGATAATTGGCTTTACGACAAGCCAATCAAAGATTGTTATCCTACTCTCTATGATGTCTCCAGGTCTAAGAACATGAAAATTACTGAATTAGGTGTTACTGATGAAAACAATGTCATTTGGCATCTTAGATCCCCTAGGAGACTTTTCGGTACAACAGCTGAGGAATACAACATTCTTATTTCATATTTGGGTTCTTTTCCTTTCAAGCATGATCTTGACGATGAGTTACACTGGTCATTAAAATCTAAGAATGTGTATAATGTTAAGTCCTTGTATGATTTTATTTCCGTTGTTGATTCAGATTGGGTGGATAAAGTTGTTTTTTCTTTCATATGGAGTCAGAAATACCCTCCCAAGATATGATTTTTTCTATGGTCTATTGCTCATGGAAGGTTTCCAACCAGAGACTCTCTAAGAAGGAGAAAAATTGATGCTCCAGCTGAATGCGTCTTCTGCAATGCACCTGAGACAACCAACCATCTGTTGTTGCAATGCAATTTCGCTAAGAAGATTTGGAGTAAGCTCATAGAAAAGTTTCATTGGTTTATTGTGATGCCTGAACATGCTACTTCAGCTATCAAATCTTGGCATCTGAAACAATCATCTGTTGCTCAAACTACCATTTGGAATCTTATCTCGGTTGTTATTCTATGAAGTATTTGGCAAGAGAGAAATGTTAGGGTCTTCACAGAAAAAATCTGCAGCAAAATCGCAGTGGTGAATAAGGCATTTTATTGTTTTTATGGCCTATTTTGTGTTTCGTCCCCTCCCAAGATCGCTAATTAGCGTTTCCTCCCCAAAAAGATTAAAATTAGTGTTTCTTCCCCTCGTTAGTTTTTCCATCCATTTCTCTGTTAGCTGAGTCAGCACCTGTACACGTGTGGCATACACTGTACACGTGTTTCATGATTTTCCCAAAATACCCTCGAGTAAAAAACAGATACCCTCCTATCTACTGCTTTCATACACTCATGGCAACATCACCTGCAGTTCCATTTTTCTGACCAGCAAAACCACTCTTATCTCGAACCGACTTCTTCCCTGACTTTCACAATGCTCCTTCTCTTTTCTCACTTCTCAATCTATATACTTGAAACGCCAACAAGCTCCATGTTATCTTCTATAGAAACTTTACTGCACACTCATTAAAACAACACCAATCTTCTTCTTACTGCAAACCCTAAATCCACCAAATAACCACCATCCAAAAATTAAACGCATATACAACCATAACCTCCTCCATCTTAAATTCATCACCTGAATCATTCAATGTCTTCATTAAGTTGCTTCATAAAAAACATCAGATCCCCTAATTTCTAAAAATCAAATCCGTTTACTCTCTTCCATATGAGAGATGTTTCTCTCATTCACTTGAAACTGAAATTGAAAGAAAAGAAGCAGTTGCTGCTACAATTATTTACGATAAAACAAATCGAGAAACAGACAAAAAATCGAGAAAATTGAAAGGGGATTTAAGCGAATAGAGATGTTGTTCGAATTTGTGAGACATGGAAGAGATGATGCTCTAGAATTGAAGATTAGAATCAAGACCTCTTGTTGCAATCGATTAAAAAGAGTAATCTGGAATTGAATCTAGGTTTTGTAATTAGTTGTTTTCTTGTTGAATCATGAAGAAATTGAAGATGGGTTTATCTCCAAATCAAGTTTCGAGCAAAGTCTGTGAGTGATGGATCTTGACAGTAACAAGGGTGATGTGGTTTGGCTGATTTAATGAATCCGAGAGTAATCGAATGGGTAATTGAAGATGTATTAAATGATTGGAGAGAATTATTGTTGTTGTTGGTGAAGAAGATGATCTGCATGAATGGGTTTGTGCTGATGTTCATGGGTTTCGGATGAAGAAAGGGTTTGAATCTGGAAGACCGTGGGCTAAGTTGTGTTGAGAAACAAGATCTATTTTGTTGGTAGTCAAGGGTATTTTGGAAAGATCATGAAACACGTGTAAAGTATATGCCACGCGTGTACATGTGCTAACTCAGCTAACAGAGCAATGGATGGAAAAACTAACGAGGGCAGGAAACACTAATTTTAATCTTTTTGGGGAGGAAACGCTAATTAGCGATCTTGGGAGGGGAGGAAACACAAAATAGGCCACCTGTTTTTATTCTTGGTCTCTAGTTGAGAAAGACTTTGAGTCTATATCTTCTGTTGATGTTACGAAAAACTAGCATTCATCTTCTTTCTTTTTTTATATGAATTAGTATGCTTTGATGTATGGTCTGTGTGTAGACCTTCTTTGCTTTCTGTGGGTGTAGTCTGTTTGTAGACTTTACTCTTTTTCTCTCTTGTATTTTTTTCTCTTGGCTTAGGGTGGTATAAAGCTTTTATACCCTCTTTTTTTTTAATCAATAAAACTCTTTTCTTTGTCGATCAAAAAAAAAAAATCTTACACATGGATGACATGCTGGCGCCAGGACTTGTTTTTTTATAATTTTAATTTTGAAAAACTTTCGGTGATCTCTAAAAAACTAAATTAATCATTATGCGAAGATGAGAATGCTAACTTACCTTCTCATTTGATCTACATTCAACACCATTATCACAGCAAATATAAATGTCTTCATCTTTGGCTTCTTCTGTTGATGATTAACTTCTGAACTTCATGGAATGTTGACAACTTGTATTCATTATTTTTTGATTCCTTATTGCTTGAAACTTATATATACTTCTTCTTTTCCCCGGCCTTAACTAATGAAATAAAAAACTAACTATGATTTAGAAATGCAAGTTTGTTTGCATTTTTGTAATTTTTTCCGTTTATTTTGAAGATAACAAAAAGAGTACACCTACAATAATAATGAAACTGAAATTAACATGACCATGGGGAAAGACTTAAGCACAGGTATTGCCTTGGTGTCGTAAACTTCAAAAATTTGTATCTTTTTTTTTTACCTTTGATATAAAACTTTTCTCCTCTTTTTGTTGCTTTTAAACCTTGAACGTCTTCAACTTTATTTATAATTTTGATGTCATTCTGCTTGTTGATGATGATATGTTTCTATTGTTAATGTGTTAAGGCTACAAGATAGAGTTAGCAATTCTGACATTAATAGATAATATTTCTCCGTTCAATAACTTGTACACTTTTTGCCCGCTAACATTTATCTTTTCCCTCTTTGATAGATAATAACCGGGTGTCATGCAATGTCTTAAGCATTGGATGATAAATTTGTTGTCAGTGCATATATGTCTATTACCTAATCCTTTTGAAATGACGTTTTGGCATCCATAATATAAACCCTCTATTTCATGGTGTGTTTCGCTCACACCTCTTATTTAGGCCTGCACAGAAACCGCATAGTAACCGATAACCGCATTGAAACCGAGGAAACCGAACCGTAACCGAACTGAACCGTTAATCCAACGGTCGGTCACGGTTTGAATTTTGATAACCGTTAGATCTACAAATCGGTCAACGGTTTCACCATTAACCGCACCATAACCGAACCAATAAAACGATTAATTTAGATCGTAGATATATATTTATCCTGATCAATCCTAGTCATCTACAACTATATTATATACATATAATAACCCTAAATCTAAACTCCCATTTCATTCTCATTTTTTCATTTCTTCTCTCTATCTGTTTTAGAGCAGTCGCCTCCACCGCCGCTCACCATCATATCAACCACCTCCGTATCCATAAGGAACACCACCACACACCAACATATCCACCACCTCTATTTAGTAAGTACAAACTAGTCTCTCATTCTTCTTGTCTAACTGGTTCTCTGATTCTTGTTGCTTTTTAACGTAACCCTAGCTTTTGTTCCAGATTTGGTTGAATGGGTATTTATGATTTTGATTGTAGTAGTAGTGATTTGATTATTTGTATTTTGATTTTTGTTGTCTTTTTAACATAAACCATAGATTTTTGTTATGGATTTGATTGAATGGAGGTATTCATTTGTTCATGCACTAGATTAGATTTATTTGATTTTTATTAGATTATTTTTTTGAAATTTATAATAATCAGGGGTTCCTTCTTCTTCTTCTTCTTCTTCTTCATCATCATCAATAGCCTACATATAATGTTACAGCATGTGTTTTAGATCTGAGGTTGGGGTGTTTGCTTGATTTTTAGAATCTGGGGTTTACAGTATTTTTAATTTTATTAGATTTGAAGTTCATAGGGTTATAATTAATATCAGATTTGGAAAATCCTAGGTTTTGGTCTTCATGATAATGGAACCCTAGGCTTTTAACTTGGGGGTTCTCATGATAATTGCAGGTTCTCAAAGAAATGAATCGTTGTTACGGAGTTATTTGGAAAGAAAAACCAAGAGAAGGAATCTTGAAGGCAGCAGCTAAAATTATTTGTGTTTCTATTTGAACTTTGTTCTTAAGTTTTAATCTTAAGCTTGTTTAGAACCTTAATTTTAATTGTATAATGATTGAATTGTTATGTTTGTATGTGTAATGAATGATGAAATGAAGCTTGAATACCTGTAGGAACTTAAAGTTGCAAATTTGGAACTTTTTTTCTTTCTTTTTTTTAAATTCTGGAACGGTTAAAACCGAGATAAACCGTAAAAAACCGCACTGAGTCGGCTCGGTTAAAAACCGAATCGCAACCTTAACATTTCGGCTTCGGTTTCAAATGTAGAAACCGACTATACACGGTTATGCCAACGGTTTTAACCAATAACCGAACCGACCGAACCGTATGCAACCCTACTCATATTTAATCACCACCAGCAGCTAGTTAAATGGTCAGTGTTCTCTTAAATTGTAACCATACATACTACGACGAGTGAATCGGTTGTAGGATCCATCACAAAAAAGCTTGAAGGAACCAGTTGGTGGAGGCAGAACGCATACCTAAGAGAGATTTTTTTTAATGAATATTTTTATATTCGGGTTCTTAAAATTATCAATTTAATCATATTCTCACCATAAAAACCTAGCATCACAAAGAAACAGTAACACAAGTTATGATAATATAATTTCTTTTAGAGTTTCATTTGTAAACCAAATCCTTACTTAGCAAAAAAAAAAAGAAAAAAAAAGGTGAGCTAATTCCCAAAATTAATAAACAAATGAAGAAGCTAAACCCGGTAATAAAAATTATCATAATCAAGTTAACCTAGTTGTTATGGTGAATTTTTTTTTTGAAGCATTTGTTATGGTGATGTATCACTATCACTTATTCTTTATGGGTGATAAGGATTTTTGTGTAAATATGCACTAAATAAAAGATTTTCGGAAACTCAGTTTAACTTATTTTTTATGGGTGATAAGGATTTTTGTGTAAATATGCACTACATAAAAGATTTTCGAAAACTCAGTTTATGTTGAAAATATAATTTCGGTTTTTGTAATATCTACTACATTAATAGAATATTTTCCTTTTCTTCATGATAATTTTTTTTTTTTAAATTCTTTTTATTTTTTTTTATATTTTTTTAATTATTTAATCGTCAAGAACATCATCAGACGACAAGAAACTAGTTGGAATCCTAGCAACAAGCTGGGATCCAACACCTTTCTGAATCACAATCCCTAATCTGTGAAAAAAGAAATTACATTTCTTGGCACCAACATCAAACCTAGACAAATGATTATGCAGCCTCTTAAGTAAACCCACGGTTTCCTCACCAAGCTCGCCAAACGTCGTGAAAGCCAGGGTACCAAAACCATAACCTAGAGCTAAACACTTATCCAAGTATTTTTAAATCGAAATTATTATCTTTAATTATCGAGTTTGAAGAATCTTAAGAATCTTTTACTAAAATTAGATCTAATTCGTTGTGAAGTTTGAAATATGGATAGGGTTTTCGAAAGGAAGTGAAGGAAGTCAATGATAATCTTGTCAGTCTTGAATCCAGATTGGTAATCATTGAAGAAGATTGGTATCCTTTGGGTTCCGAGGAACTTATTCCGAAATCTTATGAAAAACCCTAAGATATAATATTGTGGTTTAGTATTCTTCGAATGAACGACTAATCAATTGTTGATTGATTTCACTATTTATATAAAGTTTATTCAAACTATCGATAAAAGTTATGGTAGGTATTTGCTTTGCTTTCTTGTTGATAGTCATGATTACAACTTTGTTTCAATCACTTTGCTTTGAGTTCGGTTATAAGATGAACTTCAGTTTTCATTAACTAAGTTTCGGTATCTTGTGGCTTATCTTTTTATGATTTTTTGACTTATTGATTCAGCGGATTTTATATCTAACCTTTTGGGTTTCTTTATCAAAGAATCATAAGAAGATGATGTTGATTTAACTCATTTGTGAGACACATATATACTAATCTCGATTTATTCTCTATAAGTTGTGTATTCGATATACATATGAGTTGTTTAGGTTTTAGTCTTTCTCTTGTGGTAGGTGATGACTAAGATTTTGTTGACCTTTTCTATGGTAAAGGTTATTTCCGTGTTATTCTTTTATTTTGTAAGGAATAACAAACACATGAGGAGAGTTTTACTTTCAACTGGTGCTTGATAATATATCTTTGTGGGGTGTGGTTGTGGAAATTGAGTTAAAAATTATTTTTGATAATATGTTTCCTGATAAGTAACTAGTTCGATTCCGTAACTAGCTTGGCGTATCGAAGTTAGGTAATGATTATTCTAGTTAATCATTTTCCTGATAAAAAAACTAAATTAATTATGATTTTTTTTCCTTATAGAAATTTGTGCAATTATTGACTATAATTGGTCTGGGATAAGAAACTAGTTATCTAACCTAGTTTGGCTTATCGAAATAAGGTAAAATTATTTTTGTTATAATTGGATCCTGATTCTGACCTTAGTTGGACTTGTCGAAATAAAGGAAAATTACTTTGGGTAATTATTCCTTGGTAAGAGTCTATGCTAATTACTTTAGTGATTTTACATAGGGTTGCCTATCAAAAGTGGTGTGTTAGACCTTCTATTTTATTAATCTCTTAGAGGTTGTATCGAGTTCATATAAACTTGAGGTTCCTTTCAAAATACTTTTTGTGTTTTTCGTACCTTTTTCATTTTTGTAACAAAAAGGGGGAGAAATATATGGACTATACAGTGATTTAACTATCATTGAGAAAGGATATACGAGCTGAAAAGTATATATCTAAGCATAAAAGAGTAGAACATTGATCAAGGTGGAGAAACATATCATGTTGTGTAGTATTTCATACTACGAAACTGAAAAACATATATGTTCGATTGAATATATGCCTAGCTTACCTTTAGGGAGAGTAAAGTTATTGTTATTCAAATTCTTTAACAACATCATTTATCTTTGAATATATGCAGGACTTTGTGTTGTTGAAACTTGGAATCAAGTGTATGAAGATATAGTTAAGAGATAGTTATGTAATTTAATATCTTCGTCTTTTAATTCTTTTTTTCTCCATATATATGCGTTTTGTCAATAAAATTGAAAAAGGGAGAGATTGTTAGAGCATTGCTCTGTTGAACTCACCAAGCGTTGGTATATTAAGTTTGCTTAGAGGTTTGAAACTAAAATATGACAAGTAAACTTGACATACCAACTGAAAAGACGAGGGTACCCAAATACACCACAATCTTTTATTTATCCACCTATAAGTCCTCTACCGAAAGTGATTATCTATGGACTGAGTCGAGACAGTACAAAAAATTGGTTCACACTTCGTGTCATCGTCTATGGATACGAGAATGAGACAATACGACAACGAAATATGATACTTGATAATAGGTTCAGACTTAACCAAACTCTATAGGACACTATCAAGTATATACGGAGTTAACGTTTGTGTAATTTACTTTAAATTATATAAACAAATATAATTGCGGAAAATAAAAGTTAATCACACAGCAAGATTTTGTTAACAAGGAAACTGCAAATGCAAAAAAAAACCCGGACCTAGTCCAGTATTGAATACTCTCAGAATTAAGTCGTTATACAAAATCTACACCAACTTCGTATAGTTGAGACCAAGCAACTACCCTAGTACTTAGTTAGCTCAATATCCATGCGCTTCCGACTTCAATGAATGCACGCACTGGAACAATTCCTTTGTATCGTATTCCAAACAGTAAAGGAACAACAAATCTGTTTGGTAACAACTTTTTCGATTCTTTCAAGATAAACATATATCAAGTCATACGTAAAGGCGCTTCTGTTTAATCTAATAAACTCCTTTGCCTAGTTAGATCGATCTATCCAATAACTACCAAAGTAGTCAAGTTTAGATTCGCACTCAATCGAAATAAATCTCAAAGAGATATATTGAGAACGTCGATCTCATGCAACTAATTAATCAATCAAATAAATCCGATCAAGGTTTGTGCACACCCAAAGATATGAGAAATAAATAAGAAATCTTCTTCGTCTTGAAATTGTTAGAGCACTGCTCGGTTGAACCCACTAATGTTGGTATGTAAAGTTGGTTGTCAATTTTAGTTGCCAAAATGCATTCTTGATTTAGCATACTAAAGATAGTTTCGGACTAGTTTAGTTCTAAGAAGTTGAATCGATGTTATCCTTAAAGGATGAAGATTGAAGGCTACAAGAAGACATCAACGAAGGTATGTAATTGATTTCATTCGGATTCTTGTTCAATTCTACCTTTCTAATTTATCAAGATACATGCTCACTACATGGAACAATTCCGATGACGGTAAATGTACATTTATGTATATATACTTGAGGTTATTTGATTCATGACCTTGGTGATAATAACCTTTATCCTTATAAAGGATCTCATGTTATAGTGAATGATCTTGCGAATCCAATGAGCCAAGAATCACTCAATTCCGAGTTATAACGACAAAGTTATGAGTGATTTAAGTTCATTAGTAGGAAACATTCCATGGGCTTTGGAGTGGTCCGCGAACTTGGGCCCAATACGTGACTAAAAGGGATTTTTGGTCAAGTTAGTGATGTTTCCTTATCTATGCAAGTTAGCTATTGGTCCAAACACTTTTGATTTCCATATTAAAGTATTTGTGATTCCTGCCTAAGTTAAAATGTGATGTATACATATAAATATAATTTTTGTTAAATAAGTTATTTATTTAATTATTTTGGCAAGAGTTTTAACTTAGGAAAGACTCTCATATTTAGGAGAATCTTGTAAAAGGAAAATAGCTTTGCTTAGATTCCAAGCTATTGTTCATTATAAATAATGAGTTCGCAAGTTTACACGTTTTTCATCCCTTTGAAAAATTGGCGTAAGCTCTGCAGTTAGGGCTGAACATGGTTTCGGTTTTCCCTTGAAACCAGACCGAACCAGACCAATTAGGAAGAAACCAAACTGAACCATTTACTAATGGATTGGTTATGGTGTAGAAAGTGGAAAACCAATAGTGTTGGTTTTGGTTTGGTTTGACCACTAAAACCGAACCAAAAACCATTGGAAAACCGATTAATTTTTAAACTTAGTTTTTACCTTGATTTACAAGTATTAGATTCTACCCATTGATTTAGAGGATAAATAGAAACCCTAAATCTAATATTTCATTATAATACTCTCCCTCTTTCTCCTCCTCTTAGTCGCATCCCTTCTCCGCCCCTAACTACTCGACTTTCTACTTCCCTTCTTCCTTCTTTTTTGTTTGTTAATAACTAAATTAAGATATATTATATATCTTCTTTTGATCTCTAGATTTAGAGTATGCTTTAACTATTCTTGATTTTTTTTTTGTCTGTAAATTTGTGTAAACCAATACTATCGGCAGTTACGATTTTTTTATTTGTAAATTTGTGTATTTGTTTTTTGTTTGAGTCGTTTGACATAATTATTGGTTAACCAAAAACAGCTGGGACAAACCGAAACCGGCTGGAACCATTTGGAAACCGAACCAATGGTTAATAGATTGGTTTGGTTTAGATTTTTAGAAACCGATAGTATTGGTTTCGGTTTTGGTTTGGCTAGAAACCGAACCAAAATCGACCATGAACAGCCCTATCTGCAGGTTGTTTTCCACGTCTTCCGTTCTTCGTGAACGAGAGTGAGATAAAAGTATTTGTATTAGGGATCAAAAAGCCAAGTTGGATTTAATCTTCGTGATTGATCATACAACTTGTAATCTAGGTTTTTCACTTCTTGTCTATTATAAGGTTTTCTCTTCTGATATAAAGCCATTCAAGAGTTGTTGATCATAAACCCTAGGTTTTTATAGATTTCAGTTTCCGATCGTATACCAACACTCGTTAGTCGAAATCGGAGACTAGAAAGAAAAACTTCTTTTGAGGCATCTCGTAAAAATCCTTGAGAAGTTTTAAACAAGATATCTCTAGATTTATTCTAGTTGTTCTTGTGGTTGATTTATTGGGGTTTTCTTAACTTGGAAATTGATCTTTGGAATCACCCAAGTTTACTTACGGAAATCAGTTTCACGGACTCCTTGTGTGTACGCATACTGATTGTAAGTTAAAACCCTAATCTACAAGTTTGTTTTGATATTACTTTTACCTAGTAATTGTTTTTATCAAAATAAACACAAGATTTCCAAAACCTTGATTCACTTCTAAAAGGAAATCAAACAGGTGTTTTGTGCAAACAAAATATCAAATCGTATCGATCGTTGTGGTGTATCTTCTGAAGAGAACTTTGGGTTCTGCTGGAAGATTTGTGTGAAGAGTTCCTAAAGAGAATCGGTATTCTGCTAGGAGTTCTACTAGTGCTGAAGAAGGTATTACCATCTAGTCTGAATAGGTAGTAGGAATTTGGTGTAACAACTTATTATCAGTGTGTGTTTATTCTGGACTAGGTCCCGGGGTTTTTCTGCATTTGCGGTTTCCTCGTGAACAAAATCTGGTGTCTGTGTTATTTCTTTTCCGCATTATATTTTATTTATATAATTGAAATAATACAGGTTGTACGTTAATCAATCATAGTTGTTAAATCCGACCTTGTTTGTTGGATAAGACTTGATTGATCTTGAACAGTTGAATAGGTTGGATAAGACTTGATTGATTTTGTTATTTTCACATTGTTAGACCAGTCTGGACTAACCCTATTTCAAGTGGACACTGTGTTGAAATATTCCTTTAGTGATTGTTGCTTAAAGAGGTTTATACACGGTGGATATTGAATAGGTTGTGATTAAAACAAAAGACTTTGTTTCAAGAGATTCACACTAAAATCAGGTTTACGGACTTGTTTCTGTTTAACTTTGATTGTGTTGAAATAGAGATATTAAACTCTTTGATATACTTTACTCTAGATTGAGTTTGACTGTCCAGTTGATTCTCTAGAAAGTATATTGGAGTTTGTCTATTCAGATTGCCAAACGAAATATTGGGTGGTGTTGTTAGACCCCCGCTTTTTCAATTGGTATCAAAGCAGGCAAACACGCTATGACCTCATAAGTCTGTGTTTGTAGCAATCTGGTTCTATGGACAGAGCTGTTATCTCTATAAACGTACCACCAGCCTTTGATGGCACAAACTACCTATGGTGGAAAATTGCTACGCGAGCTTTTCTTCAAGCACGTGATTTTTAAACATGGGTATATATAGTTAATGGCTATGATGCTACCGTTGTGGCAGTTGGAGATGTAAACATTCCTAAGAACATTGGTGAATACAGTCCTGCCGAGATATTTGTTGCAAAGAAAAATTCCGACGGTTTGATTGCCATCATACATGTCATTACCCCAGATCTTCAACACCACGTTACTACATGCAATAAGTCTAAAGATGCTTGGGATATCTTAGAAACCGTATTCGAAGGGAATACCCGCAGAAAAAGAAGCAAGGCTTCAATACCTAGCATCTGACTGGGAAAACCTTCGCATGTTTGATGATGAAACATTTGATGAGTTTAATCACAAAGTGTCTGAAATTGTTAATGCATCTTTTGTATTGGGTAAGACTATTCCTGAAAAGGACATTGTGATGAAAATTCTCAGATCGTTACCATCTAGATACGATTCTAAGAAATATTTCATTGAAGAAGCAAACGATCTTTCTACACTCTCCACAAATACTCTTGTTGGAAAGTTAAAGATCTTTGATAATGAACACGCTATAAAAGAGGTGATTTCTCTTAAAGATGCAGACAATTCTGAATCCTCTGAGGATAAATCTGGTTCGCCAGATACTAAGGATGTTACTCCTCGACAATTTAGAAAATTCTTGAGAGACAGGAAAAAGAGTTTTTCTAAAGGTGCAACATCTCCTAATGATGATGTACAATGCTATAGCTGTCGATGTTTCGGGTACTTGTCTGCAGTATGTCCTAGCTGGAGCGTAGACAATCGGCATATGCAGCAGATTTTCCTACTCTTGGTGATGGACCTGAATATTATAATCCTCAAGATCTCATAGGCGAGGTTGCATTAGCTTCTGAAAAAATTCTTTCGGATACTGATTCTGATTCTGACGAAGAAGTATTCCATGTTGATCCAATTGCTAATAATCTTCTTAAAGAATGTCATCGGAAGCTCTCGGAAGCTGATAGTAGCATTTTCAGTAAGAAAGTTAAATATGACAGAATTCGTAGTCGAAATAAAGACTTGCAAGACCAACTTGATTCTAGTGGTGCAAGAGATTATCTCAACGAAATACGAAAACTTAAAGAAGAAATTGTCGAAGGTCGAAATCGGGAAATTACTCTTCAAGCAAAGCTAGATAACTTGGAAAACATTGAGATGAACTTGTTATTTGATTCGGAACGAGAAGATCTCAAAGTTCAGTGTGAATCATCCAAGAATGATCTAGTTATTGCGCTTGAGAAGGTCAAAAGTTTGGAAGAAGAAAACTTGAGCTTAAAAGAGAGTTTGTCTAGAAATAGCAGCTCAGACAAATTAACCTCGATATTGGGAGCATGTAGAATTCATCGTGATACACGAGGATTGGTATATGAAGGAATAGACGCTCCTAGTATTTGCAAAGAGGTAAAATTTGTCAAAGCTAAATACTCTTCTCAACCAAAACTTTCCACGGTTGACAAAAGTAAAGTATCTCTACCAACTATGGATGGCGAAAAGAAGAAATCCTGCCTAGCTCCAAAGCAAGCACATGCACATTCAGGTAATACTAAACATAACTTTTTCCATTATACTAAACATTGTTTTTATTGTGGAAAACCAGGTCACTTGCAAAGGAATTGCAGATTTCTTAAACGAGATAAAACCAGATACGATTCTGTTAGGATGACAAGATCTGATGTTCCAAACTGGAGAAAAACTGAGTCTCATAATATCAGTTCTTTCAGTATTCCCCCAAAGAAGTTTCACAATTATATTGGGGAGAAAAAGAAATACGTTGCTCCAAAAGCTGCTCAGAAATGGGTACCAAAGAAGACTAATAAAGCAACGAGTACTATTAAGAAGGATCTCCCAGACAAGAGTTTGACAAGGGATAACATTTTAAAAAGGTATGGAACATTTATTGAAACTTTCAAGGAAGTTTTTAAATTCCTAGAGTCCATGCATGATTTTGTTTCGAATACCTGTTGTGAGCAAGACCTTGCTCACCTCAACACAACCTGATTGTGTTGAAAGTGCATCCTCACTAAGAACCCCTACTAAATGCGGTGAGGATTGAAAAAGAATTGGGATGCACATATTATGTTGGGAAATTTCTGAATATGTGGAACAATTTATTGTTTCGAGCTGAGCTTATCTCGCTTACATATTCCTCGAAATATGTGTTGGTAAAGCGTTTCTCTTTGATCAAATTTATCTTCACCTAGTGAGGAAAGTCATGAAAAGTTTCAATCACTTTGAGAACTGCTCTGACGTGAATCGGTCTGTGAATAACGGCTACATAGCATCCTCTAAGAATGTCTCAATGATTGAAATGAGAGTTTAGATTACATAACCATGTATTCCTTGAACCGAAGTTTTCGAACTTTGTTGATCAAGAGAAATCAGGAGGATTGTGGAATTGGCTTGCCAAGTCCGCAACCCCGTCCGCAACCCCGTCCGCAGACTCAGTCCGCGAACTGTCGGAATTTCTCGACCGAGAATTTCTGCTGGATTTTCCAAAACTCGTTTGTGTGCTAAGTCTGCGAACTCAGTCTGAGAACCCAGTCCGCGAACTGGCGGAAGTTCTCTTTCCGAGAATTTCTGCTGAGTTTGGAAAACTCAACCGGTTTACTTAAGTCCGCGAACTTGTTTGTGAACTTAAGAGGTTATGATCTAAATATGTGCTCTGAACATGAAACTTAAATTACTAAGGAATGCTTTATGCAAACCGTGGCTATAAAGTTCATAAGCCGATTCATCGAATCGAATCATCTTTGTTTCAATTGTGTTTTGTGTAGTTACATAAGATCTCATAGCAATTCAACAACTCTCTAACTAGTTCATTTGAGTTAATTGAACTAGTTATGGTGAAGAAGAATATGATCAGATACCACATGTATGAGTCTTAATTACCTAACTTGATTTGTGATTGAAATTCTTAAATATAACAGGTTAGGAGCAATTATCAAAGCCATGGATGTTGGTTTTTATTGTCAAGGAATATTTTTCATACTCTTATGGTAACCATTCTTGGTGTAAATCCTTGTGGAAAAGTTTATTCTTCCTTCTAAGCATATCAAGTCTTGTTTATACAAGTTTGTATCTTAGAAAAGATGATCACATATTGTGTATTGTTACCATGAGATAGTTCTAAACTTTTTAGTAACATGATCTCATGAGAGACTTTCAATGATTGGTTCTTAAATCAATGTGGAAATTTCATTACGATCCCGTTCTTGTACCTTTGCCATTTTTATTGACAAAAGGGGGAGAAATATTGTAGTTCACACTACAAACACATATGGTTTTCGGATCATTGTGTAAGGGGGAGTGGTTTCCATAATCGAGATGGAATATTGACTAAGGGGGAGTGATACATATCACCGTAGTATTATTGTCAAAGTTGTGATATAATGAAACTTTGATGTTGTATAATAATACTATGATGGATCTTCAACATGTACAACATGAACACATGAAGAGTTGAAGAACCAAGGAAATCAAGATTGTCGTTTTTACTTTTAACAAGTACAAGCCATATGTAAAATGGTTTTGTCACTAAAATTGACAAAGGGGAAGATTGTTAGAGCACTGCTCGGTTGAACCCACTAGCGTTGGTATGTCAAGTTAATTGTCAATTTTAGCTTCCAAAATGCATTCTTGATTTAGCATACTAAAGATAGTTTCAGACTAGTTTAGGTCTAAGAAGTTGAATCGAAGCTATCCTTAAAGGATGAAGATTGAAGATTGAAGGCTACAAGAAGACATCAACAAGTACTTCATCAAAAAAGGTATGTAATTGATTTCATTTGGATTCTTGTTCAATTCTACCTTTCTAATCTATCAAGATATATGCTCACTAAATGGAACAATTCCGATGACGGTAAATGTACATTTATGTATATATACTTGAGGTTATTTGATTCATGACCTTGGTGATAATAACCTTTATCCCTATAAAGGATATCATGTTATAGTGAATGAGATTGTGAATCCAATGAGCCAAGAATCACTCAATTCCGAGTTATAACGACAAAGTTATGAGTGATTTAAGTTCATTAGTAGGATTCATTCCATGGGCTTTGGAGTGGTCCGTGAACTTGGGCCCAATACGTGACTAAAAGGGATTTTTGGTCAAGTTGGTGACGTTTCCTTATCTAGGCAAGTTAGCTATTGGTCCAAACACTTTTGATTTCCATATTAAAGTGTTTGTGATTCCTGCCTAAGTTAAAATGTGATTTATTCACATAAATATAATTTTTGCTAAATAAGTTATTTATTTAATTATTTTGGCAAGAGTTTTAACTTAGGAAAGACTCCCACATTTAGGAGAGTCTTGTAAAAGGAAAATAGCTTTGCTTAGCTTCCAATCTATTTTTCATTATAAATAATGAGTTCGCGAGTTTACACGTTTTTCATCCCTTTGAAAAATTGGCGTAAACTCTGCAGGTTGTTTTCCACGTCTTTCGTTCTTCCTGAACGAGAGTGAGATAAAAGTATTTGTATTAGGGATCACAAAGCCAAGTTGGATTTAATCTTCGTGATTGATCATACAACTTGTAATCTAGGTTTTTCACCTCTTGTCTATTCTAAGGTTTTCTCTTCTGATATAAAATCATTCAAGAGTTGTTGATCATAAACCCTAGGTTTTGATAGATTTCAGTTTCCGATCGTATACCAACATTCGTTAGTCGAAATCGGAGACTAGAAATAAAATTTCTTTTGAGGCATCTCGTAAATATCCTTGAGAAGTTTTAAACAAGATATCTCTAGATTTATTCTAGTTGTTCTTGTGGTAGATTTATCAGGGTTTTCTTAACTTGGAAATTGATCTTTGGAATCACCCCAAGTTTACTTACGGAAATCAGGTTAACGGACTCCTTGTGTGTGCGCATACTGGTTGTAAGTTAAAACCCTAATCTACAAGTTTGTTTTGATATTACTTTTACCTAGTAATTGTTTTTATCAAGATAAACACAAGATTTCCAAAACCTTGATTCACATCTAAAGGGAAATCAAACTGGTGTTTTGTGCAAACAAAATATCAAATCGTATCGATCGTTGTGGTGTATCTTCTAAAGATAACTTTGGGTTCTGTGTGAAGAGTTCCTAAAGAGAATCGGTATTCTGCTAGGAGTACTACTAGTGCTGAAGAAGGTATTACATATAGTCCGAATAGGTAGTAGGAATTTGGTGTAACATCTTATTATTAGTGTGTGTTTATTGTGGACTAGGTCCCGGGGTTTTTCTGCATTTGCGGTTTCCTCGTTAACAAAATCTGGTGTCTGTGTTATTTCTTTTCCGCATTATATTTTATTTATATAATTGAAATAATACAGGTTGTACGTTAATCAATCATAGTTGTTAAATCCGACCTTGTTTGTTGGATAAGACTTGATTGATCTTGAACAATTGATTTTGTTATTTTCACATTGTTAGACCAGTCTGGACTAACCCTATTTCAAGTGGACATTGTGTTGAAATTAGGGCTGTTCATGGTCGGTTTTGGTTCGGTTTCTAGCCAAACCAAAACCGAAACCAATACTATCGGTTTCTAAAAATCTAAACCAAACCAATCCATTAACCATTGGTTCGGTTTCCAAATGGTTCCAGCCATTTCGGTTTGTCCCAGTGGTTTTTGGTTAACCAATAGTTATGTCAAACGACTCAAACAAAAAAAAATTACACAAATTTACAGATAAAAAAATCGTAGCTGCCGATAGTATTGTTTTACACAAATTTACAGACAAAAAAAAAATCAAGAATAGTTAAAGCTTACTCTAAATCTAGAGATCAAAAGAAGATATATAATATATCTTAATTTAGTTATTGACAAACAAAAAAGAATGAAGAACGGAAGAAGATAGTCGAGTAGCAGCAGTGACTGCTATAGTTAGGGGTGGAGAAGGGAGAAAGAGGGAGAGTATCATAATGAAATATTAGATTTAGGGTTTCTATTTATCCGCTAAATCATTGGGTAGAATCTAATACTTGTAAATCAAGGTAGAAACTAAGTTTAAAAATTAATCGGTTTTCCAATGGTTTTTGGTTCGATTTTAGAGGTCAAACCAAACCAAAACCAACACTATCGATTTTCCACTTTCTACACCATAACCAATCCATTAGTAAATGGTTCGGTTTGGTTTCTTCCTAATTGGTCTTGTTCGGTCTGGTTCCAGCGGAAAACCGAAACCAAGTTCAGCCCTAGTTGAAATATTCCTTTAGTGATTGTTGCTTAAAGAGGTTTATACACGGTGGATATTGAATAGTTTGTGATTAAAACAAAAGACTTTGTTTTAAGAGCTTCACACTAAAATCAGGTTTACGGACTTGTTTCTGTTTAACTTTGATTGTGTTGAAATAGAGATATTAAACTCTTTGATATACTTTACTCTATATTGAGTCTGACTGTCTAGTTGATTCTCTAGAAAGTATATTGGAGTTTGTATATTCAGATTGCCAAACGAAATATTGGGTGGTGTTGTTAGACCCCCGCTTTTTCAGAAATCTTCTTTAATCTTCAATAAACACCTGCACATCACCTCTTGAATCTCTTGTGATCAATCACACACAAAATGAAGTCTGTTAACAATGGATTATGACAAGATGTCTTTAGATCTACAAACAGTTCTAAAGATCCCGTCGATACTTCGATCTAGTTTGAGTGAATCTTATATCAGAATAGAATATTCTCAAAAATAAACAAGCTAGATATGTTAGAGCACTGGTCGGTCGAACTCGCAAGCGTTGCTATCTCAATCTTGTTTGTCAGGTTTAGTTACCAAAACTATAAGTCTTGATTTCTAGTCTACTTATAGCCATGTCTCGGATTAGGATAAAATATGTAGTTGAGCTTTAGACTTCACGGTGTTCATCGATTGAGACGAATAACTACTAAGGGGATCTTGTGGAACTTCATCAACAAAAGGTATATGGAGACTTGAACTTATCTATCACTCAGAAGTCGATTTCTATTTTATCTCCTATTGAGACGAAAGTCGTATAGCTATATAGACTTTACTTTATACACATTTGATATTTCGAGCTGAGTTTAACTCGCATTCATATTTCTCGAAATATGTGTTGGTAAGCTTTCGCTTTAACCAAGTTCATCTTTTATTCTTGACGAAAGTCAAAAGATGATCATGTGAAATTCGCCTGGTAACATCTTACATGATTTGTTTGAGACAACCATTTGATGTAGACTCGAAATGTTTCGTATTGATTTATTGATCACTTGAAAATTGCTTTGAAGCTAATAGTTTGTGTGAGACAGCTATTCCCGTCTTCTAAGAATGTTTCAATGATTAAAATGGAGTTTAGAACAATTAACCGTTGATTGGATATAACACAGTATGCGTACCTGTATGCTGACTGTTGCAAGTTACTCTAAGTCCGTGAACCATAGTATGCATACCCGTATGCGTACTGGTTTAATAGTTGAAGCCCGGGAACTTGGTATGCATACCCGTATGCATACTGTCTAAACAGTTCAAGTCCGGGAATTTAGTATGTGTACCCGTTTCCATACTAATTCAACTGAGTTCAGTCGTGAACGACAGTATGTGTACCCGTTCACATACTGGCGGACGTACCAAGTCCGAAACTCTAAGTATGCGTACCCGTTTGCATACTTGAGTGGGTTAAGTTCTAAAATCGGTTTATTCGTGAACAAATACATTTATGTAATAAGGAATGCAATCTTTTGCAAACCATGGCTATAAAGTTCATGAATTGATTCGAGTGAATCAAAATTGATTTTGCTTCAATTGTGTCTTGTATACTTCTATGAGAATATAAACGATTGAACAACTCTATAACTAGTTTCATTTGAGTCATTTGAACTAGTTTTGATAAAGATGAACTAGGTTCATATGAAAGTTTTCATATGGCTAACTTCGGTTAACTATTATTGACCAACTAAGTGTACACGTTTAGGTGCGATTACCCATATCTAAATGAAGGCACATTTCATTTGTGCATAACAAGCTAAGTTCAATCTAACAGTTGAAAGATATTAGCTTGGCTCTAATCAGGTTTTCATCTAACAATGAATATTGAATGCTTTGTTACCAAGGTATCATTGATTGCAAACCCTGATTTGAAGACTATATAAGGGCGAACTCTAGCAACTGGGAAACTAATCCCCACACTTCCTGTGTGATAGTAGTTGCGACTAAAGTTGATTATCCTTTAACCTAGGTTTTTATAAAACCATTATAGGTTAACCACTTAAATACTTCGTTGGGATTCTGAAGCCACACCCAACTATTTTCTCCGTGGTTCGGTTTTCTGATCTAACTTTGTTCTATCGTATTGAATACTATCTTATTTAAGATTTGCTTGAGATTCAATCTCTGATAGGTAAGATAAAAAGTAGTCACAAACATCTTCGTCTCATCGTTCGAGATTCTACAATATCTTGTTCCGCTACCACACGATTAAGATCATTATGAGGTGATTGATATTACTGGGCTGTTCTTCGGGAATATAAGTACGGTGTATCAATTGGTTCATGTTCACCTTGATTTATAAAAAGACGAAACAAAAACTCATAGGTATTTCTGTGGAGACAGATTTATTTATTCAATAGACTTTTCTGTGTGAGACAGATTGTTTATCAAGTCTTCGACTTCGGGTCGTAGCAACTCTTAGTTGTGGGTGAGATCGGCTAAGGGAATCAAGTGCGTGGAGTCCTGCTGGGATTCAGAGGTGTAAGGAACGCGACTGTACCTTAATCAGTTTGAGATTGGTTAGGGATCAACTACATTCCAGTCCTAAGTTAACTTGTTGTAGGCTAGAGTTTATAGCGGCTTAATACAGTGTGGTGTTCAAATATGGACAAGGTCCCAAGGTTTTTCTGCATTTGCGGTTTCCTCGTTAACAAATTTTATGGTGTCTGTGTTATTTCTTTTCCGCATTATATTTTTATATAGTTGAAATATCACAGGTTGTGCGTAGTTCAATCAATTGGTGAATCCGACCTTTGGTTGTTGATTGAAATTGATTGACGCTTGGATATTGGTCTTTGGTACGATCCAAGTTATTTCTCATATTAATCCGGCTCACAGATTTCTATCTGTTCGACTGCAGATTGATTTGAGAAATTGAGATATAAATCTTGGATATGTTTTCCTTGGTTGAGTCTGACCGTCTAGTTGATTCTCTTGGAATTATATTGGATTTAGTCATACAGATTGCCTAAACGAAATATCGGGTGTGGTTGTTAGACCCCCGCTTTTCAATTGGTATCAAAGAAGGCAAACACGATAAACCTAATAAGTTTGTGTTTGATTGTTCCCAAAGACTGTCCCTATGGTAAATCTTCTTGGGAAACTTGTTCTGGGCATCTGTCGCACATACCAAAAATCTTCAAAGATTATTCAGAGTTTATTCTTATCTAGACTGCTGGTCTCTCAAGATAATCTCACATCATCTAAGACGTTAGAAATCCTAGATGATGGAAAAATTAAAGATTCATTTCAAAAGGTTCGTTGCAGGAAACTTGTGAATAAAATCTCAAGGTTATGGAACCTCACTAGACTTCTTATTAATCTTTTTGAGGAATACTATCGAGAGGATCAATTGACAAAGATCTATTTATAGCTTTTGAAAACGTTTTTAAATCTCTAGAACGACTTGTCTTGATTAAGGAAAAGGTTTGTGTTGGAAAAAATTCTAATTCTGTCATTCGTACACACATTCGAGTTTTTGCAACAACTCGGTCAAAATCGATAAAAAGATTTTTATAGGTGGTGTTGCAAGTTCCAACCATTGGAAAAATCCTTACTTTAATCATAAGAAAAATGAGTCAAAATTTTCAAATAACCCTGAGTATCATCATTACTATGATTATACTTCTGGTATATTTCACAAATATCGACTGGAGAAGATGCATGAGGATATCTCTGCTCATCTTGCATCTTGGTAACAAGATTAGCGTCACCCCATTTGTATATAACTTGGAGTGGGGCAAGTAACAGTTGATTTGTTTTGTGTCTTATGGGTTAGTTTTATTTTTGACATTTATTTTTTTTTCCTTGAATAAAAACTCGTTCGACATAATTTTTCTGTCCACTTGAGGTTAAATAAAATGATGTAGTTCTACTACTATCCTTTTACTGCACTATGTTGCTTCTTTTCACAGTGTGAGAACCTTGATGGTTGAACGATGTAAAAATCCCACTTTCCTTTTGTGGGTTGCGGTTCATGAACGGGTCCAAGCCCATCAATGGGTATATAAGAGTTGTTGTACGCGTACCCTTCTTCTTCCTTCCCTTGTACGCGTGCGTGAACTAAGTCTCTTCTAGGGTTCGCGTTTTCAACTCCATTAGAAAATCGTTCTTGGAGGTCCAAGGGAGGCAACGGGTTGTCTTCACTCTCAAGAAGTTTTTCAAGTAATTTTTTTCTTTCTTTTTGATCTTTTTTTTAGATCTCATGGGAAATTTCAAGGTTTCAAATAAGGTTTCAAAAAACTTGGATTCATCCTCTTCTAGCATGACCATACCAAAAAATCAAGATTCTATTAGAATTAGATTTGTCAATGATTCTAGTAGTAAGATCTTTGAAAGGATTTCTTCTAGGGTTTCATTCTAGAAAAGAAATTGAATATGGTTAGTGGCCATAAAGAAGATTTGGTTTGTTTTGAAAAATTTAATCTTGGAAACATCTTCAATGGTCTTGGTGAAGGTTTTGACACTCTCACAAGGATCTTCTATGCTAACATCCATGATGTTGATCTTGATGACATGGAATTCAAGACCATGATAAATAAAGAAAGGATTCTTGTTGATAGAGAGTTGATTTCAAGGATTACCATAATTCCTTTGGGTAATTTTCTCCTTCCTAGACCAAGGAAAGAAAGACCATCTTATGAAACCATTTCTAATGGTCTCTGTGGCAAGAGTGTTGATTGCATTGAAGGGAAATTTCTTAATAATTATCTTAGTCACGCTTTGATGTCTTTCGGAAAACTTGGTATATCTTATCTTTGTCCATCCACAATTGAGAACTCTCGGTGGAGTCGTAAGTTTGCGGAGTTAGTCTATTTCCTTGAATTGGGTTCTCGAAGTCTTGATAGTTGTGGATTTATCATTCTTCAAATGCTCTCAATGACGTCATCCAACAAGAAGTTAGGCTTTCATTGCTTAATTGAGTAAATTTTTCGAGCATATTCTATTGCTCCTATTGGAAAGTCTATTGGAACTCCCAAACTTGTTCGTCCTTATACTTTCAAACGTATGAAGAAGAATGCTTGCAAAAGACAAAGATGTGATTCCCTTGACGGTTCTTGTGATCCTACCACCTTGAGTCTTCTTCATCAAATTCACAAGGGTGTGTGTAAGATCAATTCCAAGGTAAAATGTGTGCAAGAACAATTACTTGTGATTACTATTAAGTTTCCCAAAATCAAGGAAGATATGGATATTGTTCAAGTCTCTTGGATGGTTTCCGATGATGAAGATGATGATTAAATTCCTTATCTCTTGTGGTTTTTATTTTTTTCTAGGAAACTTCTTATGAGAATTTATTCTTGTGTTTTAAGAGGGATAACTAGGGTTTGGAATAGCCTATATTGTGATTACACATTGCTATTGCCAACGATTTTCATCTTGCAACGCTTTTAGATTTATTTATTTAAATTTTAAAGTTTATTTGGAAGATGATTTTGCAATATAAATCTTTATTGGTTTTATATATTGCAAATAATGTTATGGGATATGTTTGTTTGCGTCCGTGAACTATCATTGTCCCATATATGTCAACAGTTAAGTCTATTATGTCATTATGCAAATATTGATGGAGAATAGGATGAACTTTTGATGACAAAGATTAAGTCTATGGTATCATTATGCAAATATTGATGAAAAATAGAATGAATCGTTGTATATTCTGCATTATTGATCTTTCCCTGATCCACTTCTATGTGAAAGTATTGTATGGCTCCGTAAGTTTTCTTATGTTGAGCAATTCCGATTAAATTAATCATGGGATCTCTTGTGGTTAATTTAATTGAGTACTCTGGATACAAATTCATGTTTCATGTAATTTGTTAATATCCAAAGAAATCCTTCTTTTCTTGCAAAAGTATGGTCGCAATTGTTGTTCTTTTGGAAATGACATTTTATGGGGGAGAGTTCTTAATTGAACTTGTGCTTAATTGCCAAATCTTTGTGGGGAGTGCGGTTGTGGAATATTGTAGGAGTTTTCTTGTATATTTTTAAACTCCTTGATGAATACACTAAGTTTCGACTATGTGAAATCATCGAAACAAAGTTGATATGTTCTCTTTTAGTCATGAAGTATCTCTTTGAGAATTTCATTTTGATCCCGCTAGTCTTCGTACCCTTGCCAATTTATATTGACAAAAAGGGGGAGAATTATTGTGTAGTTCACACTACAAATACATATGTTTTACGGATCATTATGTAAGGGGGAGTGGTTTTCATTGTGAGATGAAGTATTGACTAAGGAGGAGTGATACATATCACCATATTACTATTGTCAAAATTGTGATACAATTGAACTTTGATGCTGTGTAATAATACTATGACACCGTATAACAGTAATTGAGAACAATGGTTTTCTTATTGTTATGGCTACAGATCTTCAACAACTATGATGTTGAGTCGAACACGTTCAGAATCACTGGAGTACTTGGAAGTGACGAAGATTTCGAGTAATGTTGAAGAACCAAGGAAATCAAGCATTTGGATGAGAAGCTACAAAGTTTATTTATTTTGTAATCCATATGTATCGATATTTTTGTCACTAAAATTGAAAAAGGGGGAGATTGTTAGAGCACTGCTCGGTCGGACTCGCAAGCTTTGCTATCTCAAGCTTGTTTGCCAAGTTTAGTTGCCAAAACTATAAGTCTTGATTTCTAGTCTACTTATATCCATGTCTCGGATTAGGATAGAATGTGTAGTTGAGCTTTAGACTTCACGACGTTCATCGATTGAAGACAAAGAACTACTAAGGGGAGCTTGTGGAACTTCATCAACAAAAGGTATGTGGAGACTTGAACTCATCTATCATTCACAAGTCTATTTCTATTCTATCTCCTATTGAGATAAAAATCATATATCTATATAGACTTTACTTTATACACATTTGATATTTCGATCTGAGTTTAACTCGCTTACATATTTCTCGAAATATGTGTTAGTAAGCTTTCACTTTAACCAAGTTCAGCTTTTATTCTGGACGAAAGTCAAAAGATGATCATGTGAAAATCGCCTGGTAACAGCTTACATGATTTGTGTGAGAGAGTCATTTGATGTAGACTCGAAATGTTTCGTATTGATTTATTTATCACTTAAAACTAGTAGTTTGTGTGAGACAGCTATTCCCGTCTTCTAAGAAATTAAAATGGAGTTTAGAACAATTAACCATTGATTGGATATAACACAGTATGCGTACTTGTATGCTAACTGTTTCAAGTTACTCCAAGTCCTGGAACCATAGTATGCATACCCGTATGTGTACTGGTTTAACAGTTGAAGTCCAGGAAATTAGTATGCATAACCGTATGCGTACTGGCTTAACAATTCAAGTTCGGGAATTTAGTATGCGTACCCTTTTGCATACTAATTCAACTGAGTTCGGTCGTGAACGACAGTATGCGTACCCGTTTGCATACTGGCGGACAGACCAAGTCCGGAACTCTAAGCATGCGTAACCGTTTGCATACTTGAGTGTGTTAAGTTCTAAATTTGGTTTATTCGTGAACAAATACATTTATATAATAAGGAATGCAATCTTTTGCAAACCATGGCTATAATGTTCATGAATTGATTCGAGTGAATCAAAATCGATTTCGCTTCAATTGTGTCTTGTATACTTCTGTGAGAATATAAATAATTGAACAACTGTATAACTAGTTTCATTTGAGTCATTTGAACTAGTTGTGATAAATATGAACAAGGTTGATATGAAAGTATTCATATGGCTAACTTCGGTTAACTACTGTTGAGCCAACTAAGTGTACACGTTTAGGTACGGTTACCCATATCTAACTGAAGGCACATTTCATATGTGTGTAACAAGCTAAGTTCAATATAACGGTTGAAAGATATTAGCTTGACTCTAATAAGGTTTTCGTCTAACAATGAATACTGAATGCTTTTTTACCAAGGTAACATTGATTGCAAACCCTAATTTGAAGACTATATAAGGGAGAACTCTAGCAACTGGGAAACCCAATCCCCACACCTCTTGTGTGATACTAGTTGCGACTAGAGTCGATTTTCCTTTAACCTAGGTTTTTCATAAAACCATTATAGGTTAACGACTTAAAGACTTCATTGTGATTCTGAAGCTAGACCCAACTATTTTCTATGTAGTTACGTGTTTTGATATTACTATATCCTATTGTATTGAGTACTATCTTCTCTAAGATTTGCTCGAGATTGAATCTCTGATACGTAAGATAAAACGTAGTCACAAACATCTTCGTCTCATCGTTCGTGATTCCACAATATCTTGTTCCTCTACCATACGGTTAATATCATTGTGAGATGATTGATATTACTAGGCTGTTTTTCGGGAATATAAGTCCGGTGTATCAATTCGTTCTTGTTCACCTTGATTTATCAAAAGACAGAACAAAAACTCGTAGGTATTTCTGTGGGAGACAGATTTATCTATTCAATAGACTTTTCTGTGTGAGACATATTTGTTTATCAAGTCTTCGACTTTGGGTCGTAGCAACTGATAGACGCATTTTTGTGTCTAATTTGTCCTCAATATCCGTATTGTTGGAACTCTATTTTTGTACTAATATTGTGTTTTTATGTATTTTTTTTAGGAAATAAACATTTTTGGAAAATTCGGCTCGAAAAGTTGCCCGGGGCACCCTTGAAGGACAATTGTTATTCGGACTCTCACTATCGGTTAAGGGGCACCTCAGTGGACACCTGTTATTCGCACCCCAGTTCAGGATAGGGGGACACCCTTTCTTCTTCGTTTGAAAACTGTTTTTTGGCGGGAAATGAAATTCTCAACTGGAAGAAGTTTGGTCGATTCAATGGCTGAAATTTGATAGAGAGATGTGATATAGGTTAAGGAACACATTTTGGGCAGTGGGTTCAATCGGAATTGGCTGGAAAACGCGTGATGATTCACACACCCAAAACAGATCACGTGTACTTTAACACGAGCAAAATTGAAGTTCTTGTGTGCATGGAGGAGTTCTACTAGCGTTGAAAGAGTGCTGAGACGTGTAGAAGGCTAACTAGAGCGTGCAGGATCAAATCTAACGTGTGTAGAAGCCAAAAATGGAAATTATTGTTAAATATGGGCAGCGAGCAATGACGGGATTAATGGGAGATTATACGGTGTTATGGTCGGATATTTTTGTTCTAAAACACTATAAATACAAGGCTAAAGAGTTTAGCAAGTTTGGAGAGTCTTTGGGGAAAGTTTAGGGGTCGAGAGAATCAAAAGAAAATCACGCAGAGAAGAGAAGAGTTCTGCTGGTGTAGTTGAAGACGAAGAACAAAATGCGCTCCAGGAAAGTCGTTGAAAGGTGTCGCTTAACTGCGACAATTTCCAATTCCTTTCCCGCGACTTAGAAACAGTGCTTACATCACTTCATTTGTATCGTTCTTCCCTGACGCTTCCTGTGTGTTGCAAAGTACGGTCGAATATTGATTTTTTTGACATTTCACTTCATTGTAATCAACTTTTGAGCATCAATGAAATATTTTGAGAGGTTTTTCATCATGAGTAGCTAAACCCAATCCCAGGGGTGACGGAGGAAGCCATTCTTCCAAAAGTTATGTGGTAAAATTTATTTAAATTTATTTATGCAACTCTTTTATGATTAATTGCACCGAATAAAAATGGAGTAAATGATTTTTATTAATCAATTGTGTTTTCTCTTGATGGAGTATGCTTAGTAAATTGCTTTTGATACTTCATGCTCGCGATTAACAGTGGATGTTTTCAAAATCTAATTTAGGCAATGATTAGAATCACAATTTCCTTTGATTGGAGTTATATTGTCTAGAATTGCATGATAAGAATTGTTATTGAATCACATAAATTTTGGTGAATGGTGGAATCCTGATCCCCGGTAAAAATTCTCTCCCATATTTTGTTAATATTGTGCATATAAAATTATTTATTTATTTTTATTAAGTCAAAAAAGTATCCTTCACAAATCCGAGAGTTTGAACCTTCACTACTACAACCACGAAAAATCATTAAAAATTTTTGGCGCCGCCGACGCGGACCTGTGCTTAGGTAGATTTTTTTTTTTTTAGGTTTATTATTTTTTTTTCCTTTTTACGTTTCTTTTTGTCTTTGATTTGCAGGTTCGAAGTGGAATACTAAGGACTTGGGAACAAAAAGCTTAAAGCTAAAAGCTAAAAGAGAAGAAAAAAAAAGACATAATTTTTTTTTAGGATTTAATTTTTATTATTATTTTTTTTTTGTATATAGCTTTTTTTTTTTAGAATTTGTAAATAGGCTTTATTTTTCATAATTTTTGTAATTTTTGGACTTTATTTGGACTTTATTCTGGACAATTGGACTTTTTTTTTTTAAACCTTATGGAAGGATACCCTTAAATACAAACTGTTTGCAGGGAAGGACGACGATTACTATGTCGTCTCGGCCCCTCGGGTTCGCACACGACATAGGAGTCGTGGCCCGAGTCGACGACAATGGTTCATCCCCCGTCTGGTACGGGAGGTAAGTCCAATCGAAACACTCGTGAATCCCCTGCAAGCGAGTTACTGTACTCCTTAAGGTGCTAATTGTTTGAGGACGAACCGAACTGTCTTTATTTTCCTAGTAAAGGGCAAGGCCTGGCCTAAACAAGATAAGGGTTCGGATTTCATCACCGCTCCCTTCTTGCCCGCTTTAGGAGAACAAAACCTAACGCGAACCCAAGCTTTAAAATCTGATTAGAAAGAGACCTATAGGGTATCGCGCTTATTAGGAAATTTTTTCGAAGGATATTGGTTACTTTCTTAAGCACACCTCGAAGTTCATGATGGTTTCTGTGAGTTGAATGCGTGACTGCGTCGTCTTGTGATAGCGGTGAGGCCTTAGGTATCAAAGCTCCACTAAGCTTCCCTCGCCTCTATTCAACTTACTTTGACTCGGATTGATTCCAGAGGGGTTTGTTCAAATTGCAACGAATTCCCTTTCGAAAGATAGAAGCTGGTCTAGAAACAATCTAAGTGGAGCCATCATGATTTTTGTTTGCTAGAATTTATAGGTTTGATTTGGTCGAGTCAGCCTTGTTTGTGATTTTGTAGAATTCCTCTGTAGTTTGTGTTTCCTCGGTGATGAATCCTTTTCAGGAGACGCCACCTGAGATGACGTTACGAGAATATATGTCTAGAAATTCTCATTATCAAGGGACGTCTTCGGAAATGACTCTTGGTGAATATATGCGTGGGCAGCGATATATGGATACTCCAACTTTTATTGAGGAATCACCTCTAACGATCTATGAGAAATATTATAAACATAGACCATGTAGTTGGAACAAAGCTTGAGAATTCGTGAATATCAAAAATTATATTGTGATGATGATGACGAGGAGGATGGTGTTTATAATGATATTTCTAGTTCAAATCCAAATAATTTTAATAATTATTTACCTATTCAAAAGGACGAGGATTTGACTAGAAATACCCCCGTTTTAGACGATGATTACGAAACCAATGATGGTTTAGAGGAACCAGTTTATCTTGAGAGTACTGTTTTCGAGTCAAACGATTTAGAAACAATAGTCTTAGATGAACTCGTAGAGATTAGCGGGGATGAACCTGACTTAGAAAAATCAATCGCCCACTTTCAGGAATCTGATGACCTAGAAATTAGGGAGATTATGACCAGTCTACCTAGAGACGCCGAAAACTCTAAGTTTGGGGGTGATTATCATTCTCCATGTTCTTTAACTCTTACAAAAATCCCTTACGTGGGACTTGACATCAATGCCTCAACCATCTTACAAGACTATCTTCGTACTTGTTTTCCCGAACTTAATAATATTCAACACGAGTCTCAACTGTTAGAAACCCATCCTCTGGTTGATGAGGTTAGCCCAGGCAATAATACCAAGATTGACTTTGTTTTCCCCCCAAAAACTTTTCTACCAATTGTGGGAACATATAAATTTCAGATGTGTCAATTATTAAGTTTTGAGACTAAACCTAATTACTTTAGGAGATTAGGGTCGACACATCTGTTTAAGGAAGACCACTACTCTCATTGTGGTCAATTATGTAAGTCAAATCTTATTGACTTAGAGTATCCTCAGTTATTTAAGTTATTATTGTGCGCTTCTAAGATCATATTTGAGTTTTTCCAGACTCTAGGACCTAATGATTCGGATCCCACCTATGAAGAAACGCAGCCAATGAATTAGACCCTTTCATAGAACCTGAACCTGAACCACAATTAGATATAAATTTCTTAATCAGGAAACTAGGTAAGGGGTTGCTAGTCTTGTTCATTTTCTTGGTTTATTGCAGTTTCCTTTGGTCATCTCTATTTGGTTTTGAAGACCCACAGTTATTTCGACTGTTACTATATGATTCGAGGTGACTAATCTTTCCTAAGTCTGGATGAAGACATTAAACTTAACACTTCTTGGGAGGTAACCCAATCTCATGCAACACGGTAATATCTTTCCTCAACCCTTTTTGCTTCAAGTGGTAACAATTTCTCCTCGTTCATGCTGTTAATTTTATCATTGGAAACATTGAGGACAATGTTAGATTTAAGTTTGGGGGTATGGGAAAATCTTTTAGTTGCAATAAATAAACTCCAGAGCCTAGAATTTTATGCGTATTAAGGATAGCACTAACCAATCTAAGTGGATGGAAACATTTTTGTTTTAGGAGTTGAGGAACCAATCTGACTAGATGGAAACATCTATAAAGTCTATTCATAAAAGCACAGAGCTCAGGTGTTAGAAATAACATGATAGTTTCGCCATATCTCGTCGAGTCCTTTTCACTTTCTATTTTCAGTTTTCTTTTATTTCAAGTGATTTGGCGGGGCACATGATTCAAGTTGTTACCTTTGCTAGGGTGAAATAGAGTGACTGAGTTACCTTTTCAACAAAAAATAAATAGACCAGACCAGTAGACCAATCGGAATAAATACTAACACTTGGATAGCAATATGTGTGTGTTCTCCCTGTCTCCGTCGCCTAAACAAGTGTGGAATGCAGGATCCACGGGAATTACCATGTAATCTGCTGACAAGAAACATGCGCTTGGGTCCACAAGGTCCAATCATGTTGTTAGTTCTTAAATAAATGTGTGTTTAATAAAGTCGACCACTGGTACCCTTGTATATGCCAGTTGTGTTGACCTAGAGTTAGGATTATTGACCACTGGTTCCCTTGTATATTCCAGTGTGTTAATATTAGTCAGACTGGTATCTCAGTCATTTAGGTTAGGTTCACCTTGGCAGAGGCGTTTAGACAGATATGGGAAACACCGTTCACTTTTCAACCATCTACATTTTTCTTTTTCCATCTTCTTAATCTTTTCATGTGATTAGTCTGACTCCGAGTATGATGTCCATCGTGAAACTATCTTAGTAGAGCTCTGTCACTTATATGAATTTTAGTATGCTTGAGTGAAAACTCGTGTACAGTAATTGGAATTTCGCATCAGGGTACTTCCTCCTATAATTAATAAGTATGCCAACCAAGGAGGTTCTTTAGTGGTTTCCAAGATTTTGCGTAGATAGTTAGGGTCTGGAGTAAAGGTTTTGTGGGTACACCTCTGGTAAACCCTCCGGAGACAACACTCCGCCACTAGGGCCACCTAGGGGTTCAAATGATTTTCCTTTCTAGAATAAATTTGCTCGAGGACTAGCAAATAATAAGTTTGGGGGTATTTGATAGACGCATTTTTGTGTCTAATTTGTCCTCAATGTTCGTATTGTTGGAACTCTATTTTTGTACTAATATTGTGTTTTTATGTATTTTTAGGAAATAAACATTTTTGGAAAATTCGGCTCGAAAAGTTGCCCGTGGCACCCTTGAAGGACAATTGTTATTCGGACTCTCACTATCGGTTAAGGGGCACCTCAGTGGACACCTGCTATTCGCACCCCAGTTCAGGATAGGGGGACACCCTTTCTTCTTTGTTTGAAAACTGGTTTTTGGCGGGAAATGAAATTCTCAACTGGCAGAAGTTTGATCACAAAAATGAAGGGGTTACGGGTCGATTCAATGGCTCAAATTTGATAGAGAGATGTGATATAGGTTAAGGAACACATTTTGGGCAGTGGGTTCGATCGGAATTGGCTGGAAAACGCGTGATGATTCACACACCCAAAACAGAGCACGTGTACTGTAACACGAGCAAAATTGAAGTTCTTGTGTGCATGGAGGAGTTCTACTAGCGTTGAAAGAGTGCTGAGACGTGTAGAAGGCTAACTAGAGCGTGCAGGATCAAATCTAACGTGTGTAGAAGCCAAAAATGGAAATTATTGTTAAATATGGGCAGCGAGCAATGACGGGATTAATGGGAGATTATACGGTGTTATGGTCGGATATTTTTGTTCTAAAACACTATAAATACAAGGCTAAAGAGTTTAGCAAGTTTGGAGAGTCTTTGGGGAAAGTTTAGGGGTCGAGAGAATCAAAAGAAAATCACGCAGAGAAGAGAAGAGTTCTGCTGGTGTAGTTGAAGACGAAGAACAAAATGCGCTCCAGGAAAGTCGTTGAAAGGTGTCGCTTAACTGCGACAATTTCCAATTCCTTTCCCGCGACTTAGAAACAGTGCTTACATCACTTCATTTGTATCGTTCTTCCCTGACGCTTCCTGTGTGTTGCAAAGTACGGTCGAATATTGATTTTTTTGACATTTCACTTCATTGTAATCAACTTTTGAGCATCAATGAAATATTTTGAGAGGTTTTTCATCATGAGTAGCTAAACCCAATCCCATGGGTGACGGAGGAAGCCTTTCTCGCAATATTTATGTGGTAATTTTTATTTGATTAATTTTTGTAATATTTATATATGATTAATTGCATTGAAAATAAATGATTTAAATGATTTTTATTAATCAAATATATTTTCTCTTGATAATGCATGCTTAGTTTTATACTCTTGATGTATTATGCTTGCGATTAATCTTTGATATTTTGAGAATCTGCTTTTGGCAATAGTTAAAATAAAAACAATTATTAAATTTGCATAATAAAAAATAAATAAAACTACATAAATATTGTTGAATGGTGGAATCATCACCCCTATTTTCTCCATAAAATTTATATCACTTGTTAATTGAATTTTCTACATTTCTAAATTATTTAAATCTAAAAAAAACTATTCCCTTCACAAGTTCGAAAAGAACCCATTTTACCACAATCTACAACAACTTTTGAAAAAACATCAGCAACTCTTAGTTGTGGGTGAGATCATCTAAGGGAATCAAGTGCGTAGAGTCTTGCTGGGATTCATAGGCGTAAGGAACGCGCCTATACCTTAATTAGTGTGAGATTGGTTAGGGCTCAACTACATTCCAGTCCGAAGTTAACTTGTAGTAGGCTAGACTTTGTAGCGGCTTAATACATTGTGGTGTTAAAGTATGGATTAGGTCCCGGGATTTTTCTGCATTTGCGGTTTCCTCGTTAACAAAATTTCCGGTGTCTGTGTTATTTATTTTCCGTATTATATTTTTATATAATTGAAATATCACGGGTAGTGCGTAGTTCAATCAATTGGTGAATCCAACCTTTGGTTGTTGATTGAAATTGATTGACGCTTGGATATTGGTCTTTGGTACCATCCAAGTTATTTCTCATATTAATTCGGCTCACATATTTCTATCTGTTCGATTGCAGATTGATTTGAGAAATTGAGATATAACTCTTGGATATATTTTCCTTGATTGAGTCTGACTTTCTAGTTGATTCTCTTGGAATTATACTGGAGTTAGTCCATACAGATTGCCTAAACGAAATATTGGGTGTGGTTGGTAGACCCCCGCATTTTCAAGGTGCAATCAAAGTTTCAACAACCGTTAGTTAATCAAATCAATCGAAAACTAATAACACCGCAGTTATCTAATTTCCCACCGACGGTACTCATAGAGCTTCTTGATCCAACAGAGGTCTTTAAACGAGCAATCGTAAGAGATTTTACCTAATTAGGATACTTTCCTCTCCGAATAGATGGCTCCACCAGAAACAACAAGAATGAAGTTTGCCTGGCTCTTAGGATGGTTTGCTAGAAATGCAAACTTAGGTATTTATAGACCAAGGAGTTTGCACACCAAGGAATTTCCAAAACCGAAAATATTCTCAAGATATGCAAATTTTTTTTAGATCATATTTTTTTTTAAATATTATTCAAAACGAAACAAAAACAAAAACAAAAGGAGAGTTTTTACATAACAGGCAAGCGAGCAACAAGCTGCGTCGCAAGCCCTTTTTGAATTGCCCTTTTGCTATTATGCAATGAATAGCAAAATTTGGTTTTCCTAATTCCAATAAATGCTTGTACAAAATTTCCGAAATCTCTCAATAGAAAATTTCCAATTAGTAAATGCATAATACTAATTTTTATTCTCTAGAGATATGCATTTGATTGCTGGTAATTAAAGCATATAAACCAAAAAAACCTTAAATAAAAGATTCTCAATTTATTTCGGTACAAGATCTCCTTGAGTACTAAGAAATATCTTTGAACAATTAATGATAAGAGTTATTGTACGTGTTCAAAGTATGTTGACATTTTTTCGCTGTAAATACTTATTCATATTTACATGGATTTACATTCTTGGAATCGGTTATACCACACTTCCAAACAAGTTTAGAATTGGTTCACCTGTATTCCAAGATTACTATGTGATTGATCAATATCAAATAACATACATGTGTTCAACGGTTCTACCAATCACTAGGATCGGTTATACCTCAATATGGAAATACTTGTCATCGCTCACACAAGTTACAAAGACCGACTACATCAATTACCAGGATCGGTTATATCCATTACCAGGACCGGTTACCAGGATCGGTTACACCAATTACCAGGACCGGTTAACAATTACAAGGATCGGTTATACAACACTCTGTGATCGGTCACACCAATTACTAGGATCGGTCACACCAATTACAAATATCGATCATACCATCTCATGGTGATTACTTAGGATCGGTTACACCAATTAATAAAAACTAGTCATACCAAATCATAAGTCAGGCATTGTGATTAGTTATACCAAGATACATAACAAAGTTATGATGGGTTCTACTAACTCACACATATTGGTAATCCAAAGATATGCAATGAATAACAATACCAATAAGCCTAGATATTTCCCTTTCGATTCATAAAACAAGTTCATGAATGTATTTCCTTTAAACAAATGTAAACATTGTTTCCTAGGATGAAAATCACAATAGCATTCATACGATTATGTCAATGTCATATCCACGAAGTTCAAAAGATAAGCGTTATACTTCGTAGTCTAATTACCTAATACTATGATCATACAAATATGACCATGTCACATCACTAGAGTATTATACAATATGTACAATATATACAGCTTCGTAGTTATGTTTTCAATATAGCACGACTTGAAAGATACGTTAGGAATGAAACAGTTCAAGTCAATATTACTAACCTCAAGAGGAAGGATGATGTTGTCGTCGTAGTTCGCTTCTTCTTCACATTCTTCAGGTCTTCGGAGTAATACTTGTATGTCTCAACATTCCTAGACTTTCTAGTCTAACCTAAACGAAGTTGACTCTAGTATATAATCAAGCGACTTTAGATGAGTTTTGACACACTAAAATATGACAACCAAATTTGACATACCAACGCTTGGTGAGTTCAACCGATCTATGCTCTAACACCAACACTTGGTGGGTTCAACCGAGCAATGCTCGAACATAAACGCATTGTACTCTTTTTCTTTAGTAAAGTTTTTGTCCCATTGGGTTTTCCTTGTCAAAGTTTTAATGATACATGTGAGTCCAGTGTTATCAGCAATTCGAAATGTTGTACTATTTCCCCCTTCGTCTTAGTTTTTTTCCTTCTGGGTTTTTCCGGGCAAGGTTTTAGCGAGGCAACATAGGAACATCCAACTAGATTTCTTAATCAGTTTATAATTGTACTCTTTTCCCTTCGTTATCAAGTTTTTCCCTTTTGGGTTTTCCTGAGAAGGTTTTGACGAGGAATCCAACTTAGAAAATTTACAAAGAGAATGCTAGAAGAGATGTTTAGAGCAATTATTTGAAGACACGCATCCCAGTTTCAACAAAGGTGGCTTGTATGTGGATTCTACTTTAAGATTAACATTAAGTGACTAGTTTTACAATATATGTGGGAGCTTCAATATCAAAGGAAGCAAAAGGTTCATTTACGAAGTCTATCAACCATGCAATGAATTTTCTGGTAATGCTCACTTTATGTGAACTGTACTCTTTTTTCTTCGTATAAGTGAGTTTTTTTAGCAAGGTTTTGATGAGGTAGTACACAACGGATGCAACACTCTTCTATATGATTTGTACTCTTTCTTCCCCGTGTAGGTTTTGTCCCTTTGGGTTTTTCTAAAAAGGTTTTAACGAGGCAATGATAGTAGTGCGGTGTCATCCAAGGGGAAGTATTGTAAATAAAATGTATGCCATGGTGGATTTCCACCCCACTTAAACTCCACCACTTTTCCACTTCTTACGCATCTTGTAATCCACACTATTTGTATATGTTTAATGACTGTGGTTGCGTGTCGTTACTTATTTTATTTTATTTATAACAAACTTCAGAGGAAAATTTTCTTCATAAAAGACAAAAAGAAAACATAAATAGAGGGGACATAAGCATGAACAAGAGAAGCATAAAAATAAATCAAAAATAAAATATACATAAAAATGAGAAATTACAACAAGCAGCTCATGTAGAGTGTTTCATTCGGAAATTCTTTTCAGGAGCTTATAAATAATAATGGTTGAATGCCATTACTTACAGTCACTGCCATATGAATTTTCGCCTCTTATGTTTGCCTATAAATAGTGTGCTTTTCTCTTTTTGTCACATGCCAAAGCTAGTAATAAGAAATTTCTTCTTTTTTTATTATCTAATGTGTTATATTTTTGCAAAAATTCAAATACAAATTTGAAGTGACAGAGTGCATTTCAATTTTACAATCAAATAAGATCATGAATTTCTTTACACCCTTAGAGTAAGGGCTATGGAGTGAGAACACTCATTCAAACTGAAGGAGTTTAAACAAAAAAGACCAAATTAGGTGCTATTATGGAAGATTTTTATTAGAGGGAGTGCAAAAAGTGATTCGAGGAGCACATAAATCGTAATCGACTCATTGATTAGGACCTATTTGGTATAGTTTCTCAACTCGGACCAGACTTCCCTTATGAAATATACATAAACCATATCCGCTGCCAAATACACCGAATCAAATCCTACACAAAAAATGATACCCATCTGCACAAACATCTCCACCATCACCGCCGCCGACTCTTCCATCAATGACTACAGATAAAAAAGACAAGTTCTTCACCACCACCGTTACTTCTTTAACCATGACGATTCTCACTACCCACATAAGAGAAATCATAAGAGAAATAAAGAATTAAAAATAAAGGACAAGCAGTCACTTGCTAAGATCCATAATCCTAACATCAACTAGTCAAAAACCCAAATCTCAAAAATCCACAAGTACTAACAAATACTTCCAATTTAGTCCAAAAATCACAAAGTACAACCAGTATCGCATGGATGAAAGAAGGGCACGACTATTTGAGTACATGATTAAGATAATTTACAATGATTTGGGTTCAAAATCTTTGTTGGACTTATTTATGCAAGAATAAAACCCATGTTATGATGGTGTCCACAATGGAATTACTTGTGGTGTTGGTGATATCACTGATGGTGGTGGCGGCCGATGGGGTTGTTTTGGTTTTGGGAATGGGCAAAAGTTTTACGTGGTTAGTAGGTGTATGTAGTAGAGAAATTTAGTCTGAATAAGAAAAATATATTGACTAGGTACGAGTTGATGAGTCAACTACGGTTTTTTCTCTCCTCCGATCGCATTTTCTCTCTCCCTCTAACAAAAATCGTATGGAATGAGAATTCTCACTCATTCAACCAAAGTCTTTCTTACACTCCTTTATATGAAGGAGTGTCTCACAATAGACACTGAGAGGCACATGATCAGCCGTTTGGGAAAAAGCTTGTGCTGGACAACATATGATCAGTCTCCTGAAGATAAAGACAAAAAATGATATATTAAAACAATTAAAAATAGGTTGGGGAAACGCATGACCAACAACTTAAGTGATTTTTTCTCCCTCAAGCTGCTGATGATCATTCTCTTCAAGGGGTTTTCCCTTCTGCCTCTTAGTGTATAAAATAACCTCTCTCTTGACTGAAAACTCACTCCTTCACTCCAACTATGGCCTTATACTTCGTCATTAAAATGTTGCACCGTCCTCACGTCAATATTCATGCTCAAATTATACAACTTAATAATAGTGAAGGATGATCCATGTACAATTTTATTAGGACACTATCTTACTAGATCCACACTAATTTTTCTTTTAACTCCAAATAATAGTGAAATTGAAACCAATACTTTGATGATAGTTTATTTTTATGAAACTCGACGTATAACACCACCGTCTACCATTTTGAAAATCAATCGTTGAAAATTAACGGTCGAAATTAAAATTCGTAGATGGTGAAACTTAATATCACGAAATGTGCTCCTTTTTTATAGGATTGTCAACTGTCGTAAGATAAACTACGTATCACCAACCAAAATATTGACTTCAAATTTATTGATGTAAATCATGCAAGATGCAAGATAGTGTGCAAATAAGATTTTGTCCATAAATCCCCCGTCAAGAATAATAGGTCAAAGTCCAACAATAGGTCCAACAACTACTCCAAGTCTCAAGTTCCCGAATTGCAAGTTCGCAACACTACTGAACCCTGATTGAGTGCTTTCAACCAAGTTCAAGTATCAACCGTACTGATAAAATTTTAGTTTGGATTAGAAACCTGATACAAGGGAGAAATGGCTCTCTCTTACTCTGGACGTCCATGGCTTCTCTTTCCTCTTTCTTCTCCCTCTACGAACCCTAAAACCTCATCTCTCTTCATTTCATTTCAAAACCAAAAACTTCCCCAAATCCCACTACACAGCACTGACAGTTACAATCCCAGTAGACCTTCCCAAATTCCTAAAGCAAGTGCTAAGCAGCAAAACAGGAACAGTAGCAGCAACAACAGTTCTACAAGAAAACGACCACCACCCAGAAAAAAGAGTCCTCCTTCAAAGACTTTCAATGTGAATGATACAGACGATGATGACTACGAATCAGAGGATAAGATTTCTACAACACATTCTAAAGCTTATATTCCTTCTCCATTACCGAAACCACCTGCTGGGTTCGTACTCGATCCTCATGGAAACGTTCTTATGGCCTCTTCTAAGCGAATTGCAACCCTAGTAAGTATTCCCATGTTTGTCCATTTTGAGTAATTTTTTGAGTTTTGCTTAGGGTTATTAAGGATATAGATAGGAAAAAGTATTAAATGATAGGAATGGATAAGAAATTTGTTAAAACTAGGTTACATTTGTATTAGAATCTTCCAGTTTGTTTGAGATAAATATTTGTTCTGCATTTCTGGATAGGGAATAAGGTAGAGCTTATGTGTAGTGTGTTGAGGTTTCAAAGGAAGGATGAAATCTTCGGATGTGAAATGGGTACTTTTCTAATGAAATCATTGAGAGACAGTGAAATTATTGCTTTGTGAATATCTTGAGGTGGCGGTGTCATTATAAGGAGTAGATTACTAGGTCATATCAATAGATTAGATCCTAAGTAGTGAGATGGTATCAGAATTCAGAAGTACCTGTATAATGTAGTAGTTCTTGGAGGTTTTGTTTGGTTCACCTTCTCTTCTTCTTTTTCTTCTTAGTTTTTTTTTTTAAAAATTCAAACTATCACCTCATTTTGTAATTTACTTTTTCTATTCCATGCTACATAATAGGCTCAGCTATGTGATGCTTTATGATCTATAGGTACATTTATGAAGAGACACAGTTTTGTACCGAACTAATAGAGCTACTGATTGTGAACCATATAATTTACTGTATATCTCGAATAGATGATTCTCTTGGAGTAATGATTTTTGCTCTAACAAGCTATTGACAGGTTGACTCTTCAAATAACTTGCCATTAGAATGCGTAATAAGAAGAGTGTTCAGAAGTTCTCAAGAGGATGAGTGTATGCTGTTATGCCCTGTTGATACGTAAGTGATTTGCTACTCAACTGGCTATTTAACTTTCTAGAAGTTCCATTTTGACTGTTGTGCTTTCTCCTCCAGGCCGGTGCAGATTTTAAAGAGCACAAATATTGATGGCTGGTCAGCTGTATGTCTCTTACTTAACTAGAGCTTAATGTTTTTGTTTCTTCACTTATTTGTTTCAAGACACCACAGCCATTATCCCTAGGATGCTGCACACAGCAGCCCCATCATGGTGAACCTAAAACCATGCATGGTTCCTTTCAGCTAAACTCTTTCTGCCTTTGCACGAGTCTTTACTTTGCAGTCTTGAGTCCAGTGTCCTATTTCTTGAAGAGGGTATCACCACGTCACCAGCACTCTTCTTGCTTCTTACTGTGTGTCGCCAACCTTAAGATACATCTTAATGTCAATTACTCCACACTTGACACATAGCAGGTATTGACGCCAGTCAGTTCCGTGTAAAGCAGCTAAACTCCTATAACGAGTTAATTAAATAAAGTGTTCTTTTTTTATAGGAAGGACTATTTTTTCATTTTTATATTGTAATCGGTGGCCACTTTGTGTTACAAACTACGTATATTTGCAGGTCAGTGATGAGGAAGTTGAAAAGATTCTCCCTGCAGCCGCTTATGCACTCGCCAAGATACATATGCATCTTGTCATTAGTGGGTAAGGTTGACAAATAATTTGGGTCTTAGTCCCTTTCAGTAACTCCCATTCATTTATAATCTATATTATCCTCAAACAATTCAAGATTGTAGTTATTGATTGCTGGATGAGTTCTTTATATGATTTAGTTTTTTTTTTTTTTTTTTTTTTTTTTTTTTTTTTTATTTTATGCATCAGGTTTTGTTATACAGCACGTGGAGGGTTTTGCTATTCAGAGGAGGACATTATCGAATTTGGCACAGGCAATGAGCTTTCCTTTATTATTTTGGCTTGCAAACAAAAAGATTTGTTTTTCCTTCCAATAAAGACCTGATTAATGTGTTGTTCATCTTATGATAAACTTCCAGTTGAGCATGGTTGAACTTAATAACGTTGACTGATCAGAGAGGTGGTCCACACTTAAGGACCTTTTGCACGTTATTCTCTGGTCATATCAGATTACCTCACACCCCCCTATATACCAGACACGTGGTATATGGGTTGTCAGAAATTGAAGTGTTAGGAGGACTTGATCCGTGATTTCTAATTTTTCTGATTTTAGGCGTCCTAACTCCTAACCTTACTCTGGATTACAGAAGCGAAAAGAAGGGTGAACTGAGAGTTGTGATTGAAACCATGTAGAGATGTATAAGCTGTGGTTAGAATAAATCTAAGGCATATATGGAAAAGGTGGAAATCTTACAGATCCGATTCCCCTTTTGTCCAACATTTTATTCCCATGATTATTGACCAAAAACAGAGATGAAGCAACGTGAACTAAAAGAGGTTAGGTGTGAAGTGTAAGTGTACAGAGTGTTTTCGTAAATATGACTTGTGCTATACAGAATAATGTGTCTTAAGCTTTGACAGTCCTTGCCTTAGTTCATGAAATTGTAGTGGGTTGTGCCATATTCACACATTTATTGATGTATGTACAGATGTAGCCTCAGTTTAGCCAAAAACAGCACTATGGCATTTGGGAACTGGAACCCAATTTTAAAACTGCTTTATTTTGTTGGAGATCATCATTAAGCCTGTTGGTTATTATGCAGACTAATGTTTCATATTCAAGGTGCATCAGCATGATCATATGCTTCAGTTGCACTCTCATGTTGTCCACCCGCATCTTATCTGTGTCCCTCCCTGCATAAGCTGCACTTCATTATTTCACTTCGGTCCAACTTATTCACTGGGTTCTTATATTTCGTTGAAAATTTCTCCTTCTGAAATCTACTTCCTTATTGCCTTGTGATGTTGCATTAGAGCTGTATTTTTAGTTGTTATGCCTGAATTTTCTTTGAATTTTTGTCTTGGACTTTGATGCCGTGCATGACCCTCAAAATTGTTTGCGGACTTGTAGATAATGGTCAAGATATAGATGGCTTACCAACCGAAGGTGTTGAAATCACATGCTTCAATCAGGTGAGTTTAGTACTCATGATACGTTTTTGACTTTCTTTCTTTGTTGCTGTGAATCTGTGATCACATTGTCCCTGATAAATAAGATAAAAAGTGTGTTTCTATAGGTTGACGTCTTAAACATGTAATAAGTAGTACCTGAAGACTTAAGTTGAGATAGACTTTCAAGGTTAAGGCCACATGTAGGCAGAACAAATAAATGTAGAATCCTGGTTACATATAGTTGCCATTCACTTGAAATTTTCAAGCACCTAGAAAATAAGAATCTATGCAAGTAGCTGATCAGTTGTTAGACATACCTTGATCAATAGGGTAAAACAATGCACCCAGAGTTATTATTTCGCAACCCTTCATTGCTGCATTTGTTTCAGCTAAAATTACTTGTAATGGCAGTAAGAGAAATATGATGGTTAGCTCTGATCACAAATACATCCCCACCATTGCTACCTGAACAACACTTTTGTTCGTTAGTTGCAGCTTTTGATATTTGCATTTATTTGTTAGTTTTTCTTACTTCTGCCATTGTCCCTAGAAACTGTGTGAGTAACCGACTGACAGTGTATGTGTCTTTATGAAAAACAAACATTGGGAGGAATATTAAATAATCAGAAGACTATCATACTCGGCAAGAGGATTGCATCACTATCTTCTACCAAAATCGAAAATTTGGATTTATAGTTATTCCATATTAGAACCCACCAGACCAACGTTCCTTTACACCTGTTAGAGTAGAAGTTATAGATCTTGATGCTGATACATTATCGCGGAATTTGTTACTTTGTGGTACTCATTCCGCCAAAAAGACCAAGCTATACTAAATTAAAGAAAGAGAGATGGAAGAGAGGAATAAACGGGAGTCAAATGTATGGATTGTGGTGAAGCCTCTGATCTTAATGGCTTCTATTTTGCAGGATGGTGTACATTATATGATCTACACACCCTCTGATCCTCTTCTATTTGTTGCTGTGAAGGTAAATAACCGGCCTGACTTTTGTTTCATGATTTATATCTTGGAACTACTTGTGAGTCAAGTGGCATGACTCATGATAGTGTTTCAAGCCGTCACTTCTTTTTTGTCTCTTCCAACTTTATAGTAGTTGGTTACTACGCTGAGACCAGGTAAATAGGATATAAATAACCGACCTTTATTTGTTTATGCAGGGTAATAATGGCCAATTGCAAATTGCTGACGATGTAAGAACTTTTTATTTATTAAATCATATTCTTTTACACCTCCATACGATTTTCTTCAAAAAAAAAATTTGTTTTGATAACTGAGCTCCTTTATTGATGTTATTGATATGACCATATGAGAACGAATAACTACTTTGTAAATACTAAATAATTGTCGTTTAGATCATTTGAGAATAGAAAATAGCGGAACAATATTTAGATTTGAATACTTTCCACAAAGCAATAAGCTACAAATCCCTCTTTCTATTATCACTTCTTTGTTGCTTCTTAAAGCTTACTCGAGGACTCATTTAAACACAGTAAAGACCAGTTAGTGCTTTGTATCAGTTAAAAGCTTGCTTTCGGTGTAGTGTGTTTGACAATATATCCATGTCACACAACGATGTACATTTGGAACCTTAATATATCGGTCTCATTCTTGTACACTTGGGCAATTCTTCTTGTGGAGTTGGGTACTGTTATACTGTTAGCCATCACTACAAAAAGTGGAAGAATTTGCATATTATACATGGTCAACATCTCGATTGTCTAGAGGCACATCTGTGCAGACGCCCGAAAGATGTTTACTTGTTCAATAGTGTACACTGACTTGTTTTCTTATACAGCTAATTGTTTTGTGACATTGAACTAAACAGGATTTATTGGAGGACCTTGCAGTCGTAGATGCAATCGATGAAGAGACAGAATTTAATGCTTTGGTGGTAAGCTTTGCAATTTGCCCTCTGCACTTATAGATATCAGTTGCTGGATCTGTGGGGCTTCTTCTAATCATACTTTTTGATTTTTGCTGGAACTTTTATAGGAGGAAGAGGCTGCTCTTTTGGAATCGCTGTTAGGAGAAAGATGAGGTAAGAATGGGGGCTAGAGATGCTACAAGAGAGAGAGAGCAAATTAGATTTTCACGTATAAGTAGCTTTTTTGTGTTGTAGGTGACATGTCTAGTAAAATTTCTGTATATAAATGTGACTTTTGTTTGCTAGGATTTACCTCGTGTATAAATTAGCTATATATTTTTACGCAGAGAAGTCATTACCTATGTATTCATTTATAGACAATTTCAATGCATATGCACATTACCACAACTCAAATTCTCATTGCTCTCATTGATATCTGAAAACCTCTCTAACGTTGTAGTGCTCTAACCGTGTATGATTATAAATGATTCCTTGCTATGTTCCAAAGTTATCATAGTGGCATTACTTGGTTGTACTGTAAGTTGCAAGTGATACGATTCAGTGACATCTGTATGTAAATAACTTCTGTTCTAGGATTTTGTCTCGTGTATATTTAGCTATATATATCCTGGCGTTTTTAGGGGCCACTCAAAAGGATTTAGGGGCCAACAATAAAACAAAAAAGGTCACCCAAAGGGAAAATGTAGCCAGCCCTTATTTCGCGTAATTCGTAATGGCGAAATTACCCTTATATATTCGGAGGATATGATAACATTGTTACCCTCCGAATGCAATCGGAAGCCAAAATTGTTCCCATACTTCCGATTATACGAGGTGCAGTATTTCTTGGTTCGTGTTTTGGATTCAGCGTTAATCGGGAGTTAAATATATTACAAAACCTACCGATTATAAGTTGCCGCAAATTCAAATTTTGAAAGCTACCACAATCGGTAGATATGCTAAATCCAATACCTACCGATTATTGGTTTCTCCACATTCAACTTTCGTCAAATTAGCCGTTGGAGTTTTTGGGAAAAACAAAAAGAGCCGTTGGACCCTAAACCTATATAAAGAAACTCATATCTATCACCCCAATTGCACCAAACTCTTTCCTCTCTTCAGTTTTAATTTTCATAACAAAAAACATGGATATTGCTTTTGCCGAAGAAGAAGATTGTGCTATTTATAGAGCGTGGGTTGTGGTAACTACTCATGATCGTGTTCACAAGCTCCACAAATCGGAATCCGAAGAGCAGATATGGAACCGTATCTTAATGGTATTTGAGGCCTTAGATGGTAATCGAATTCGAAGATCATCCAATGACATTAAGATGAGAAAGAATGCGCTAGATAAGGAGATTGACAAACTTGAAGATGAGGAACGGTTTGTTAGGAACGCTTTTCCTTGGTGGACGTATGAAAAACGAGTAAGTATCTCTGTAACTCCAATTCACATTAACAAAAGTTAGTACTAACTTGTTACTCATTCGTAATTTCAGAGAAATCTTGCGGATCGCCGGTATGTGGACCTCTACGGGAAACGATTTGAACATGAAGGATGCTACAAAATCAAGAGGGACAATTTCTATGGTCACTGGAAGTTATGATCTGTTTTAATACTTTTATGGTCAATTAGGAGTATGGATTTAGGTGCTTTTGACGAAATTGTAAGGTTAAGGCCGTTTGAACTTTATGTAATGTATGTAATCGGAGTATTATTAATATAAAAACTAGCCGATTATACGAAATCGGTAGATTATTTTGTTAAACAACCTACCGATTGTAATATTCGGTTATTTTATGAGTCAACTTTCTTTCCGATTATGGTGTTGTTTGGTTCCAGGAAACAGTTTTTTTTGAACTTGTAATATTCGGAGGATAATGTTTTTGTAAAGTTCCGAATGTACGATGGCCCAAAAATCAGAATTTGGAAAAACTTATACTTTTCAAATTTTGTCTTTGAAAAATAATCGGACGTTAAATTAGTTACCAAAACTTCTGAATATGGGATGTCTAACCTTCAATATGGGCCCTTGGAACCACCTGGAGCCATGGCGTGGTTTGTTTTGAACTTGTGATATTCAGAGGATAGGTTTTTTATAAAGTTCCGAATGTACGATGGCCCAAAAATCAGAATTTGGAAAAACTTATACTTTTCAAATTTTTTCTTTGAAATAATCGGACGTTAAATTAGTTACCAAAACTTCCGAATATGGGATGTCTAACCTTCAATATTGGCCCTTGGAACCACCTGGATCCATGGCGTGGTTTGTTTTGAACTTGTGATATTCGGAGGATAGGTTTTTTATAAAGTTCCGAATGTACGATGGCCCAAAAATCAGAATTTGGAAAAACTTATACTTTTCAAATTTTGTCTTTGAAATAATCGGAAGTTAAATTAGTTACCAAAACTTCCGAATATGGGATGTCTAACCTTCAATATTGGCCCTTGGAACTACCTGGAGCCATGGCGTGGTTTGTTTTGAACTTGTGATATTTGGAGGATAGGTTTTTTATAAAGTTCCGAATGTACGATGGCCCAAAAATCAGAATTTGGAAAAACTTATACTTTTCAAATTTTGTCTTTGAAATAATCGGACGTTAAATTAGTTACCAAATAACAATGGATCAAAGCATACGTCCGAGGCCTTCAATTGGTCCAAAATCTCCCTCATGCGAATCAACTGCTGCTCTTTTGTCCTAGAACGGTTGTCTTCAAATATATACTTTGTTCCTCTAGGAGTACCTTTGCACCACCCCGGGTTCTCTCCGGCCAACTTCAGGATAGGGAAGTGGTCATAGATCCATGCCTATATACATAAGAAATCAAGTTTTAGTAAATAGATTGTGTATATTCGGTAGTAATTTCCAAACATAATTTCCGATTATATATAATCGGAAACAAAACTGAGTACCTATCTACCGAATACCCAACATTCGGAAATAGATATGGATCATTTCCTACCGAATATGCGTCATTTGGAGTTCAGTAACCTATAGTTTTTCTGGCCTGTATATTCGGTAGTAATATCAAAAAATATTTCCGATTATATATAATCGGAAATAAACTAAGTACCTAGCCACCGAATAACAAACATTCGGAAAATAAGATGGATCAATTCCTACCGAATATGCGTCTTTGGAGTTCAGTAACCTCTAGTTTTTCTGGCCTGTATATTCGGTGGTAATATCAAAAACATATTTCCGATTATATAATCGAAAAAACTAAGTACGCCACCGAATAACAACATTCGGAAAATAAGATGGATCAATTCCTACCGAATATGCGTCCTTTGGAGTTATGAATATGCATCATATGTATTGTCTACCGAATAACTATAGAGTGAGTTATAGAGTTAAAGAAAAAACCTGCAATAGAGCCACGTTCCCGGCAACTTGGCAGGTTCCTAGCCTCGACGCCTTTCTCAACTCTTCCATCAAGAATGCTAGGCATGCCGTGCCCCAAGAATAGTCACCGACTTCATGGAGAGGATCCAAAAGTTGTATAAGGTTGGCGTCGATCCGGTTGCCAGAAGTATTGGGGAATATGACACATCCCAATACACAAGGAGATATGCAGTGGCAGCGTGGTTCACTTGCTCATCAGTTAACGTTCCATTCTTTTCCTTCTCCAAGGTGCCTCGGAACATATTCATCAAAGCTGTAATGTTGATCTGTCTTGTTCTAACTGGCATGCCTCCTAAACTCTGTGTTGTTGTCTCTTCATCCCAACCTAAGCACTTGTTAGTTAGAGAATAAAGTTGTGCCCAACTTAACTGCTTTGTGTAGTTAAACTTCACAGCTGTGCCTTGGTCGGGAAGGTTAAGAATCTGCACAACATCATCCGGGGTGATCGTCATCTCCCCAAACGGCATATGGAAAGTATCGGTCTCAGGATACATTCTCTCCACGAACGCCGATATGGCCACACGATCATGTTCCAACAATGAATTCTCGGCGGCATTAGCTAACCCCGAGTTGGCAACAATTGTCTTGAACCTTTCACATTCACCGGATAAAGGCCACGCAAGCATTTTTGTTGGTGCGGCGGTAGGTTTGAGTAGACGGACCGCATCTTGATGATCCTATTAAAGTACATAAAAAAATCCTTAATACAAGTATTACGATATAACACATAGACAATACATTAATAAAAAATAGTAATTTTATTACCTCGGTTTCATATATTTCTCTGGCCCATGAGTCTTTGTATCCAAATAGCAATTTTCCTCCATCCGCTGGTAGTCCAAGGATTGTGCCTGCTGGAATACCCTTCTTCTTCAAGTGCTGAGGGACAAGATGTGATGCTTTCTTAGCAATATCCTTCCTTACAACATCTTTTCCTTTTTTGGCTTTTTGGGTACCACTTGGTTGTCCTTCTTCTTCTACTCTTGCCACTGGATCAACTGGTTCAACACTTGGTCCTGCACTTTGTTGAGCGGCTTGTTCAACACTTGGTCGCACCCCTTGTTCACTGCCTTGTTGTTCAACAGTTGGTTGCACTCCTTGTTGACTGCTTTGTTCTTGTTCGCTTTGTTGAGCACCTGAATTATTTGGCACTCCTTTCCCTCCTAGCACTAGCTGTCACTTTCTTCCTCCCTTCTCGACTTTGTCTAAACAACAAAGAAAGGAACAATATTTACAAACTATACAATCGGAAGACAAAGTATGGAAATATAACCCGAATGTACACATTCGGACGTAAGAAGACACATATTGTTCCCGAATACAAAACAATCGGAAGCTAACTAAACATATTTGCAACCGAATATACATCAATTGGAGTTCAGAAGCTGTAAATTTTTCATCCTACACAATCGAAGAAAAAGTGCACCTCTATAACCCGAATGTACAAATTCGGAAGTAAGAAGAGACATATTTTTTCCGAATGAAAAACAATCGGAATATAACTAAACACGTTTACAACCGAATATTCATCAACTGGAGTTCAGAAACTCTAAAATTTTATCCTACACAATCGGAGGTATAAAACATTATATTGTCTTCCGAATAAATACTGGCCCCAAAATGGGATTTTTCCTATCATAAATTTTGAGATTTTTTCAATATATACATTCGGTAGTGAGTGTTCTTCCGAATACTTTGTGTCTACTTAAATATATTCGGTAGCCAAAAAATTCATTAAACTACCGATTATTAGCAGTTTGTATCCAGGAAGATATGGCCACCAATATTCGGCAGATAATCATCAAATCTTTCTCCCGAATACTGTCGATGTTCTTGAAAAATGAAGAACACGACACATTCGGAGTAAATGAGCATGCATATCGTCCGAATCTGGATAAATAACCGAAAAGCCTAGAAATTTTTTTCTCGATTCGACGAATTAATTAGCGAAATAAACCCCAAAAATGATAGATTCTTACCTAATTGGGGCCATTTGAAGTTGACGAAGTGTTTGAGTCTCGGAATCGCCACCACCGACTACATTGCCGGGTACTTGTTCTTCGCGTTCTTCTTCATTTGCAGCAAGAATTTCTTTATTTCTTGCTAAAATTCCAATGTTTGGATCGATACCCCGAACAACATTTTTGGTTCTAGGTCTGTGGGTTTCATTTCTCTTATCCACTGTTTTATAATCGAATCGACGATGTTTTGATTTTACGATTCGCGGCGATGTTTCGGTTGAACGAGGAAATTTTTTTTTTCTTCCACAATCGGAAGATAATATGAAACTGGAAGAAGAAGAGTTGAAATGAGTAGAATTGTTTTTGATTTGGTTTTTATACGGTTTTACCATAAGGGCATTTATGTAACTTCAATATCATATATGGTACCCCTTAACTAGAGTATTTGGCTGGGTATAAACTGATGGCCCCTAAATCCTTTGGGATGGCCCCTAAAAACGCCAGGATATATATGTGATTATACAGAGAATTCATTACCTTTTTAGTCATACATGGACAGTTTCAATATATAGGCACATGTAACATACCCCGGCATCTTATTTTTCTCATTGATATCTGAAAACTGCTATACACTGTACAGAAGATGTTTGTAAGATTGTAAAAGATGCCCTGCTACATTTGAAAAAGTTATCATAACTGCATCACTAGTATATAGAATGATTCAAAATGTTATTCAAGCCAGAGTGGTCTGCAAGTATCCTGTTTAGTAGATAATGCTGCTATAACAGTGAAATTCTGGTAAGTTGGCCGACTAATGTTTATTTGTTCAGTGAGCCCCCTATTCAAATTTAGATTCACAAACTCACCTGATATGCATATGTAGTATGTAAAATTGCAGATGATTAGAACTAAGAAAGTTGTAATAATTATCAAGTACTACAAACCACATAGGTATCATTAAGACTCAATCTTCCACTTCTTATGTACATAGTGAAAATATTGAAGTTCTTATCCATTATAGCAAACATCCTAGACACATAGTTAAGCTGTAGCCTGTAGACATGGCTCTGCATAGTACATACATAAGTATACGGCCAACTCAAAGACTTCCTAGCAACTAACAACTCTGTTGGGATCTAACGTTAACTGCAACCTTAGGAGCATATTTTCCTAGCCAATGACAATCATCGAACGAGCAATGAGATCCACTGGAAGGCCGCTCTACAACATCTACTAGCTTCATGAAAGTTGGACCCCAAGCAGGTGTGCCATCCTCGTAAGAATTGTGTGTCATCCTCTGTATCTCAGAACCATCCGATCTAGCTATGAAGATATCACCATAAGGCTGAAAATGATGAGGGTTTGAAATGGGTTCAGCAGACACAGCAGCATAATCTGTAGTGAATACGAAATGGTCGGAACCTGGACTGAACCATGGGTGATTAGTTTTTCCACCTATGCCACTATGAACTACTTTCTTCAATCCAGTCCCATCTGGATGTATAAAGAAAATTTCATAACTCCCACTTCCTGGATTCTCTCTATCAGAAGCAAAAGCAATCCATCCACCATCTGGAGACCAATTACACATTGTATCTGTCCATGGCCCCTTTGTAAGTCTGTAAATTCCACCCTTTTCGCCTTCAAAAGCATCCATTATATACAGATTCTTATGACCAGACCTTCCTGATCTGAATACAACCCATTTTCCATCTGGAGAAGCTGACGGAAATGCGTTGTTTTGGCCTCCTGTTGTGAGCTTTTTCACCTTTGATTGATTAGCAATACCTCCCTTTTCACCGCTGCTATCGCCTTTGGCTTTGTCATCATCACCAATGGTCACAGAGATAATATCAACTTGGGTCCTTTCTGAAGCAAAAGTGGACCAGTACTTGTATATACAACTTTTCGTTTCCAATCCCAAGCAGTAGAGAAAGCAGCACCAGAGAAAATTTCTCTTTTGCCAGAACCATCTCTATTCACAACAAACAAACCAGGGAATCCAACATAAGCTATTCGATCACCATTAGGAGAGAAAGAAGGGAAAGACCCATCTATTCTGAACAGAGAGATCTTCTCAGATGGACTCTTAACGTTCTCAAGCAGTAGCTTCTTGTTTTCTTCTCCTTCTCCATTACCATTTCCTCTACACTTATGATACCCAATTTCATTTCCACCTAGTGAGAAAAATGGATTATAGTGATGCATGTTCGGCGAAACATTCTTCGTCAGCTCCACGAATTTGTTTGTCTTGATATCGAACAATTCTATGTGGCGAAACCTTGAAGTGGGTCTTCTTGTGGCAACAGCTACAACATTTTTGTTCTTTGCAGAAGCAGCAGGAGTGAAAGCATGAAGACCAGGTGGAGTAACTCTTTCTATTCTTACAGAATCGATATGAATTGCGTCTCCCACGGAAGCAGGAAGTGTTGCTCTATAAACACTCCACCAACCATCATCACTATTTCTATGAAAATAAAATGTGAAATCATCTACCCAACAAGGCCAACCACCATGATCGACAACTTTAATTCTATGTGAGCCACCATGATCATTTGTTTTAAAGATATAGATATGGGTATTAAGATCTTCTATCTCTCCATCCCAACCTTTCTCACCAGATGAAGCAACAGCAATCCAAGTCCCAGAAGGTGAAACAGAAGGACTAAAATCAGCAACACCGTGAGGTGTTAGTCTATGAGTTTGTCCTGTTTTGATATGTGTTGCATAAACAGCTGCCCAGCTCTTTCTAGGTTGCAACGGATTTTCATGAGTTGAAACCTATATTAAGTACTCACCTGAAATTGACGGCCTGTCTTTCATAGAGATTGTATTGTTTTGTTGTTGTAATAGTGGAATTTGAACTCTTTGAATTATAAAATCTACTTGTTCAACCACCATGATCGACAACTTTAATTCTATGTGAGCCACCATGATCATTTGTTTTAAAGATATAGATATGGGTATTAAGATCTTCTATCTCTCCATCCCAACCTTTCTCACCAGATGAAGCAACAGCAATCCAAGTCCCAGAAGGTGAAACAGAAGGACTAAAATCAGCAACACCGTGAGGTGTTAGTCTATGAGTTTGTCCTGTTTTGATATGTGTTGCATAAACAGCTGCCCAGCTCTTTCTAGGTTGCAACGGATTTTCATGAGTTGAAACCTATATTAAGTACTCACCTGAAATTGACGGCCTGTCTTTCATAGAGATTGTATTGTTTTGTTGTTGTAATAGTGGAATTTGAACTCTTTGAATTATAAAATCTACTTGTTCAAGAACTGATCTTGATTTTCTTGTGTTACTACTACTAGTACTTGGGTTGAAGCATCAAGATATATATTGGAATATCCATCTCTCTCCGTAACATAGACTAGACACTGGAGAGTTGAGGGAGAATTTGTTCCCTGAGATAACATAGGGTGGTTTGAGAGGAGATTCAGTAGTGGAGGTGAAGTTGGAGATGCAAAGAAACCATTGTAGTTGACTGATTTAGCATCAGTGATTTGAAGCTCTTTTGGACTACTAAAATTATCATTAGAATTTGAGGCGGAGATTGGGATTGTGAAGATGTCGAAAGCATAATTTGATCTTCCAAGAGTAGCAAAGACAATACTACTGCTTCGAGCTTCGTCCCCGTCTTCGGCAATCGAGCAATTCAAGATTAAAAAGAGATGAAGAAGAATGATGAACAAGTAGGATAATGATCGATTTGCCATATTTTTGATTTTTGAGAGTTTTGGATGAGAACTGTTAAGGCTTCTAATACAAAGTCTTCTTCTGATAAATGATGCAGATAATGCAAAGACATCTTCTAGTCCTTTCTCTTCATATCCCGATTGGGTAGTGTCAAATCGATATTCGTATGCTGTAGGAAGTGGACAGGCGAATACATGTATTGGGGCTAAATATAAACGATGCACATGTCCTACACTAGCAACACGGAACCTATTTTGAGGCATACGTTCGGCTGAAGTTATCAGCTGAAGACAAAATACACAAGATTCGGCTGAGATTGAGTATGCCTCAAAAATTTATGCTATGCCTCAAAACAGGTTACAGTAACACTACATCATACATGTTCAAAATTTCAAATACGTAAATATGTGTCGTGTTTTCTCTATTGGGTTTGAGCAACAGTCGCAGTCGGATGTGTATACCGGTGTACTTTCTTGCCAAACTTTTATGGGAAATTTCTTATTTAGTCCAGTAATTCCGATCCGTGTTACTGGCTAGTCCAGAGGGATAACACAGTTATTGGTTGGTCCAATAAAGTTTAAACCTGCCTAAAATTACCTATCTACCCATAGACACGTTAAAAGTAATTTTCAGTTTCATTTTCGATTCTCTCTCTCTTGTTTCTTCAGTTACAGAACCGCTCCTTCAATTTCTTCTTTACCAATCGCTTCTATCTCTTCTTTCTTCTCAATCAAACTCATCTGAAAAACGATTTCGGAAATCATTAATTACAGAAAAATCATCAGTTCTTGACCTAATCAATTACATAAATCATCAGTTCCTAACCTAATTTTTATTCATTCAATTGAAGAGAAAAAATGGTTAGAACTATCAAGCGGACAATTACAGAAGAAATTGTAGAAGAAACCCAGGTAAAAAGAAGAAGAAAAAATGTTGATGATTCACCAACACAATCCTCCCCTGCTGCTAAATCTCCGACAACAAGGAGTATGAGTAAAGTTGGTACTCCGTCACGAACAAATGTTCCTCAGGTAGAAGGTAAGCAAAAATCAGAAGAAAGTAAATCCTAATTTTGTACTTCATATTGACATGCAATACTTAGAAAACTGTTGTTGAATTTCATATTGACATGCAATACATATCAATATGCAGTGCTGATGAAAAACTGTTGATATGTAGTGATGTTCAACTAATATCCTACATATGCTCAATAGAATCACTACATCTCTGTATGTAGTGTTTGTTTTACATGTTTTCAACTGTTGTATATGCAATTTACTCTTACATATTGACATGCAGTGTGTGTTTCTATGCTCAATGGAATCACTAGATATTTGTATGTAGTGTCTGGTATACATGTTTTCATATGTTGTATATGTAATTTGAGACAACATATTGACATGCAATGTGTGATTCATATGTTTTTTGTTCAATAGAAACACAACATCTCTGTGAGTCATATGTTTTACATGTTTTTCATTTGTTGTGTATGTAATTTGACACAACATATTGACATGCAGTGTGTGATTCATATGTTTTATATATGTACTACATATCAATATGTTGTCTGCAATTTGTAGTTATTGATATGTAATGATAGTATCTCAAATTGATATGTGTGCTACATATTATTATCTGCTTGTAATATGTAATGTGTACAAAACTTTTGGTTTACAAAAACAGCAAAAACCAAAGGAAAGAAAGCAGCTGCTGCTCCTGAAGCAAAAAGCAAAAGAAAAACAGCAGCGGCAACTACTAAAGCAAAAGGAAAAACAGCGACAACGGCTGCTACTCCTTCACCACCAGCAAAGGGGGACAAAGCACTTGTCCTGAGAGCTGCTACTCCTTCTCCAAAAGGAAAGGGAAAAGCAAAAAGGGGGAAAGCAAAAGCGCTCCTGAAAGAAGGTTTGTAATGTTAAAACTGAAGATAATTCTTAATAACGAGGGGGCGCTGCCCCCTCGACCCCCGTAAATTGTGGTTCATATGTAGTTATCAGTATGTAGTTATAAAATTACCAGTATGTTGTGGTATTTGATATGTAGTTGTTTCATGTTCATGGTAGATATATTAACTACATATTTGATATGGTGTAGGGGAAGAGAAGGGGAAAAAAGCAGTTGCCTTGAGAGCTGTTACTCCTTCACCAAAAACAAAAGGGGGGAAAGCAAATGTAGAAGGTATGTAGTACAACTACATATAAGAACAAAGCGTATGAATAATATGTATCCTTAATAACATATGTTTATGAGTATGTAATGATGCATTGTGGTGCTTGTTTTTGGTATTAAGTGTTTTTACATTTTTAGTGTATCAAAGCAGATACATATGCCATACGTACTATTACAAATCGATATGTAGTTAAAATAATACGTAGTGGTATCTACTATTATATATCAATATGTAGAGGTAAATACTTATATTCTCATAACATATTACATTTCAATATGTAGAGGTAGATACTTATATTCCCGTATGTACTGTTAATAATATGTAGTTTCAAGACTTGGTAGATGTTACAACTACATATTGATGATGTAACTACATATTTGATATACCATATTGATATGTACTGTATTAGTTTTTGGTTCTTGTTATTGTGTAGGTGCTAATAAGCGTAAGAAAGGAGCTGGAAAACCACGAAGTTTATACCGTGGCGGTTTCAGGGGCTTGTGGGGGCTTGCGAAGACTATTAGGACCACTAAGAAGGCTATTGCGAAGTCCACTGAAAACCTTGAGTTGAGTGAGTTGCAGCTGAAGATGATTTATGAAGCATCATTCGGTAACCTGTTCCTAATGTTCTGGTACACAAAATTTGAGTTGGAACATTGGTTGAAGATTGAAGATGCAATGACGAAAATGTTACGCTGTTACGTTAGGGGTCAAGATCCAAACAAGCTTAGATTTGTCTTTAAAAGGCATGGCCAACCGAATGAGCTAGTATCCACACCAGAAGAAATGGCACTTATTTATGGGATGCCGAGAATTCCAAATAGGGAATATCTTAGTTATAGGCTTACACAAGTCAATAAAAAAAGTGGATGGCGTAAAACAGAATTTTTCAAAAGGACTTTTCCTACTGATATGAAAGCTGGTGATAAAGTGACTATGCCAATGATTGTGAAGGCAATCTTGAATATCCTTAAACGAACACCAATTAATCTGAAAAAGAAGAAGTCTGATGAAGAGTCTCTGCAAAGCGTGGGTGATCAATCAAATGAAGATTCTGAAGAAGACGAGGAAGACGAGGAAGATGCCGAAGATCTTGTTAGGCTTATCTGCTTGTATATGTGCACTTCATTATTTTTCGCTACAAGTGATGCAAACGCTTTGACTGAAAAATATATTGGTTTCGTTCTTGATCTTGAGAAGGCTAAGAATATTTCATGGCCTGACCTCATCCATTCTCATTTAGAGAAAGAGCTGAATGAAAACGTGGAATCCGTAGAACGCACAAATGGTTGTGCTATTTATTTGTTCGTAAGAATCTATTTATTTGTTTATTCTACTTCAAAATGTTTTTGTTTTATGTGTTTTCTACATTTTGATAGTATATCTAATACTGCATATCAATATTTTGCAGCCACGGTTTGCGGAGCATACCCATTTGGTGGCGCCCGAGGATATAGTGACAGAACCTGCAGGAATGTATGTGCCAAGAGTGGCTAGGTGGAATCATACAAAGATATGTGCTGAGTTCCTAAAGGATATTGATCTTTCTGAGTATCAGGTAAACTTGCCGTACATATTTTGTCATAATAAAAATATATATTGATAAGTACACGTAGTTCGACATATTGATATGTAATTATTAGCATATCAATATGTAGTAGTTATTAGCATATCAATATGCTACTACATATTAGCATATCAATATGTATTAGTTATTAGCATATCAATTTGTGGTGATACATATTAATATGTAGTTATTAGCATATCAATATGTAGTTCTCCCTGTGTATCTAATAGAGAAAGAACTACGACATGTTTTTTTTTTTTTGGTAATATCTAATATGTAGTTTCTTTTTTACATTTATTTGATTTGTACCAGTTCCATGTTAATTTCAAAGATGAGATAACACACGAAGAAAGACAAATCCTTAATCGTATTTCAAGAAGGATTCAACAGGAAGCAAATGATGATGCTTTTTGTTTAGATGAGAATTCCGAATCGGAAGAAGAGAAAGAAGAAGAGGAAGAAGAGAAGGAATAAGAGAAGGAAGAAGAGGACTCAGTATTGGGGGGAGAAGATTGGAAGATTAAATACGATGATTTGAGGAATACAATATCTTCCAAATGGAGTGAATTCAACACAATGCAGCAAGAGGGCGAACCGGTTGACGCTTCAAAGCTTGAGTTCATGTTGCATGATATTTACCGGAAAGCTTTCCCTTTGCAGAGAGAAGCTAGCCAGGAAGATTATGTTAGCTTGGGATGTACACCTACTCCAAGAAACCCCAATGAAGAGTTGAATGTGGACCAAATAGTTGAGAACGAAATGCAAGGTTCTCCGGAAGATCAAACAGATGCTAATGTCAACATTCCTGAAGTTGGTTTGTCAACACCGAAAGATGAAACTCATGTTAATGCCACTTCTGAGGTTGAATTGTCAACAACTTCAGTATTGAAGTTCCATGATGTTGAAGTTCCGCGTTCTGAGGTTAAAAATTGGGCTAAATCTAATTTGGAGCAAAAAGTCAAAGAGATACAAGAGAAAAAGGGCAAAGAAAACACACAGGTAAGTAGCATATTAATATCTATTTGTGACATATCAATATGTAGTGGTATCTACCATTACATATTGATATGTAACAATACATTCTTGTATACCACTATCTATCTGTTACATATCAATATCTATCTGTTACTTATCAATATGTAGTGGTATCTACCATTACATATTGATATGTAACAGTACATTCTTGTAGTGGAACATATTTATATGTAACAGTACATTCTTGTGGTGGTAGACATAGCAAAAACTCAAGCTAAGTAGGTTTTTGTTGACAGTTTCAATTGATTTTTGCAAGTTGATCAACTTGAAGTTAGGCAGGAAGCAGCAAAGGAGTTGCTTACAACTATGCTAGAAACGAAGTCTTCAGTTGTAGTTAATTTGCAGAAATTTCCAGAGTATAACGCCGGATTGGCGGCGGAAGAGTTTCATTTGCTGGATGTACCTTTGTTTACTATGATGTCGAGTTTGGAACACATTGAAAAGCTGTCTATGCCAGATTTTATAGAAATGGAAAACTCTGGCATTGGTGTTTATGTCGAAGAGTTTGCAGACCTCCTTCCAGATAACAACGATGGTCTTTTTGGTATTAACTTACGAGAACAATTTGATAATCTGTTTGGAAGAGATTTGTGGCCTTTACAAATTCCACAAGAAACAACTGAGCAACAAGAACCCATTGAACCGAAAGATGCAGGTGAAGTTACAGGTAAGCAACAAGAATACATACCTACAACCAGTTCAAAAAGTCATTTGGAGGTTGCATCACAAGATCCTTTGGATGTTTCATCACAAGATGTTCTGGATGTTTCATCACAAGATGTTCTGGATGTCCCCTCGCAAGGTGTTTTGGAGGTTCCATCACAGGTGAATGATATGTACTAAAAATATCATTTTGTGTAGTTAATATTACACTACAAATCACTACATACTGATATGTATATCAGTATGGTAGCACTAGAAATCACTATACCATACAATCATATACCACTACATGCTTTCAAAAATTATTAGGTGATGTAACTATGTTTTATGCAATATAGATATTTACATATTTTTTTATGTTGATTAAAAATGCAGGAACAGTTTAGCCCAAGCCAGAAACAAAAAATGGTAAAAGTGAACAAAAACCGTGCTACAAAGCCCGAAAAGCAGCAGGTAACAACACCCACCAGACCTGTTACTCGTTCCCATCCTGCAAAGAAGGTAGATGATATATATGAGAGTGGAAGTAAGTTCTCACCATCATATAAAGGACCGAAAGCTGCAGCTACAGAAGCACTACCACTAAACAAAAAGAGAAAGCTTAAATTGCGCAAGTATTTACGGAAACTGACTAAATCACCATTCTATAATGACATGAACGATGAACAAAAGAGTACTCTTTCCATATACATCAATAATCCAAAAAATCTTAGGTGAGTTCTCAATTGACACTTTTATATTGATATGTACTATTAGTTTGTGTATGTACTTTTGATATACATACATATTTGTATAAAAAATACTGAGAAAGACATATCAGTATGTACTGTTACACAAAGAATACTAACCTTTACGTCGTTTATTTTCTAACTCAATTGCTTGGAGAGTGGGAGAAGGTGGTCTTTGTGTAAGTGGAACTACAGTTGATGACTTGGTGCAGAACGATTTATTAGAACAAGATCTTCTCAACTACGCACAATACAAGCTTAACAACAAATTTCAGAATGAGCAACCGATGCATGAAGTATACAGGAAATACTTGCCTGTGTTGCATCTGGATCCGTCCGCTTGGATAAGTTGTTATCTTACACTGCATATTTACTACAACACATATTCAAAAATTAAAAAAGTATGTAGGGGTAGGTACACTACATATCAATATTGCATAAAGCAAAATTAGATATGAACTATTTCAAGTACATCCATGTGACAATGTCGAGTTCCCGGATAACCTCAAAGGAGCAGCACATGATTCTGTTTACAAACCAATATTGGCGATGGATGAAAGTATCAAGAAGATTCTTGTACCAATGTGCCACCACAATCTTCATTGGACGCTACTTGAGTATGACTGCGAAAAAATGGTGTTCAACCACTACAATTCTTCTAAGGCTGAATGGGGAGGTATTTGTTATCCACACGCCTGCAAAATGGCAGATTACATGTACGTACCTATCAACGTGTACTTGCTGGAGAAGAACAAAGTAACAATGAAGAATGTAATAGTGAATGAATGTGAAGCACCTCAACAAGGGGGATCGCCAGACTGTCTACTGTTTGTGATGCATTTTATGAAGATGATGTCAAAAAGAAAATATGTGGGAGTGCCTTTGGGAGATGATGAAGAAGTGCAAGCGAAGATTCGTAACAAAAGGGTCCCGTTAGCATGCAAATTGCTGAAAGCATCTCCACCGGAAATCAGTTGGCAGATGACACAAAAATAGTCTTACTTGCTAAAAGTAATCTGACAGTACATATCACTATTTACCTATTTTCTTTTCTTTTTATTCTTGGTTTCATTTCATTTCATGAGTTCAAGAATGTTCAAAAACATATATCTAATATGTAGTGATTTTTAATTTGAATTTGGGTTTAACTTTAATGTAGTGATATTTCAATTGTGTTACTTAAACATGATTTTGTGTTGTTGATACGAGGGGGCGCTGCCCCCTCAAAAGATGGTGAATCAGCTGGAAAACCAAAAGATGTTCTAAATAATCTTAGTGGAAGATGGTTAAACCACAAACCAGTACATATTTAATTGTTTTCTTGTTACAAACATCTAGTATGGTTACACTACAACCACTACATATCAGTATGTAGTGGTAGATACTAACACTACAATACTGACATGTAATTTCAGTATGTAAATACTTCACTACTGGTGATAGATACTGACATTTTGATAGACTTAAAAACATATTTCATTATTCGAAAATAACTACAATAACTACATTTTGATAGACTTATAATGTTTCAAAAACCAAAAGATGTTCTAAGAAACAACAAAAACAGTATTTTCAGTACACTTGTAATGTATGTACTGTAAATGAAATACTTATTAACCAAATTCAGTTGGTACTGACAAAATCAAAAAGAAAAACGGTAGAATAGAACAAGGGCTAGAGGAAAGAATTGTGGAAAAGGAATCTGGCAACATCATCGATATAACATTCTGCTGCACGTTCAAGCCTGTGATAAAAGAAAAAGAGAAATCAGAACACTACTTGCTTAAAAGTACATTGTATTGTATCAAACTTACTTAATTAAGACATTAATATGTATCTGACTGAAATACATACCTGACACAAAATCATTCTTCAGAAAGTTCATACTGTCGGATAAGATTGCATGTTGCCTTGTTGTGATGAGTCTTCAAATTACAGTTTGAACACTTGACAGATTTTCTACTAGTCTCAAATGCAGACTTAAAACGTTTCCCCTTTTTCCTGCCTGGTGGAGACCTAATTACTTCTGCTGGGAGAACGATATCATCTACGTGATACTCATCGGGCCTGTGAGAAAAAAACAGTATCATATAAATGGAATGAACCACAACTACATATGAATATGTACACGGTATATTGTTCCTGAAAAACAAATATAAAAAAATGTAGTGGTATCTACCATTACATATCAGTATGTAACATCCATATGTAAGTAGGTTTATGTTGACAGTTTCAATTGCTATTACATGTGTAAGTGGTATCTACCATTACATATTGTTATGCAAAATATGAAAATGTACTGATTAAAGACACATACCTGTCGTGGTTAGGAACGGGTCTAATAGCTATTGAATATAGCTTACGAAAAGTGGTAACTTTGAAATAATCTTCAACGTAATCAAGAATCCTTCCTCCAGATCTAGTAATAGCTGCAGTAGCGTGCGAGCATGGAAAACCATAAACGCGCCATCGTTGGCAAGTACAAGTTTTTCTCTCTAGATCTACCATATGAGATCTGCACAGTACATATTCATGTGTTATTTTTCAGTACACCTAATATACACAGTACATATTTATATGTTCTCACAGAAACATGGTACTTAAAAAAAAAGAGAAAGTAAATAACATTCAGATGATAGAGATTAGGGGTAAACGCTAACCTTGGAGAATGCACTTCATAACGATTAGCATCTGACTGGCTAACTTTCCAGGGACGGCCAATTTGGATGTGTAGTTCAAGCAAGGCTTGATACGTAGGGGTTAGCAGTTCTGGGTCCATCAAGAGACTCTCTTCACGACGTTCTGACATCATTTCCATCATACGTATCCTACACGACAAGGGGATAGCAAAGTCTGTTATACTAAAATATACGTAGATTAACAGAACATATATGCTAATACTGTTACAAAAAGAAAACTAATATAAGCTTGTACTGTGACTAAGGAAACTGATACAAACCTGATCGAGTCAACGAACGCACACGCAGGTAATTTCTTCTCTTTGTTAATCCAGCTATTGAACGATTCAGCAACGCTAGATGAAGTGTAACCATAACTACAACCGCCTTGAAGAAAGCACTGGACCACTTTTCTTTTGGAATGTTGCGGCAGTAGTCAGCAACCCAAGGCCTTCCCAAATTAACCATTTCTTGAAGACCTTCCTCGTATGTTGCAGGAGAAAGAGCATATGTCGCCTTTCGGAAAGCATCAGTCACTTCCTTATACTTTTCGTCAGACTTTGCGATAGGTAAGTTTTTGTCCAAATGGAAGTAACAATATCTTTGATGAGAATCAGGGAACTCTTTGGGAATATATTTAACCAACCCTTCACCTCGGTCAGTCATAAAAGTGATTGGGCGATCATCATTCAAAGCCTCCTTCAGTTTCTTGAAAAACCATTCCCAGCTGATATTGTCTTCACCAGGTACTAAAGCAAACGCAAGCGGATAAAATCCTGCAAAAAGGAATTACTAGTTATGTTAAGCAACTAATATTGACACTACATATTGACATGCAGTTGGTTTACCTCTTTGTTGATATGTGAAAACCTGACACTACATAATAACATGTTAAGCAACTGATTGACACTACATTTTCACATGCAGTATGGTTTATCTCATACTCAGTAAGGTCAATATGTAGTATGTAGTATGATCAATACTCATTGTCAGATAGTGAAGTAAGGTCAATATGAGTGATCTAACTACCAGACACTACATATCAAAAAAAAAAAAGAACCAGTTACCTTGATTGCCATTAAGACATGTTGCTGCCATGAGACCTCCTTTAAAAGTTCCAGTGAGAAATGTACAGTCACAGAAAATCATGGGACGACATAGTTTATATCCCTCTATACAAGCTCCAAAGCAAACAAAAAGTCTATTGAATCTTTTTGTAGCATCATTGAAATCGAAATCAATAAATGACCCAGGGTTTGTTTCCCTAACATCATTCACCCACCAAGCAAGATCAGTGTACGACTTCACATCATTACCAAAAATCTGTTTATGCGACAACTCAATTGCATGATATGCGTGGTGATACTGGATTTCAATGCCACCACCAACTTTAAGATAATCTATGATCTCTGCTGGTGTTATGCGAGGGTTGTGCCTGACCATCTCATGAATTAGACTGTTCATGAGTTTTTTTGTAACTCTTGGATTCTTCAACATATAACCACCGCCACAGGTGTGTCTTCCCACATATTCCTTTATCTTAAAAACATCAATAGAACTACCAATGACAGTTGCGTGAAGCTTCCATGAACAACCTTTCACACTACATACGGCGGTGAATCTCTCAAGGTCATTATTCTTCTTAATTACCTCATATCCAGTTCTCATGCAGTATTTTTGGCATGCTATACGTACGACATCAACACCACCATAGAATAATTTATCTGTATCATCAAAAATCTTATCCCAACCATCTGAAAAAAACACTCTTGGGGCTTCTTTACCTTCTTTCAAATAACTATTCTTTGCACTGACAACTAAGTCTGCATTATTGTCAACTTCCATACGCCTAGACGCGCCATTTGAAATTACATCAACGTGCAAATCAAAGAAAGCTGATTGCTTTGAAGAATGTAATGAAGAGATGCCCTGGAGTGTTACATCGGCAAGAATAGGAACTATCGCTTGATTCTGGAAATAGTTAACCAGAATAGTCGATGGAGTCAACCAGCTCCACATATTACAGATGCAAAATTTCAAATCCTCTAAAGTTGAAAACGATGTAACCTAATATGCAAAATGATATTGCTTATGGTATACACGAGAATAGATGGAGAAGTCTGGTTTGGGAGCAACGTCAGACATGTTAACCCTGTAAATGATCCAAAAATTAACTAAGTCTCTGAATGGATATAAGTTATACATATTGATATGTATTGGCATCTACTGTATTGCACGATACATACTAAGAGCGCAGGCTATATGTAGTACGTATTGGTATGTAACATGTAGAATAACTAAGTCTCTGAATTCCTATACGTTATACATATTGATATGTATTGGCATCTACTGTATTTTAGTAAGATATATTTGCAGGCTATATGCAGTACGTATTGGTATGTAACATGTAGAATATATTTTACAACATATCAATATGTTTTGAGTTTTATCTTCTATAAATAGAAGAACTGCAGCTATATCAAAAAGAGAATACAAAATTACTACACGATCTATCTAACAAAACAAACCTATATCAAAAAATATAGTAAAACAAACCTATATCAGATTACAAAGAAACTAAAACAGAACAGCAGCAGAGAAAAGGTGATTATAGTAACATACATTGTTCGAATCTGAGATTAACCTAATTCGATTTTAAGATACCTAATTGAAACACACAAAAATCACAATGTAAATCAAACGGAAGCTGAATTGAACAATATAAATCATCACAAAACTGAAATCATAAAAGAAAGATAACAATGTACATCATAGACAACTATTCTGATAGAAATCGGATCAGAATAAACCTAATTATTCATCAACATTCCAAGAACAACAACAGAGGAAGATGATTTATGAGATAAATACCTTGTTCGAATCTGATTTCGAAGCACAGATGATTTACGAGATAATAGCTGTGATGAGCCTAATTGAAAGACGCTACCAGATACTGTGATGAACCAAAACGCAGGAGCAGAGAAAACCAAAGAGAAACAATCTGAGATGAAAAAAAAGAGAAAGAAACTGAATTTGATTTGTTCGTGGAGTTGCAGAAAGGGTATTTTTGGTACTTTTGAAAAACTTGTCTTGTGTGACCCGCACGTTTTGGACTAGGGAATAAATATTCTGGCCCAAAAACATGTTTTTGGACCAGCGGATAATTTTATTTTAGGGGTGGATTAGAGAGTAACCGGTACTGGGTTTCCTGGACTACCTAGTAATTCCTAGAACTTCTATTCTGGCCCGTAATACCGGATTACAATTTTTTTTTGGGTCTGCATACCTTTTCTGGTGTGCAAGTGACTAGTGTACAACATTTTAGGAACGTAAAAAAGTAGTGCGCACCTTACGCCTTCTTTGCCAGGCATCTATTTGTTCCCTGGCGAAGTGTCCCATTTTCTATGGTATAGCAAGTGCAAGATTTATTTTGGTGTGTGCCTCGAATTGCACAATCACATTTTCATGTAAGGCGTGGATGGAAGCTATGGAAGGGAAGGGAAGGGAACAAGCGGTACTTGGGCATACTATAAAAATTAGATGCTAGGCCTAGTTTAGGTCCACATATTAAAAGCCCATATTGAGGCCTGGTGTAGGTTCACCACTTCATATTTTGGATAGACTGTGTAGGGTTGACTGGACCTCCTCAATGGATCCACCAAAAGCGGCCAACCTGATCAGTTGGCTAACCAATCAAAGTGGATCAGATTGCAGATTAGATGTCTTCGACGGTTGAAATCTATCTACCCGTTTACTGAGGACAACTCCTACGGTGGGGAGGCAAAAACATCCAATCAGTGAGTATTCTTATATTTGTGGACCTATGAAAATTTGTGGAATCAAAACTCCCTATGGTAAAACGAAAATGATTCGTCGTCCGGTCACTTAAAGCCCGGATACCCTATCCGGCTACTTGATGATCGATGACATTTCCCAGCTGCTAATCTGATCCCCAAGCTAAACCCTAACTTATCACTCCCCCACTGATCTTTTTCTGCTCTATTCAAACAAAGTGTCCTACATAGTTCACCGTGACAAAGTGGAGGCTCACAGGGATTATTTTTATTGTGACACCATGATTTTAAAGAGATGTTAATTGATTACAAGAATGATACGATGAAAATGTATCTATATGTAATGGAAGCTTCGACATCCAGGCAGTCTGAATATGGACAAGACGACGAAAAGCTCATGAAAGAGCTTGGAGTCTTACCAAAAGTTGATTATGATCATAAATTTCAAGCTAAGAAGGACCCCGAGGAACTGAAAAGACTTTATTGTGAGTGTTGCGACATTTTTGATCAGGATAATTTTGTGGTCAATGGCTTACTGGATCTACTCTTATAGTTTTTTGCAAAATTTTTTGAACTCTCATCCAGTACTTACCCGACCAGATTGATAAAACAACATAGCAGTATGTGATTGGACAAGAAAAAATTCATCCACACAGTAAGTGTCCGGATAACATATCCGGTCAGCCTATGATCGGATGGACTACTCCAGAGCTACAACTCAAATTTGTACCATATGGATTACATTAAACCACATGGAGTACCATATGGATTTTAAAGAGATATGGACCTTAATTTTTTTTTCTATAGTGGCATTTTTTATCCATAAAATGTGAATCATCACAAAGATATGGATGAATTTTTACTCCATAGGAGTTGTCCTAAGAAGGATAAATGATGAAATTTTTACAACATGAAAGGGTAATTGGAGTTATTTATGCACATGTATACGCTTCTGTTTTCATAAGTTTACCTTTACTCTTGACTAGACAAATTGTATTTATGATATTCAAAAGTTTTTGACTTTAGAGATTGATAAGAAAAGTCATTATATAATTGAATATTTTGTCTTTCGTTGGCGTCATTACATTAATATCAAGATAAAACTAAGCGTTACCTTTATAACCTTTATACAGGGTAACAATAATATATGCTCTTCAAATTTCAGCATCAAACACTTAAAATGAATGTTTAAAAGATAATTTGTTTTATGGTATATCTATTAAAATCGACACCAGCTTATGGTTGGTGAGGTGAATGGCGGATTAGATGAATATTTCTAATCTGAAATCAACCATATGGAAAGTTTTGATACAAATGAGACCATGTTCATTAGATCAATCAGCTGCTCACCGGTTGTAAAATTTGTGTTCATTTTTAAGTTTCTCTGATTGTTTTGTGTATAGCCTTTTAAGCAAGAAAGATCTTTATATGTGTCGAATATCTTAATTTTACCCTTGGGATATATATATAGTTTAGTCCGTAACGTTATCGTGTATTTTATTTTATTTTTTGACAAGAAAATTTGAATTATCCGTTACATGAGTCGAAGTTATGAGATATGTTCAAAACAGAATAACCTCTCAATTATATAGGATATTATTGACATAAAATAGTTTCAAAAGGATCTGAATTACAAAACCATAAAATTATTAAAGCTTTCACCTCTAATTAAATCAGAGATTAGTCTTCTCTTTCCTCCATATACTCTTGCATTTCTTACTCTCCATAGTTATCATATGACTTCGAAAGGTAATAGTCTGCGTAATCTTGTATTTCTGGCCACCAGTCAATTAGGTTTCCACGACATAATATTTGGTTGTAGATTTGTTTGCATACACCATGAGATCCTAAATGCTTTAATAAAGCAATGCCATACTTTTCTAGCATAATCGCAGTGAAAGTAAATGTAATCTCTGTCATCTTTACATGCCCACACAACTTGTATAATTTGTCTGTAGTTAAAATATTCATGTGCTATAAGTTCTTGAGAGTCGGTATTGAATTATGAAAGGCTGACCATAATAGAACTGATACGTTAAGTGGAATGTCTTTCTTCCATATGCATTTCGTATAATTGTTGATATGTATTCTCCCATTCCTTGTTGTACTTATCACAACAAATTTTACTTGGGAATTTGATTGCAGCTACACTAAAATATGAAATTGTATCCTCTTGGGCCATGAGATCTGATGGTGTTGAAATCTTCCTCGTGATATGAAAGTATTCTTTGCTGACTTCACCTGAATTTAGTATCCCAAGATTTAACTTACAATTACCATTCACATCCATATGGAAAGAATAAATTCGTTACGAAGCTCATTACACAATCCTTAAGGAGTTTTTTAATAACCCGTATGAAATGTTAGCAAGTTATTGTAATGTGGTTTAATGTAATCTATTTAATAACTCGTATGAAATGTTAGAAAGTTATTGTAATGTGGTTTAATGTAATCTAGTGGATGATTAATCGTGTATTCATCGTATAATGGGTTGTATTTTAGTTCTTAATTAATGAAAAGGGGAGTTTTCTCACAACTTAGTCGGCATTGAATTTAACTGTTGCAACTATGCTGACTCACACTAATAGTTTCAATCCAACTATAGTAAGAGTCGACATTAAAGTTAACAAGTTAAACAATGGCGACTTCCGCAGGAGTAAGAGTCGGTATTGATGGTAACAAGTCAAAAAATACCAACTTATACCAATATTTTCTGTCCAATATTTCTAGGAAGTCAGTGTAGAAGATAACTTATTTAACAATTCCGACGTTCACTGAATCGATATTGTATCTTGATTTACATGATGTCGATTCTATCAAAAATGTAGCATACTAAAGAAAATGGATTCAATTAAAGTATGAACTGAAACAATTTTATTAACTCGGTTCCAAAATACAAGATTCAATTAGCATGATTCAAAATTGAAAATATAATATATAAGCAACCATCTAAAATATTATTTCATTAGGTGATTCCCGAAACACCACATTCCAAAACAAACATATCAAATTTAGGGAAATTCAATTTTTATCCTCACATCTCGTTGCACGGATATTTATAAAGTATCATATAATTGGTCATTCTCCTCGTACGATTTCATCCATTCGTAATAGTGATTAAATACTAAACCTAAAATTCCAATATATGCATAAACCGGTAATATTGGATTTTTTTTTCCGCGAACATCAAAGTAATTCCTCTTATCTTCAACGAGCCTTCACACACCTAATATTTTGGTTTTAAATGTAAGACCCATCCCAGGCCCAAAATAATGAACCACATACCGCCATGTATCTACTAAAATATACCCATATACCGTCATTCACATCCAATAATACTTCAGAAAGAACTCCATGGGTTCCTCAGGCCCTAGTACACGAGCATGGTATCATGCAAATTATTTTCCACCTCTGCTTCATAGAAACTCTTCTTTTAGATTAGTGTTGTGACCATCATTGTTATTTCATATTGGCATTGTCCCAAACTTATCCTCTCCATGTAAGTATCCTAATTGCTCAATCACAACATGATAACCAAAATTTGCATCTCCACTGACATCGTCTCTTGACATAACATACTTACGAATCATCTCAGGAAGTTATATCGTATACTCTTCTATTTTTATATGACCATTTTCTTCACCCTATCTTTTCTTTGGATCACTAGGGGTTTTCCTATCACCAATTTTTTTCCTTCTTATTATCTCCATACCATCTTTTGCAATCTCCGAAACCACATATTCCTTCTTCGGTCTTCCTCTTTTCTCTGGAATCCGTGCTTCATAAATGTTGGGAACAACTTAAGAAATGTAACTTGTTATTATATTTGTGATGATGTACTAACTTCATTCTTCGGCCTTTCCCTTTTCTTTGGCCCCCGTGCTTCATCGCTGTTGGAAATAACTTGGAAATTCTCATGATATTGAGTTGTCGTATTAACTTCCTTATTGAGCCTTCCCATTTTCTTTGGACACGGTGCTTCATCAACACTGGGAATAGCTTGTGATTCTCATCTTGTTGTTGTTGTGTTGATGTATTAACTTCCTCATTCGGTCTTCCTTTTTTTCTTTGGAACCGATGCTTCATCATACCTGGCTTCAGAAAGCTGAAAGCGGATATATTTTTTTTTTTACTATGCTTACGTTTTGTATCACGTTCACTGGCTTGTTTCAAAAAATTTCTCTCTTTTTCCCTTTTTAATTTGGTTTGTGGTCTACCAGTGTGCTTTTCTTTTATTGGTTCATCCAAGTCTTCCATGTATGGGTAATTCAATCGACTTAGTCAGCTCAACAAATTTGTTATTTGATACGAGTTCCTACTGCGTAAGTATTGAAGAATTCTAAGCCTTCTTTAGTATCCCATAAATTTTCTCCTATAACTTTTGTATGAGGAGAGGTGAAAGAGAGTCTAAAATGGGTCGATACCCTCAGTAGGTATCACATCTTCATACTTCACAATCATATGACGACATGGCGTAGGACAAACACACACATCACTTGGATCTCCATATTTTGTGTCCCTATTTAATTCTCTTATCATATGGGCTATCGACCAATGTGACACATTATGTTCTATTTCCCAGAGCAAATTTTCATCTCCCAAATATACCGTCTTTATCACCATTGAGCTTTCTTCGATTTTTTTTTTGATACTATCGATCTCATTTTTGAAGTATTATTTCAATTCCCCAGTCTAGTAAAAACATTTCCTTGATTCAAATCGAGGAATTTCTTCAATCAGCTGTGAGCACACTCTACTCTAATGTCTTTTTTTTCTTCCGAAGAAAAGGTTATATTAAAAAGAAACGCCTTTACAAAGTACAAAGGAAAATCATTCACTCATAAGATCTTCCCAATTGCTCCAAATGAGACTAGGAGTAAAATTTTTGAACGTATTGGTGTTGCAAGACCATAAGACTACAAGTTGTTTAACTAGATCAATAGTCTCCGTTGTACTTTTTTGACGACCATTTAACACTCTCCCATTTATCTCCTTCCACATGATCCAACAAATAACATAATGGATAATCTTCCACATCTCCTTACCTCTTCCATGCATCACATTCATCAACCACGCTTCAAACAAATGGAGTAAAGTCCTCGGCATAGGCCACGATATCTTGAAAGCCTTAATATAAATAATGAGATATTTTGATTTTGGGTCCCAACTTTGTGACCAGAGTTGCGTTTGGGTCCTAAAAAGTTTAATATTAGAGTTTGGGTCCCAGGACCGTAGTTGACCTTCTCGACTGTTACGAAAATATTCTTTTTAAAATTAATTAATATTAGTTAACGCCGTCAGTCAACTTAATGAGTGGCACATCTTACTTGAAAGACCTACTTTCACCGCCGCCTGTTTTTTCTTCATCACCGTTGCTACCGCTCCCACTTCCTCCACCAACGCCTCATTATCACCGCCAAAATCATCTCAAATGAAGAGCTTCGTTATCCGGTACTTATTTCATATCTTCTCAAAAAAAAAATTATGAATACATTCACATAAACAATTTCAACTAACAGTGTCTTTCAGAGACATTTTGCCGAACAAATTGCGAGCGAGCTTCTTAAATAACCACTACCAGATTGCCTCATCTAATTAACCAAAAATGAAATACCCAGATGTGAATCAATTTACCAAGAACAACCAGGCTTCATAGAAAATTAAGTTATTGGGATCTTCATTACCTAATCAACAAGTATAAACATCCTTATACACTAATACCAAACAGATGTCAAAATCCCCAAATCTGACTGGCTTTGTAACAGATACCCATTTAACTGAGGACACTGGATATCAAAATCGCCAAATATTAAATGGTGTATGATACTCATTTATTTGATGATGTATAACCGGATTAAGGCTATTACTTATTTTTAATGGGTTCTTATTGAAAAAGCGGGGGTCTAACAACACCACCCAATATTTCGCTTAGCAATCTGTATGGACTAACTCCAAAATACTTTGCTAGAGAATCAACTAGACAGTCAGACTCAATCTCGATAAAAGTATCTCAAGGAGTTAATATCTCTCTCTTGATTTGATTTTTACTCAAGCTAAAAACAATAGTGAGTCTTAAATCAAATACAAGGAATAACTTGGACGGTACCAAAGACCAATATCCAAGGTCAATCAATATCAATCAACAACCAAAGGTTGGATTTCCAATTGATGATCACGAGCGCACAACCTGTATTATTTCAATTACATAAAATATAATGCGGAAAAGAAATAACACAGACACCAGAAATTTTGTTAACGAGGAAACCGCAAATGCAAAAAAACCCTGGGACCTAGTCCAGATTGAATACACACTGTATTAAGCCGCTACAGACACTAGCCTACTCCAAGCTAACTTCAGACTTGACTATAGTTGAACCCCAATCAATCTCCCACCGATCCAAGGTACAATTGTACTCCTACGCCTCTGATCCCAGCAGGATATTGTGCACTTGATTCCCTTAGCTGATCTCACCCACAACTAAGAGTTGCTGCAACCCAAAATCGCAGACTTGATAATAAACAAATCTGTCTCACACAAAAAAGTCTATCAAAGGATAAATCTGTCTCCCACAGAAAAACCCTAGGTTCTGTTCCGTCTTAAGATATAAAATCAAGGTGAACAGGAACCAATTGATGATCCGGTCTTATATTCCCGAAGAACAGCCTAGATTAATCAATCACCTCTCAACAATCCTTCTTGACTACACAAGCGGTTTGTCGATGAATCACAAACAGTGAGACGAAGATGTTTGTGACTTCTTTATCTTGCCTATCGGAGAACTCTCACGATCTCAAGCCAATCAAAGATTGTACTCGTACGATAGAATATGCAAGACCAGATCACACAACTACAATAAAAGTAGTATCGGTCTAGCTTCACAATCTCAATGAAGTCTTTAAGTCGTTAACCTGGTTTTAGAGAAGAAAACCAAAGGTTAAAGGAGAATCGACTTTAGCGAGCGCACTAGTATCACACAAACGTGTGGGGATTAGTTTTTCACAATGATAGATGTATCCTTTATATAGCCTTCAAATCAGGGTTTTGCCTTAGTTATAAAGCAATCCATATTCACCGTTAGATGAAAACCTGATTTAGATTCAAGCTAATATATCTCAACCGTTAGATCGAAAACTTAGCTTGTCACACACACTTGGGTAGACGTTTACTGGGTTTGTGAAAACCATGCCAAACGTGTACGTGTATGTTGGTTCAACATAGTAACCCAAAAGGTTAACCATATGAGCATTTCATATTAACCTTGTTCTTCTTCACCATAACTAGTTCAATTGACTCAAATGAACTAGTTAGAGAGTTGTTCAATTGCTATGAGATCTTATGTAACTACACAAGACACAATTGAAGCAAAGATGATTCGATTCGATTGAAACGGCTCATGAACTTTATAGCCACGGTTTGCATAATGCATTCCTTGATAATTTAAGTTTCATGTTCAGAGCACATCTTTAGATCGTAACCTCTTAAGATCACAAACAAGTTCGCGGACTTAAGACAACCGGTGGAGTTTTCCAAATTCAGCAGAAAATCTCGGCAAAGAGACTTTCGCCAGTTCGCGGACTTACACGCAAACGAGTTTTTGGAAAATCCCAGCAGAAATTCTCGGTCGAGAACTTCCGTCAGTTCGCGGACTTGGCAAAGCCAATTCCTCCGATTTCTCTCAATCAACAAAGTTCGAAAACGTCGGATTAAGGAATACATGGTTATGTAATCTAAACTCTCATTCCAATCATTGAGACATTCTCAGAGGATGTATAGCCGTTATTCACATACCGTTTCGCGTCAGAGCAATTCTCAAAGTAATTGAAACTTTTCATGACTTTCGTCACTAGGTGAAGATAAACTTGATCAAAGCGAAACGCTTTACCAACACATGATTTCGAGATATAGATAGGCGAGATATACTCGGCTCAAAATATCAAATGTGTATGATCCAGTCTATATAGCATACGACTTTTGTCTCATAAGAAGTAGGAGATAGAAGAGATAGACTTTTGAGTGATAAATAAGTTCAAGTCTCCACATACATTTTTGTTGATCAAGTTCCACGGTTCCTTGAGTAGATCTTCGTCGTTGTATGATGAATCGCCATGAAGTCCTTGATCTCAATTACACTTTTCTATCCTAGTCCGAGACTTAGCTATGTAGGCTAGAAATCAAGACTCATAGTTTTGATCACTAACATTGACAAATATGCTTGAGATATCAACGCATGCGAGGTCGACCAAGCTATGCTCTAACACTTATTCAATAATTTTTTATTGGTAATGGTTTTCTAGAGCTACGGTGGAGGCTACCAAGAAGAAAGAGCGTATGAAGAGATAAACCAGAAATAGACACGTGTTGTAATCTGGCGGCCTTGATTTTCCACACCAAGCGTGTAGATTACACGTCTAACATGACACCAAGGCCACTAACATAAAGTAAAATGACTTGATTAGTAAATATATTGAAGTGTAATATTAATTTGGTCATTTCCGTTTTGTACAGAATTTGTAACTGTCAACCCGGTCAACTATGGTGTTGGGACCCAAACTCTAATATAAAACTTTCTAGGACCCAAACGCAACCCCGGAAACAAATTTGGGACCCAAAATCAAAATATCCCTAAAATAATCCCAGTTTTAAAAGAATATGAGAATTGCGTAAACATATGATCTGACGTCTCCTTCTCGTCATTGCAAAGAACACTCACTTTAAATGTCTATGCCATGATGAGATAACATGTCCCTAGTTGGGAGAGAGTCATGAAAACAACCCCAAAGAATGAAGCTTACCTTGTCATGGATATATCCTTTCCACAAGTGTTTGTCGAAGTTACATGTATCATAGTTACCTGACAAAGCTTCATAGCACTTTTGTGCACTAAAGTCATCCATAATAACCAATTCATCCTCCTCTGCCACCAACACCGGGATATGAGAGACATCACGCCAAAGCAAATCCCATTCCATTTGCTCGTTCGCATTCAAAGCCCTCCTGAATTCACAACTCCAATTGTTGTTCATAATCATATCAGCGATGGTCACACCCTTCTTTTTAACATCTTTATAAACAACTGTATCCTACTCTAATGGCTTCATTATCATAGTGTTATATCGGCTGGTCCATGCCCACACAAATTTCTCTTTGTATGGATCCAACCATTGAGTCCCGCAATAAGATACCACTGATTCCTGAGCAATAAGCGTCTTCAAATTGTCTTGATATATATGCTCGGTGATTGACCAAACAAAGGCATTTCACTCTCCTATAAAACTCAACCATTTAGTATGAGAGAATTCCTAGATGTATAAGACCACCATCTACCATTTTGAATATCAACTGTTGAAGATTAACGGTTGAAATTAAAATTTGTGGTTGGTGAAGTTTCGTATTTCAAATACTCTCATTTTTGGTAGGAACATAGAATTTTATATGAGGAACATGTCACCAAAATCTTAGTTTCAAGTTCATCGTCGTTTAGATTTTTTTTTTAAATGTCACCATGTCATGATAATGTCGTTCTAACTATGTCATCAGATCCTTCCCCACAAATACTTCCTCTTAATAGTCTTGTATACCTTATTAGTCTTCTTTGGATATATATATATATATATATCACTCTCACTTGTAGATAATATACTCCCCACTTCTCTTGCAAGGCAATCTCAAACCGAGTACACTTGTCTTGATTGTTTCTGACATGACCAATATACACTTATTCTTGAGAACCGTATTTATAGCCCACTTAATTTCCTCATTTTTACTCGTGAATTCCGTCATAACGTGAAAACACAACAAGTTATGTATCTTGTAACAAATACCAATACTAACTTGCCAAATCATTTCGTAACATACCGAATCAAAGTATATGGACCTAACTCTCGCACAAACTTAGGGTCATCACTAACGTGAAGCACGATTAATGATTTTTTTTAGATAGAAAACCAACTGTCAGTACGCTCGAGATATTCATTCCATGCTGACTTTAAAAATTAATTATATGAAATATATGAAAGTTTAACAGTTGGCATACTCGAAAAAGTAATATGGCGACTATCAAACAATCCACATGTTACACATTCATATTTTATACCGAGAGACATCCAAAGTTACTGCCTAATTTCAAGAGATAGTCAGCATAGTTGGTGGCCCATCATATTATGCCTATTGTTAAACCAAAGTAACTTTTAATGGGGATATTATTCTACATAGTCAACAATGTTAGATTTATTCGACCATGCCAATTGTTGCCTGATAAATGGGGACCTATTGCGGCATGGTTAGATGATAAATGCCATACCGATTCTTTGAAATCGTTACGGAATTCATCATTTATCTATGCCGACTCTGGGTATGTTTTATACATACACCATGCGAATCAAACCAAAAAAATCACATTTAAACTCATATGGACTTATATCCGAGTATCCAGAGGTTCACTCGGACCGTTACTATCATTAGTTTCTTTATTTTCCTTATACGGATGTTCACTTGATCCTTCATGCTCAAAAATGCCTTGGTTAAGGGTTTTTTCATTGATGAAATTTTGATAATCCAAAAATCTGCAACCGAGAATCGTTATCAAAAGCAACGTAAACTCTTGATAAGATGAGCATTCCCCAAAGTCAAAATCCTCACTAGATTCTCTCATTTCCCTCGAATCTCCCAAAATTCTTCTTCTTCTTCTCCCTCTATACTAACGTTCTTACAAAATAAAATCAACTAACCCAAAATCTTAAAATTTTATCTTAGTTAACAAACTAATATGTTGGAAGTTAAACCAAGATATGATGATTTGGTTAGTGGATCAACAAGTATTGTTGAAGTAGTATGTAGAAAATTAGGGATCAACTACTGCAGTTGATGCAGTCAGTTTAGATCAACAAGAGAAATTGACACATCGTGTCATATTCGGAAGTCAAGTTAACTTGAGAAACAAGTTGTGCCGGTTGCCGGTTTTAGAGTTTTACTATGTTTAGAGTTTCTTTGTGTTTTTCTAGAAGAGTATTTGTTTAGAGTTTGGTCTTTGTTAGGAAAGTTTATTTGAGTGGTCGTCAAGTTTGTGAAAGTATAAGTAAGCTATTGAGCCATAAGAATTGTACACCGAATTGATTGTCAACGTAGTCGTTTTATGTTTCCGCGTTGTGCTCTCCTCTCTCTTGCTCGATCCTAAATTTGGTATCAGAGGAAGGTGAGAGGAAGAGAGAGGAGAAGGAGATAGAGTTAGAGAAGATTCATAAGTTTTTTCGGTGTTCGAGAATTGTTTTGTGTTTTAAAAAAATGTGCGAAGGTCTGTCGAGTTGTGTTGGTTTGTCTTGTCACTAGGGTTCGAGAATTTTGTAATAGAAGGAAGTAACACTGGCGGTTCTGATAGTATTCTCTAGCGGTTGGTAAGAAGAGTTTGAAGCCATCAGGTTCGAGGCTATTTTTAGAGTTTCTTTAAGATCGCGTTTGTGGTTCTAACATCTGAGTTGGAATTGATTTAAAAAAACGAGTTCATCTCGGTTCACATGTAAGGAAACGCACATGTGCACTGGAAAACAATAAAACAAGGTCAAGTTGGAGCTGTTTTTGGGTTTGTTCGTGAAGGCGTTAAAAAAAATGGTTGCGCAAAGTTTTTTAGTTGAGAAGAAGGCGTAGCTTGTAGTCTCATGTTGCTGCCAATGGTTAACCGCGACAAATATTTTTAAAGGGTGAGAATTCGTGGTGGATCTAGGGAAAGTTTATTTGTCGTTGTTTGAAAACACAAGTTCCGGTGTGATTTGGAAGAATTGGTTTAGGTGGATGATTAAGGTGAAGAAGACGTTGTGAATGTTGATAGTACTGCTGATTAAGGGACATGCTGATGTCACTATTGGATCTTTGATGGTTGGTTGTTGTGTTAAACTCGATTAAGCAATATCAGGAAAGAGTATGGAAGTGTTTCATGACGCTGTTAGTCAAGGCATGCAGGAGTAATAGATTTGAGTGAGATTATGCTATTAGTTTGTGTTGCTGAGATGCAAGGTTTTTAAATCGTGAACCAAATCGTGAATCCTTTTTTGAAATTTGCGAATCGAATCATATATTAAATCGTGAATCGTAGATTCATGGTTGATTATTAAATCGTGAATGTATGCCTATAAGTATTGTGGAGCCATACAAAATATTACTAAATGTTTGATTATTTTCCTAGTTTTAGTCATTGGTTCCTATATATACTAATAAAGTTCATTAATCATAAAAAAAATCAAGTTGGAACCTTGGTTCAAGGCCACTTGTGTAGCGCAGGAGGTCATGGGTGAACCATTTCATTTTTTTAAAAATCAGCTTGGACCTTTGAATTAAGTAAAAAATCGTAGTCAACCAAGGTTAACTAACAATTCTTAGGAAATACGCTTCACATAGGAGATCTGAAGCAAATTTGTTGGAAACGAAGAGAATCGTGCTATTCGAATCGTGAATCACACGATTTTAAAAACCATGCTGAGATGGTTGTTCATGAGCCAGGGTGGAGGAAGAATTAGTGTTTTTAATTGTCTCGACAATTCAGCACGGTGGCTGAACAAGGGTTGTTTGGAGAAGTTGGTTTGAATCCGGAAAGTGGAGTTGTTATCAGAAGACAGGTCAATAAACAGCAAAGACTCGTGATGTTGCTAGTCCGAGAAAGGTTTGTTGTTGCTAAAAAAAAAGTTAGTTATTGTTAGTATGGAGATCGGTATTGTTGTATGATCATGGAATGGGAAGTTTGACGCTAGTGATCAATTGATCAATGGTTTGAGCTCGAAGTTAAGAGGTGTGATTATGATGACTGTGAAAGGTGGTTTGCAGAGAACAAGGGTTGTTGTGGCAGAGCATTGGTTGATTTTAGAAGGTAAAAAAGCTTAAGGTGAGTGGTTGATTCAAAGGGTTAGGTTATGAATTCGAAATAAACGCAATAGAAGATCAAAGTTGGTATTGCAGATGGGAAAGCCTGGTACAGTTTGATTAAGTTAATCGAATTCAGAAACTTAGAATGACAAAGAAAGTTGGGTGGTTATGTTTGAGCTTAAGGGAGGATGGTAGCATGTTGGAGTTTAAGCTCAAACATGTTGGAAGAAGTAAAGAGTGGTTGAAGAGTTTGCGGCAGAAAATCGGAAATCCTACAAAGTGTGGTAGACTTTGTGATAGTTATTGCTTGTAGCAGAAGCGTAACAAGAGAAAGATTGTGAGAGAATCTTGAAAAATAAAGAAGAAAAGAGAAGAAGAAACAACAAAAAGGTTGTTAAGAAAGAGAAGCAATCACCAAGGGTGATGTGTGAGAAGAGACGTCACAAGGGTGTGATCTTGAGAAGTGAAGCAATCCCAGTGTGGGGATTTGAATAGAGAAGTGAAGCAATTCTAGTGTGGAATTTGAGAAGAAAGTGATCAACAAGAGGAGGTTATAATACCTATGAGTTGAGAAGAACATCACAACAATTAACAAGGTTGTGATCGTGAAGATATGGTAACATGTGTACTTTAGAAGAGAAAAAAGTTTTGTGAACTGTGAAAAGATCAGTTCTAGTAGACATCACTAACTGACGGTTGTGACTCTTGTTAAAGTAACATGTGAAGAGAAGATTAAGAGACGAAGATGAGCTACAATGCTCGGTGATGAGTTAAAGAATTTGGTTTTGTGTTTGGTTAGAAAGTTGAATAGAGCACAACAAGGTGTTTCTAGCTTGTTAAGGATGATGTCTCGCTGCGATGAAGAAGAACGTGAAAAGAAGTTAGTGAATTAAGTTTGTTTGCTGATTGGATAATGATGACGGAATTCCGATAGGATCATGAAATTGGGTTTGCTATAATTGAGTATCAAGGAGTAAGGGTTTGTTGGTGGTATCTTTAAAGATGAGAAAAGACAAGAACGTGCTACTACCACTACTAATAGTGTTGTATGTTGACGTTTATCAATGGAAGAAGAGGAATACACGATGAGAAAAGACAAGGACGTGCTGACGTCTATTAATGGCAGAAGGTGAGGAGTAGAAGAGGGTTACGGAATTTTTGTTGAATGATATCTTGGTTTAAGGGAGGATGTTGGAAGTTAAACCATGATACGGTGATTTGGTTAGTGGATCAACAAGTATTGTTGACGTAGTATGGAGAAGAGTTGGGATCAACTACTGCAGTTGACGCAGTCAGTTTGGATCAACAAGAGAAGTTGACACAGCGTGTCATATTCGGAAGTCAAGTTAACTTGAGAATCAAGTTGTGCCGGTTGCCGATTTTAGAGTTTTACTATGTTTAGAGTTTCTTTGTGTTTCTAGAAGAGTCTTTGTTTAGAGTTTGGTCTTTGTTAGGAAAGTTTATTTGAGTGGTCGTCAAGTTTGTGAAAGTATAAGTAGGATATTGATCCATAAGAATTGTACACCGAATTGATTGTCAATGTAGTCGTTTTATGCTTCCGCGTTGTGCTCTCGTCTATCTTGCTCGATCCTACATAATCTATTAACTAAAAATTGATTAACATCAAAGATAATTTAGCCATTACAAGATTTATTTGGACGAGGAGTTATCAAGATTACTCGAGAGTGTATCTATTTTATTTTTGTATCCCCCATTTATAGAGGCACCCCTAATGTGGGTACATAATCTATTAACTAAAAATTGATTAACATCAAAGATAATTTAGCCATTACAAGATGTATTTGGACGAGGAGTTATCAAGATTACTCGAGAGTGTATCTATTTTATTTTTGTATCCCCGTTTATAGAGGCACCCCTAATGTGGGTTCAGTTGTTGGTCATTAACAAGCTAATCTATTAACTAATAACTGATTAACATCAAAGATAATTTAGCCATTACAAGATGTATTTGGACGAGGGGTTATCAAGATTACTCGAGAGTGTATCTATTTTACTAATATAAAGTCAGTCCACATATTGAAAGAAAGACTTATTTCAAAAGATTGGAAACAAATTTTAGTTCATGTAGACAAACTTAAAATTTGGATTTCCTGTTGGTAGTTGGCACACACACCATATATATTTAAGTTAAGTACTAGATTTGTGCTTATGCTACGCACCGGGCATATTTTTTCTTTTAATTTGGTGTGCGCATGGCTTTGCCCCGTCCTATGGGGATGCATTTTTGATTTGGTGTGCCCGGGGCTTCGCCACTCTCCGTGGAAATCCCATTTTTTATTTGGTGTGCGCGGGGCTTCGCCCCGCCTCGTGAAGATGCATCTTTTATTTGGTGTGCGCGGGGCTTCGCCTGTCTCGTGATGATGCATTTTTTATTTGGTGTGCGCGGGGCTTTGCCCCGCCCCGTGAAGATGCATTTTTTGTTTGGTGTGCGCAGGGATTCACCCCCGCCCAGTGGCGATGCATTCTTTATTTGGTGTGGCGGCGCAAATACATTAAAAAAGTGGAAAATATGCAAACAAAAAAAAAGTGGTGTGCCGGCACAAATACATTAAAAATTTTCGCAGAAAATATGTGGAATTTTTTCTTTTATTTTCCCCCTTTATATATTAATTTAGAAATAAGAGTCCTAATATGCACAAATTTTATTTATTTTTTCCTTTTATTTTTGTAAAAAATATGTGAAATTTTTTCCCCTTTACATATTAATTTAGAAAAAAAAATCATAATATGCTAGATACTTGATTTCCAAATTGAATTTGTACTTCAATAAGAATTCCAAATACGGTAAATTAAGGTTTCCTTTTGAGTTTGTAATTTTAAACCAATTATGAGTTGCCAAGTGTCCTCACTTAAATAATTTCACGTCATGAATTCCAAATTAAATTTGATTTCCTTTTTTTATCTTTTTCCTTTTCTTTTTAAACCAATAGTACGTTGCCAAGTGCCCTCACCAAAACGCTCGTTTCACAAAACTCAAAAAAGGCTTATTTTGACCAATAAAAAACGAGGGTTTACTCACCATTCAACGTGGAAGCTTTATTTATCTAGGCCTTTTAAGTCTTTAGATTAGTACCTTCCCTATCTTGTTTTTTTTTTCTTCCCTTTTTGCTGGCCATTTGTTAACCGTTCAAGTCTCTTAACTAGGTATTGTACATATGGATATGGAATGTTCAAGGGACTTTCACAATGGCCAATAAGCAATGGATTGTATGCCCACTCTAATAGTCTTACATTGGTGTCCTGGCACAAGGTTAGAATTCTAGCTCTTCCAGAGTGGTATCTCACTGATGGCTCGGGCTATCAGCCAAACAAAGATTATTGAATCTATCAAACAAGGGACTTTCACAGCGACAACTCTTGAGTTGAATAAGGTATGCGGGAAGAAAACGATTTGGATATTTTCTGTGACGTGCGACAGTTATACCCTAGTAATTAGCATGTATACAATTTATAGGTCTCTCAATTGAAAGAGTTCAACGACAATCCTTGTGGAGACCCAAACGGTTGAACATTTGACGTCTCCTGATAAATAAATTTCAAAAGAATGACATAAGTAAATGTACTTTATTGGTCGTAAAGCTACCATTTTAGTAGTCAACTTATGCAGACTATCCACAGCTCTAGACATTATCTGCCAATCCTCTGAAGTTTTAGATCACGGATGGCCCCTCATGCATCACATGCAACGGAGTCCGTTGTGTTTTTTTGAAGGTTGGCCGAACCGCAGACAATGTTGATTGTATTGCATCGTTGGTTTTATTACAGTTTCACGATTTTCAACGACTTTCATTCGTATTTGTATTTGTCCGGTAAATATTAATATTTTTTCTTGTTGGGTTTCTCGGCTTCTTCGATCTTAGACTCATTATCGACTTGGATGATGTTTATTAATGAGGAGACATTTTGTTTAGAAAATATAAAAAGCCTATTGCATGTCAAAAGGTAGAGAAATAAAGGAACATGGTCGGTGCACAAATAAAGGGCTTCATGTGTGGCTGGTTAATTTCTTTGAAGCAACCGTCGAAAAGAAAAATGTCCTCTTTTTTTGGTGAGCCCAATTTTTTTTTTGTCTATGACTGTTGGAGCGGAACCAAAAGTAACTAGTCCTCAATTTCGCCAAGAGATAAAAGGTTCTGTCGGGTTGGTGGTTCAACCCCTAAACATTTGACATTATGGGCAACTGTTCCACAAATGCAATTTGCCAAAACAATCATTCTTCAGTGGATTGAATCCAACCATGTACTACCAACTGTGTCACAGTCTTCCACAGTGTAGCATTATCACGTCACGTGGACGGAAATTTAACATAAATTGTTATCGCTTTAGAGCTTCGAATATGTGATAGGAGATCGCAGCGATTTTTTTTCCTTCTTTTTGGTATTCTTCTTGCAGACGGCTGCTGCAACAGTTCAAGGGTCACATGCAAACATAAGTCATAATGACTTGTGGAGAATTCTTCTTGATCAGTTGCTGTTGTAGCTCTTTTTAATCAAAAGAGTGGTTCAGTTTAGTCATGCTACTTTGAGATTTTTAAGTCGCAAAGGGAGACAACAATATCTATCATTTGAAATCTTAATCACGAAAAATTTATTGATTCTCTAGTCAACGAACTGATTCCACTGTTTGCTGCATTTTCGTTTAAAAAGTTGAAAGTCCCTTGATTATAAAAATAGAAGAACAAAAAAAAAAACTACATTGGTAAGTTCGTCGGTACGATATTCGGCTCTTAAAAGATCTGCTCTAGAAGCAAGGGGATAACCAAAAACGTTAACCAAATTTCGTGTCCCCGAACGTATATTTTTCGGTCATATCTTTTGCCAACGTGCTATTTTTGAATTGGCAACCGTTTTTGAATGGCAACGCTTATAAGCGTCACGTAACTGTGGCGAAATACAACCTAGTACTTGACCCAATGTTAGCTAATAATTTTGAAACGCCAATTATGTTTCCAAAGTCTGCACCTACAATTCTACATGTGTGTCAGCCGCCATGCAGCGCACGCGCTCTCGCCTTGTACATGTAATTTCATTATTTGTATGCAAGTCGTTCTGTGTAATGTGCCACATTGTGAAGCCACACGGTCCAAAATTTGGCAAAGGTATTGTATCTCTGATATTGAAGAAGCTTAATCTAACCTTTGAAGGTATTACAATAAATAAAATAAATAATTTCCCCACAACTGAGGAAAAACAGCGCTCTCTCCAGAACTTGCCCACCAGAGAAAAAATCTGTTACAGATTTGGTTCGGTCAAGCCATTACATGAAATTCTCACCGGAAATGATCAAGATGTGGAATATCCTTGCATAGTATTAAAGCCCATATGTATAAAATCACATACTAACAGCCAAAGTTGGTTAATCATACGAATGGGCAATATCAACTCGAAACATCTCATCATATGAATGGTTTTTGCCGGCTGTTGAAAATTATGCCATGAATGTGGTATGTCCGAATTAATGGTGTCCTGATAACACGATATAAAGAAGGTGGGGTTCCATCAAAGAAGATAAGCCCATGTGGATTCATCATTATAGTTAAATGCACTAACAACATTCATGGCATTTAACAAGATAAACTCAATCAATGATTTGCGATAGACTGATTTGTTAACCAGTGAAATCTGTTTTCTGCGATAAACAAAGGAATTAAATAAAAACAGATTGGATGACTCAAATATAGATTGGACGATAGATACTAGAAGGTAAGTTCAAAGGAGGAGTGACTAATCCCCCTTGCACAAGCCCTTAAAGGCCAAAAGAAAAAGAAAAAGAACATAAAAAAGAGCCAGCCAAACGACCTTTACATGGACACAACATGTAGAGTAGTTAAGGGATAACCTAATCTTTTTTATTTGTTTCTTTTCATTTTTATTGTCTAAACTTTTCTTGTAGATTTAAAGGAATAAGTTGAAAGATATGGCTCAATCTCTATCTATACCCTCCAACTTGATGATCATTGATCAACCTCATTCAAACAATGCTGCTGCTTTTGACTCAAGTGGGTTACTTAATTTTCATTTTTTTCAGCAAAATATCTATTCTTGAAAACAACATCCAAAATATGTTGATATTTGATTAGTATAGTTTGTACTTTGTACTACTAAAGTGCATGCTCAAACTAAGGGAACAAGGAAAATAAAAAATGGTTAGGTAAAACGGAAAATGAATCACTTGTCCAAATATTTTTAAAACATGGTTCAAATGGACGAGTAAAAATTATTATGGGTGAAATGGACACCAGAAAAATAGCAAGGATGAAACTGGATTCATCCTGACTTAAACTTAAAAAATAGCAAGGATGAAACTGGATGCATCCTGATGTAAATTAAAAATAAGAAAAAGTATTTGAAAATGGGTAGGATGTAAACAATTTACATCCTGGCTATTTTTACATTTTTGTCCATTTAAACAGTATCAAAATCTAAAAGTCATTTTCACACAGTAATTGTTGATTTTGGTCTTTTTAACCAATTTTGTGTAGGCAAAATTGGTTTTTCTTTGTTAACGTTTGTGTTGAAACCAATAATCTATAGCTAACTAGCTAGCTAAACTATATCCTAATTAATATTATTAGTGATTCAAAGCAGGCGACATTAGGAATATAAATATATTTCTATTTGAAATGAAACAAGTTTGAGTAACCGAGAACGCGTAATGTTGAAAATGTCAGCAATGATATTGACGATTAATTTGAATATTGTAGAAAGAAATGTCTTGTAGGGGTTAGGATTTCTTTTTTGGATACAAGACTTGCCATCAAAGTAGTTCAGGCTGTCGATGCCCACAATTTTGTTCCATCCATAATCAACAACCATGAATCACCAAAAGTTTGCCCTCTTATTTGTTTTTCTTTGGACGTGGCTTTACAAAGATTCTTTTTCCATTAGGCAACTCAAATGACAACCAACAAAAAAACAAAAATCAGACAACTAGGCGTTATCGAGGATAAAGTGTAATTCATTTAAAGGGAAATGAACGGACTAAGCAAAAACCGTGTAGACATAAAAAAATCTCATAAATGGGACTTTTTGTTTTTCTCTGGGGTTGGGGGTCCACTTTTTATGTCTCCACACGGATTTTTCCTGGTTCAAAATGACGGTTCGTGTAGAATCTGGCCGAGAAATAGGGGCAGAGCCAAATTTAGACAATCATCGTCTAATATCCAAAACTTATTTGTGTTTTCACAAAATAAACTGAGAGTTTAGATAAAATAAAAAACCGGCTCTCACAATTCAGAGTGTGGGCCCACCCCCAAAGCTAGTAGGGAATTTTTTTATATTAGATTTTGTGCCCGTGCTACGTATTGGGCGGACCCAAAAATAATCCACCATCATAATTCTTTTTACCATATTTTTGATTATATGTGGCTCGGCTTCGCCTCGCCCCGTCGCGTAGGATTGTTGATTTGTTGTGGTTCCGCCTCGCCTCGCCCCTTCGCTTAGGATTTTTAATTTGGTGTGGCTCGGCTTCGCCTCCACTCATCTCGATGCATGCTTAGGATTTTTGATTTGGTATGGTTAAATCATGAAGTGTGTAAAGTAAACCCCAGAAGAAATTGAGAGTACAGAATCCAGGTTAAGAAATGATTAACAAAAATCAGTAATGAAAATAAGAAAATTTAAAATGACCTCCATGGAAAGACCGGACTATCTAAAAAAATGCATAATATTGGATCATGTGGAGTAGAGATCAAACAACAACCATATAAGAGATATGACTTAAACTGCATTCACTTAAACTCAATTCAAACAATAAATTCAAGCATATACATTTCCCTATGAGTACCTATATCTACTATGTTTTGAGTCGGAGTGCCAGAATTACTCCAAATCGTGAAAAATGGTTCCACGAAGTGTAATCACTGTTTCAAATGGGCAATTGTAGCTGTGAGTCCATCTGAAGCACGCACTAATCCTATAACGATGATATTTTAAAGTTAAACTAAACACATAAATATCCAAACTTTCAATTAATGAGTTTTAAATCATATTTAACTACGATGGGTTTTATTTAGTTCAGTTCATAGATAAAGAATTAGATAATTATCTCTTCCCAACAACATGCATCAAACCCTGGTTTTGCAACACCAACCATGACACGGCCATCTCTAATTTTGCAAATTCAAATACCAACATTTAACTCCGTCTCAAGTATACCAAACACTTAGCAGGCTTCAACATCTCAAGGCAACATCGATATCACTCATACCAAAGATGATTGTATAAGCTCAGAGATCATCCTCAAGCGAAGTATGATATTATGAATAAACTGATCCCTCTTCTGTGCATCAAACGCATGGTCTAAAATATACTTCTTGTAAAATATTTCACTCATTTGAAAGCCAATTTAAAACTATTCCTGAATATATGGGAGCAGCAGAGGCATTAATTCACACTGATAAGAGTAAAAGAGATCACCGTGTGCAATGGCATGTGTTGAGATCTGTAATAACAGTAACAAATACAACCTTCTTCTGAAGGCTCTGCCATTTAAGCACCCATAAGGGAATGTGTTGCATAAGGGGATGCACACTAATGATGATGTCTAGTTTGTATTCCATCAGACCAGCTTCCACCTCTCTGCACTCACAAAATAAAAAACATATTCCATTAAACATTTTCCAACTTCACTTGGAATCAGATTCAGTGTTCTCTCATCATTGTATATCTGAGTCACAAAAACATAATTAGGCCTCCCCCATGATTTATGACCTAACTACTTTTTAAATTGTCAAACAAATATAAACAGAATTCTAAATCAGAAAATGAATCTAGATTTCATGTAAGCTGCAGGTGATTCGAGCGGCCAGATCAAAAATCAATATTTGATTTCAGCTAGAAGTGGCTGACATGGCTCTCATTAAAAAATCCAAAGTCAGACCTACCTCATGATTTGTGCACCACCAGCAGAATTATATAAAGGAATCTCTCCATTATATATGAGTAAATTACCATCCACTTGCAAAGCATACAGATAATTTAACAGAAAATTTTTGTTTGTTTCTTTTGGTTTTCCTAATCAACATTTTGTTGTTACAAGGTTGATGAACATGGCATAGGAAGAAAAGCAAACCTAGGGTAAAAAAGATCCAAACCCACTGCTCCCAGACCTTCATTCATTACCATCAACAATAAACTCTTGTCATAACTCCCAATCGATTCCAAGAGTTTCTCCCAGATAACCATCACCAGAAACAATTGGTTTTCTTGGAGTTGGATGAAACCTATAATTTTTTTTAGGTACGTACTCAAGGGAGTTTGAACACTATCAGGCTATCTAAAACCAAAACTTTCATAAAAACTAATAAATTCAAACCGTACTTCTGTTGTAGTATTGTCATATATGAAAATTATCATATTGATGAACCTTTTCCATGATGCTTCCCTCATTCTGCTATTCTCACCGACCATTTCTACTTCTAATCTTGCTCCTCTTGTTGAGTTGTCAACTATTTGAGAGCATCGTTCTCTTCCTATAATATTCACACATTTCAGATTTTTCGAAACCTAAAGGATGATCCTCGAGGAAATGAACATGAACATTAAAGAAAGAGAACGCCGTTCTCAATCTGGCTTTTGGTTTCTGTTTGAAAATTGCCAAATTCTATTCTTCCTCTTGAGAACACAGTCCCTTTACTGTGTTTCACCATATTTAATAAATTAAACAATTACTTAAGGATAAGGCAGTACTTAGGTACATATAAATAGGTTCTACATTTTGTACAGATTAGGAAATGATTTTTCTTGCAAAAAAGAAAAGGAATGATTTTTTCTTGCATATTTCAGGAACAATGGACACATAAATAAATAATTTCAAAACATTGAGCATTAGTTTTCCGAATGAAAAAGAAGAAATAGTATACCTCATCTAATCCAGAGATGTGTACAAAGTTTCAGCTCTTCAAAGCTGACATGGTCATATTTCTAAAAGATCAGAACAAACAAAATTTCTGAAAGGCTAATAATAAGTTGTTCATTTTCTGAAAGGCTAAAAACATGTTCATTAGTTAATGTCACCTCATAAACCCTAATAAACATATTAGGGGCAACAAAATACTAAAGTTAATTACTTAAGCCTTCAGGTACATATGGGCACAATTTTTTTTTGCACTTATAGGAAATAAAGAGAACCTCAGAAGTCCAACCAAACGAAGTACGATCAACAACGATTTTCTAGAATTCTGAGTTGAATCCCACAGTCATGAAATCCACATATTTACAGATGTTAGAACAACATCAAATCATGTACCAAAATTCAAGACCTAAAGATATAAAATTCAAAACAACATTAAACGAAGTACTATTAAGTTCACAACTACAATCTAGTTCCTTCCAATTTTGTGTAGTAAAGTTCAAGACCTAAAGTCGTAATCAGCAAACCTCTGTAAGTTTTCTGATTAGATATCCACCTTGGTAAAGGTTCATTGTAAATGACACTTCACATGGCAAAAGAAGAAGTCCACAGAAGATGTACTTGATATTCCGGCTACATGTCTTACTAACATCCCCTTAGATACATAAAAATCAGAAACAAATGTTAAACAAACTCTAATTAAGCAAAATCCACTTTTTAATCTAAAACACCAATTTCAATGTAAATATTTTTCAAGTTCACCAGAAAACACAAAATTACAAACTAAAACATCAATAAATCCAAAACTACCTTGGGTTTTAGTAATAATCGATTGAGTCGCAGAAGTAGCAAGAACAACAGTGTTAACCTTCAACTAAGGCATACAAAAGTCAGGAAAGTCCGTTACAGAAACAACAACAACAACACCAACAACAAACAGAATGCTCGATGGTTAAAACAGATAGACCTTTCGCAAGAGCAGTAATTATATCGTACTCGACAACCTTACAGACAACTGCTTCCACCACAACCAACAAAACATCTAGATGAGTTACCTTGCATATTATAAGGCATGAGTAGTACTTCTAGCGATTAGGATATATCTGCCACACTACAACTGCTGCATCTTTTCTTTCGCTGCAAAATATTCAACTCCAGCATCAGTATCTACATGCAACAATGCTATTGTACTATAATATGTCGAAATAAGCCCCATTAAAAAAACATGAGCATAAGTATTCAAAAAAAAAATAAAAAAAATCAAACTTTCTTGAGTTATACAGAAATTTGATTGCAAACCTAGAAATCCAAAGATATAGATCAGGAAACAAAACAAAAGCAAAGTAAAATCATACATGCACGATGACAGAGAAAGGGTTAGGGTTTGCAATAGCAAAAAATCGTTCAGGCAATAACAAAACTCGATACTGCTGTTCAAGCAAAACAAAAACCCTAATTAATATATGTGCATTACCTGAGCCAAGCTGTTACATATATGTGCCTTACTTCTTCGATCCTATTAATCAATAACACAATGAGAAATCAAGAGATAAAATAAATCAAAGGAGACCAGAGAAGGAAAGAGGCAAGAGATGGAGGGCGGCAGAGAAGAATGGTTTTTAGGTTTTTTTAAGGGTTTCATTTTTTTGTTCTCTCGATTTTTTTCTTTTTATTTTCCTGGATTTTGTTTTTATTTTTCTAAGATAAATAAATTTGTTAATTTTATGAGTAAAAATCATTTTTTTTCTCTTCTTCGAGGAAAAGTGGAACGGAGCAATTCTGTGAGTGGGTGAGGGTCACCGTTCAACGTGAAGCCTTATGAGCTTAGGATTTTAAAGGAATTAGATGTCTGTGTGGGTTTAGTGGAGTCTGAATTCCCCGTCTGTGAAAAAGGCTTTTTAGTTATACACCATCTTGGTTTTCCATGATATTTACCTTTCTTTTTTATGTCAGTCAAAACTAAGTAAACCAAAAAAAAATCGAACACATACGTTTGTGTTACTGCAAATGGAATACCAGTTTATTGGTGAATGTATCAAAATCATGTAAGACAAACTAGAAAGCTTTCTGTTTTATATGGATTTTGGTACCTTTCTACGTAATATAACATCCCGTTAATGTAAGACAAACTAGAAAGCTTTCTGTTTTATATGAATTTTGGTACCTTTCTTATAGCACCCCGTTATCAACATTATACGATTAGCTCGCGCTTTGAGATGTTTGCATGTTGGTGCGACTGATTTATCTTAGTTTTCACAATCAGTTGGTGCCAAGGGAGCAGTTGCTTCCTCCAAAAGATTGAAAGAGGCTGGCAATAGATCCACACTGAAAATTACAGGTTAAAATGCATTGTACTCCAGATATATATGCACATGAAAATGTGACACGTGAAAATTAGGCTCTATAGAAGTCAGCTACTTAAGTGGTGGAGAGATATGATAGTCAGAGACTCAGAGATAACTGTTTTGTCCGCCCAATCTTAAAGTTAAACGGTGGGACCGTCAGTATGGATTTTTTTCTTTTTTTGAAGCAATGGGTTTCTTAATAGTTCAGTAATGGGTTTATATTTGTGTTGCTTAATATGGGTTTCTCGTCAATAGAACCAACGCTTAACATTTCGACTGTTGCTAATTAGAAACAAAGCATAACGTTGCTGAATATATTAGGAACAGAAATATAAATATAATACGGTTTGTGCATTGATTTTTTATTTTTTTTAAATTATTCGAGATTCTAAGAACAAAAAAGATGCCCTAAATATTTTTTAATTTTTTTAACCACTTGAACTCGATCATTCAATGAAATTTTCTGCTACCAATTAGCAACGCTTAAATATTTGTTCAATACAGAAAAACCGTTGCTGAATAATTTAGGAGCATAATATCTATTTCAAACGTTTAGTGCACAGTTTTTATTTTCCAAATCTAAAAATTAAATTTTGCAAAATTATAGATCTAGGTTCGTTCGTAAATTGAAAGATAAATAAAGAGTTCGAGCTATTATGTTTTCAAAAATAGTCCTAATGTAGTAATAAAAAAAGAAGTTTTGGCATCTAATTTTTCTTGATCGTTTTTTTGCGGAGAAAAATGAGCATTCAAAAAGATATTCTTGACCGTGCTTTTTCGTATTCTTAATGAAGAAAGATTTATTTTTTATTGAGATGTTCATCGAGTTCTTAATCATGTTTTTCGTGTTTCTGACGAAAAATATAAAAGAGAAAACAGTTGATTGAGATATTATATATGCTAATGATCCTTGATCCATTAAGAAGTATTATCGCCACTATTTATGGTGAAATTTGGCGAGCGACAAAATGATCCTTTTACAACTTGAGGCAAAAAGTCATATTCATAAGGTTTCGGGTAAGGGGAAAAAATAGTCATTTTACCGAAAGTCGAAAAAGGAGAAATAGTCATCTCGAAATTCGTGTCAATATTTACGACGAAGATAAAACTCGAACATACCTAAGGTTCACTACATGAGGAAGATAAAGATCAGCTATGGCTTCAGTCCTCGTCGCCAAAAGACAAAGCTCAGCCTAGCTTCAGCCTTCGTCCCCAAAAGGCAAAGCTCATATCTACCTTCAGCCCTGGCCGAAAAATGACGAAACTCAACCCTCACGAAACAACTTTAACTCTGCAGGATTATACTCAATTATAACGAGAGGGGAAAAGTCAACTCTTGGTCTTCAAGACACAAATAACGTGATTCCGAATACATCTTTTCGAAATATAACCGGTCACAACATGTCTCATGATACATATATGGTTGTGTAGTTACCTAAAATCGGTGAGAGGCTAAAGTGGGATTCTAGGGTTCTGAAAGTGAGTTATAGGAGGTTGAGCACGAACAATCTTCGCCTAAACCACGCACAGTGGACATTCAAAGGCTGCTTCAGTCACATGGAAGGAGGATTATGGCTGGTCTTAGGGAGGGAAACAGATGAAGAGAGAGATCAGGAAATTATAGGGTTTGAAAAAGAATTGCTCTGAGAGTTTATGAGAAATTTGTGTGTTAGCTTGAAGAAATGGAGGACCTAGCTGAATTCTCTAATCTCATGTCGGTGAAGATAGGGATTACTTGTCATGCGAAACACTTTCCCGTCTCTTCATGAATAGATAAAGATAAGCTAGGCTGAGTTTATCTCGTCATCCCATTGCCTTTACTCTCCTCTGCGGTGAGACATAGACCGGGTATTTCTCACACGTATCGTAGACCGTCAGACCAAAAACCTAATTGATATCCCCCCTATTTGTGTGAAGCTGAGTCAGCCTTTGCGATGATGTGTTGAGAGATAGAGAAATATTCTATGTAGTTGAGTTGGCCAAGATTGAGATATATTCTATGATTTTTGAGAATTACTAGGATGAAAGTTCTCACGTTGCATTGCTTCCTGATTTTATATAGGAAAGAAGGTTCACACGTTGCATTGTTTTCGTCCATGACTAAGTTATTTATTTCTGCTAACTTACGTGTTGACTCTCGTAAAGAGGAATTATAAGAATTTTACTCGTATGACCGGTGGGTGTGTGGATAGTAATTGGGCTCACTATGGTAGGGACCATAACCTTCAAAAGATTGATGTTCCCAACCACTATTCACACTATGGTCAAAGTAGTATCGTCCATTTTGAAACTCATTTGGATATTCACTGTATTGGCTATTGTAATACCAGTTCGACATTCTCAACACAAAATAAACCCGCTAACAGGGAATTCGTGGGTGGATAGAGCCTTACCTCCCGTACCATACGGGCGATGAACCGTTGAAGTCGATTTAGGCCACCGACTCGTGTATCATTGTACGAATCTGAGGGGCCGAGACAGTATCTTAACTGTCATCCTTCCCTGCAACAATTTTATATTTAAAAAAATTTACCCTAGGGTTTAAAATAATAAAGTCCAATCTCCCAAAAATAAAGTTCAAAAGTGTCCAAAAATAAAAGATTACAAAAATAAAAACCCTAATTATAGTTTCTAAGAATAAAAACAAAATAAAATAACTATTTACAAAATCTTCTTCTTCACTCCGTTTGGATTTCTCTTTTCTTTCCTTTTTGGGCTTTGCTTTTCTTTTCAGCACTCTTTTTTTCTTTAGCTTAGCTCCGAATCTGAAAGCTAACAGAAAATACCAAAAGGCGTAAAAAAAAAAAAAAAAAAAAAAAAAAAAAAACCTAAAACAAATCTAAAAACAAGTCAGCGTCGGCGGCGCCAAAAATTGATGTAGTTTTTCAAGTGGTAAATAAAGTATTGTTCATTCAGACTTGTGAAGATTTTGTTTTAGACTTAAATTAAAATAAAAACTCAAATAAAGTCGATTTCAAGATTGTAGAGAGAACTGAGACTATGGATTCCACCATTAATCAATTATCAGTGATTCAATCAATAACAACAATTATGCAACTCATACATTCAATTTGATTCTCAAATATTTCCTAGATAAGTAGATTCTCAAAACAATAGTTGTAAATCGAAAGCATGGATCATCAAAATACTTAACCTAAGCATGACCCATCAATTGAAATCACAACCACGTAATCAGAATCATATATTCAATTTTAGTTCAGTGCAAATAATCATAAAAGAATTGCAAAAATTAAGTTAAATAGAAATTACCACATAATAATAGGAAAAATGGCTTCCTCGGTCGCCTCAGCAATGGGGTTTAGCTTCTCATGTTAATCACGTGCTCCAAATAGGTGTTCATAGCCCAAAAGTGTGAAAAACAAGAGAAAGCTAATAAAGAAGCAAGTTTGTAACAATATAATTGTTACAGAACTCACAGTTACAGAGCCTACTGTTACAGAGAAGACCCTAACTGAGATAATTATTGCAGAACTGTTACAAATTCGAATGAAATGGTGACAGTTTTGTTCTTCTTCTTCTTCCTTCTATGCTGCGATGAATAACGCCTTTGAAACCTTTGTTCTTGCTCTGCAACTATCTCAAAGTCTCGACACCTCCTCCTGAGATTCGTACTACTTTTTTTTATATATAACAAATCAAAAATCTCGCGAGTTAATCCTCTCCCCAAGTCACGTATCTTCCCAAATATTTATTTCCTTTTTTTACTGCCAAGCTACGATTAACTGCTGCCAATCTTCTTATGCGTCTCTAGCATAGTCCATACTCCTTCCAAAGATAGAGAACAATATAATTAGAGAAGATATTTCCCTTTATCTTCACGTAATTCCTTGATATAACTGAAAACCATTCCCGAGAGTATCTCCTCTGTTTTGTCGAGAACTCCTATTTTTTCTCAATAATGGCACACGTAATTATCTTGTTTGTGTTGTAACAACTCATACCAAGTCAAATTGCCGAGAAAATCCAACAAAAGCCCGACCAAATCTTCCAAGAAAATCATCGATATAAACCCGAGAAAAAAATACCTTTCCTCGATTAACTAAAACTCAATACCCATCCAAAGTTCTTCGATTCTATCACCTATACCGACACTGGATTGCCAAAATAGGCTTAGCCCATGAGAACCAGCGTTTGAATCTCCTTGAAACTGGTCCAAATCACGACCCCTAAATATGGCAGAAACTGCACCTACTTTCCTGCCATTTTTGGATTTCAAACGGAGAAGATGGTGTGCCCCTTACCCTTTGATGGGGTGCGAATAGTAGTTGCCCCGAGGTGGCCCTTATCAACTGGGGTACCCCTTATCCATTTGAAGGGTGTAAATAACACATGTCCTGGGATGTCTCCCACATACTTCTGGGGTGCCTTCAGTAATTCCTTCCGGGGGTGCAAATACCACTTTTCGATCCAATTTCTCCGCACATGTTTATTTCTCCAAAAATACCTACAAAGACATAAAATACCAAAATAAGTACAAAAATGGATACTAACAATATAGAAAATTGAGACCAAAATAGACACATAAATACGTCTATGAAATACCCCCAAACTTATTATTTACTAGTCCAGAGCAAATCTAAAAATAAAAATCCCAACTCACTGTCGCAAGCATCGTGATTGCACTTAGCGTGTGCAACAAACCTTTAAACCCCTAGGTGGCCCTAGTGGACGAGTTATAGTCTCGGGAGGGTTTACTAGAGATATACCCACAAAACCTTTACTCTCCAAACCCTAGCTATCTATGCAGAACCTTGGAATAACACTAAAGAACCTCCTTGGTTGGCATACTCTCATTAATTACAGGAGGAAGTACCCTGATGAAAAATTCCAATTGTTGTACACGAGTTTGCACTCACATACTAAAATTCATATATAAGTGACAGAGCTCTACTCAGATAGTCGCACTATGGACATCAATATCCAGAATCAAACAAATCATATGAATAGATTAAAAAGATGGAAATAGAAATAGATAGTTGCGAATGGACGTCAATGCCAAGATGAATCCTATGACCTAATGGATTGATATACTGGTCTGGACTAATAATAACACAGCTGGCATATACAAGGGAACCAATGGTCGATAATCCTATTTCTAGATCAACTCGGCTGGCATATACAACGGAACTAGCGGTCGATTTTATTGAACAATTTATTCCGGTTGGTCATATGGTATGCTCTCAATTTTTTTCTCCTCTCTCTCTCTTTTTTTTTTTTAATTAGTAACTCAATCACCCTATTTCAACCCAGCAGACATCAACATAAAAATTGTGCAAAAATAAAAACAGAAGTAATAAGATGATTCCCAGATACAGTGAAACTATCATGTTATTTCTAACACCTTAGCTCCGTGCTTTTATGAATAGACTCTATTTAGATGTTTCCATCCACTCAAATTGGTTCCTCAACTCCTACAACTAATATGCTTCCATCCACTTAGATTGGTTAGTGTCATCCTTAATAGGCATAAATTTCTAGGCTCTGGAGTGTAATTAATGCAACTAAAAAGTTTCTCCCATACCCCAAACTTAAATCTAATAATGTCCTCAATGTTCTAAAGATGAAATTGCATGAACAAGGAGAAACTGTTACCACTTGAAGTAAAAGAGATAAGGAAAGATATTACCGTGTTGCATGAGCATGGCTTACCTCCCAAGAAGTGCTAAGTTTAGAGTCTTCAGCTAGACTAAAAAAGGATTAGTCACCTTATAGAATCATAAAGTAATAGCCGAAATATCTGTGGGCCATCAAAACCAAATAGAGCTATCACAAGTAAAAGGATTCTACAACATACCAAGAAAATGAACAAATAAAGCATGCCTTTGTCTAGTTTCCTGTTTAAGACAACTACATCTAGCTGTGGTTCAGGTTCAGGTTCTATAACTGGGTCTAAATAAAATATTTTCATGGGTTGCAATGCCTCATACGTTATATTCGAATGATTAGGTTCTAGAGTCTGGAAAAACTCAAATAAAAACTTAGAAGCAGATAATAATAACCAGAATAACTGCGGATCCTTAAAGTCAATCAAATTTGACTTACATAGATGACCATAATTGAAGTAGTGGTCATTCTCAAACAAATGTGTCGATTCTAATATCCTAAAGTACTTAGGTTTAGTCTCAAAACTTAATAATTGACACATCTGAAACTTATACGTTCCCATAATTGGTTGAAAAATATTTTGTGGGAAAACAAAGTCAATTTGGGTATTATCGCCTGGGTAAACCACATGAAACAGAGGATGGGTTTCTAACAACTGAACTTCTTCCTTGACATTATTAGGTTCGGGAGAGCTAGTATGAAGGTAATATGGCACAATGGTTGAGGCACATATATTCAAGTCCCAAGTGAGGGATCTCTACAAGACTCAAAGGTGAAGCACATGGAGAATGATAATCACCCCCAAACTTAGAGTTTTCAGTGTCTCTAAATAGACTAGTCACAATCTCCCTAATTTCAAGGTCATCAGATTCCTGAAAATTGTCAATTGATTCTTCTAAGTTATAATCGGGAGGTGCATCCTCACTCATATTTGAACTCTCTATGAGTCTATCTTCTTTGTCTAAGGCTAATGTTTCTAAATCGCTACACTTTAAAACAGTATTCTCAGAATAAACTCGTTCCTCAAAACTATCATCGGCTTCGTAAAAAGAAAGTACTACATCGTCTAAAACGTGGGTATCTTTAATCAAATCCTCGTCCTTTTGAATAGGTGAATAATTATTAAAATTATTTGGATTTGAACTAGAAATAACATTCTCATTATAAAGCTCAATTGGAGTAACAAATTCCTGATCATTATGCCTGTATGTGTTTGATTCTTAATCAACACTATCCTCATCATAATCATTATAATAACACGAAAATGGTCGAACCTCATCTAAACAAGTAGCGTTACCAATTCTAACCTCGTCATCTTGATTATGTGAATATCTATCTTCATTTTCAAGGGTACTATAAACTATATTGGAAATTAAGATTATTTCGAACAGTTTTTTTTTGGGCCTGTAACAAAATTTTCTGAGTCGACTCACATGACTTCCTGATTTTATCTAAGAAAGAAGGTTCACACGTTGCATTTCTTTCGTCCATGATTAAGTTATTTATGTCTGCTAACTTACGTGTCGACTCAGCTAACTTACGTGTTGACTCTTGTAAAGAGGAATTATAAGAATTTTGCTCGTATGACCGGTGGGTGTGTGGATAGTAATTGGGATCACTATGGTAGGTACCATAACCTTCAAAAGATTGATGTTCCCAACCACTATTCACTCTATGGTCAAAGTAGTATCGTCCATTTTGAAACTCAGTTGAATATTCACTGTATTGACTATTGTAATACCAGTTCGACATTCTTAACAAAAAATAAACCCACTGACAGGGGATTCGTGAGTGGATAGAGTCTTACCTCCCGTACCAGACGGGCGATGATTCGTTGAAGTCGACTCAGGCCACCGACTCGTCCTTCCCTGCAGCAGTTTTATATTTAAATTTTTTACCATTCCTTAGGGTTTAAAATAATAAAGTCCAATGTCCCAAAAATAAAGTTGAAAAGTGTCCAAAAATAAAAGATTACAAAAATAAAAACCCTTATTACATTTTCTAAAAATAAAAAGAACATAAAATCTAAAATAAAATAACTATTTACAAAATCTTCTTCTTTATTCCGTTTGGATTTCTCTTTTCTTTCCTTTTTGGGCTTTGCTTTTCTTTTCAGCACTCTTTTTTTCTTTAGCTTAGCTCCGAATATGAAAGCTAACAGAAAATACCAAAAGGCGTAAAAAAGAACAAAAAATAATAAAATACAAAAAACCTAAAACAAATCTAAATACAAGTCCGCGCCGGCGGTGACAAAAATTGATGTAGTTTTTCAAGTGGTAAATAAAGTATCCTTCACTCAGACTTGTGAAGATTTTATTTTAGATTTAAATTAAAATAAAAAACTCAAATAAAGTCGATTTCAAGATTCTAGAGAGAACTGAGACTATGAATTCCATCATTAACCAGTTATCAATGATTCAATCAATAACAATAATTATGCAACTCTTACATTCAATTTGATTCTCAAATATTGCCTAGATAAGTAGATTCTCAAAACAATAGTTATAAATCGAAAGCATGGACCATCAAAAGACTTAACCTAAGCATGGCCCATCAATTGAAATCACAACCACTTAATCAGAATCATATATTCAATTTTAGTTCAGTGCAAATAATCATAAAAGAATTGCAAAAATTAAGTTAAATAGAAATTACCATATAATAATTGGAAAAATGGATTCCTTCGTCGCCTCAACAATGGGGTTTAGCTCCTCATATTAATCACGTTCTCAAAATAGGTGTTCATAGCTCAAAAGTGTGAAAAACAAGAGAAAACTAATAAAGCAGCGAGTTTGTAACAGATATAATTGTTACAGAACTCACAGTTACAGAGCCTACTATTACAAAGAAGACCCTAACTGAGATAATTGTTGCAGAACTGTTACAAATTCGAATGAATTGGTGACAGTTTTGTTCTTCTTCTTCCTTCTTTGTTGCGATAAATAACGCCTCTGCAACCTTCGTTCTTGCTCTGCGACTACCCCAAACTATCTCAAAGTCTCGACACCTCCTCCTGAGATTCGTACTACTTTTTTTTATATATAACAAATCAAAAATCTCGCGAGTTAATCCTCTCCCCAAGTCACGTATCTTCCCAAATATTTATTTCCTTTTTTTACTGCCAAGCTACGATTAACTGCTGCCAATCTTCTTATGCGTCTCTAGCATAGTCCATACTCCTTCCAAAGATAGAGAACAATATAATTAGAGAAGATATTTCCCTTTATCTTCACGTAATTCCTAGATATAACAGAAAACCAATCCCGAGAGTATCTCCTCTGTTTTGTCGAGAACTCCTATTTTTTCTCAATAATGGCACACGTAATTATCTTGTTTGTGTTGTAACAACTCATACCAAGTCAAATTGCCGAGAAAATCCAACAAAAGCCCGACCAAATCTTCCAAGAAAATCATCGATATAAACCCGAGAAAAAAATACCTTTCCTTGATTAACTAAAACTCAATACCCAGCCAAAGTTCTTCGATTCCATCACCTATACCGACATTGGATAGCCAAAACAAGCTTAGCCCAACCAGCGTTTGAATCTCTATGAAATTGGTCCAAATCACGACCCCTAAATCTGCCAGATACTGCACCTACTTTCGCGCCATTTTTGGATTTCAAACGGAGAAGATGGTGTGACCCTTATCCTCTAATGGGGTGCGAATAGTAGTTGCCATGAGGTGGCCCTTATGAACTGGGTACCCCTTATCCATTTGAAGGGTGTAAATACAACATGTACTGGGGTGTCTCCAACATACTTCTGGGGTGCCTTCAGTAATTCCTTCCAGGGGTGCAAATACCACTTTTCGAACCAATTTCTCGGCACATGTTTATTTCTCCGAAAATACCTACAAAAACATAAAATACCAAAATAAGTACAAAAATGGGTACTAACAATATAGAAAATTGAGATCAAAATAGACACATAAATGCGTCTTTCAGTGGCTGTGGGTGTCTTGAGGACCAAGGATTTAGTTTCTACCGTGAGAGTTGAGTTTTGTCTTATAGGGCCGAGCTTGTGTTTTGGCGATGAGGATCAAACTTGTTTCCAGAGCTTTCTTTTTACGTTCAACCCCCTCTCATGTTAGTCTTGCTGAACTTTCGAAGACGACTTGTAGGTAAAATTGATGAGTCAACCCCATGTTATGGAACAACCATTTTACCTCTGGTCTTAAAATGACATTTTTTCCCCTTATCCAAATTTCACCATTTACATTAAGTCCCCTGCCCAGAGTAGAACCTTGATTGTTCTATGATGAGTATATAGATGGTGATGAATCATTCAGATGCGAAATTAGAATCCACTCGTTCTTTTAGACTTGAAGAGTCCCCGAACCAATGCTTAGTCTTCGCATGTTCTGACTCTGAACTTGAAATTGCCTGGGCTTGGAATCCCTTCGGGCGTTTGGTTGAGAGGCATTAGTGGCGTGATAAGGGAGTCCTGATGAGACAAAACTTCCGTCTTGATTGAATGGAATTTTTAATTAACGTTTACTTGGCCAAAACCCTAATTTCCTCTCTTTGTGCATCCTCGAGCTTCCGAGTTTGTACAGGTGAGTATGTGGGGAAGAGAGAGTTTTGAGCGGCTTCCTGGATGGCCATGAGTTTGGTGAAGATCCATGGGATAAGAGACACACTCCTTTTTTCGAATGGCATAGTCCTCATCCCATACAAATTTTGAGTTCAGGCTTGTATTGCACCTAAGCCCCAATTTCTCTTTTGTTTGTGTCTGACTCCTTCAGACACTCTGGAAAGGCTTGATAAGGCTGGGGCGTGCATCTATCTTTTGGGGTTGTCCCCTTGTGTTATCAGAGCTTGTTCAATTTCTTTGTATCAATCAGACACCTTTTTTTTTTTTAGAGAAAACACCTATTTTTGAAACTAAGGGTATTGTCGTCAAACACCACTATGAGCTTGATTTTTCTTTGGTATGAGAGAATCCGTGAGATTCATTATGCATAGACACGGCTTGAGAGAGAGAGAGAGATAGGCGCGTGTCCGTTCCCGCTTTTGGAAATTATGAGCTTGAACTTCCTTGTTTGAGCTAAATTCCTTTTAATTTCTATGAAATTCTGCCTTTCTGGGTTCTGTTTCAATCCCATCCTTCTTTGAACACTTAGAGAACATAGTATTCACGTTTATGAGGCCGTTGGAATGAATAGAGGAGGGCTTGGTCAGTCTCTGGATGTACTAGGGCCTCCTTCTTCGAAAAACTCGAAATTGTGAAATAAGGGTATTTTGGTCAAAATCCCTTACGAGATCGTTTTTATTGAAGGGTGATGAGAGAAAAAGGTTAAGACGCATCCATAAGATCCGGTCATGTGAGTGCGAGAGGCTCGAATCTTTTCTTTTTCTGGAGAAATTCTTTTCTTTATCAAATTCTTAAAATTAGGGTTATTTTCGTCAAAACCCTAATTCTCTTCAACTTTGGTGCTTCCGAGAAATGAGTGACGTCCCACTGGTCTTAAGAATATATATTTTAAAAAAAATACTTTTTAATGATATAAAGTTGACGAATATATATCCATGGTATAGTTTGAGAGATAAATAATTTTACTAATGATTATCCATAAGGGTATAATTGCAAAAAATACTTAAAAATACTCCTCTTTCCAATTTGCCTTAAGAAATGTGCAAATTTGAACTAGGCCATCTATTGTTGTGGGACGGAGAAATTATTTTTAATTCACATCCTTATTTGATATTTCAACTTTAAAAAAAATGAATATTTTCCTATATAATTCAATCTACCAAAAAAAATAAAAATAGACTGAAACCAATGATTACAAAATATGAACCAAAGACAAATAATTTCAGAGTCACACTTATTATTGCATCATAACATAATTAAAATTTACAGTGATTATCATTTTATCGGTCCTTACCGTGCATTTAATTTTCTATTATCTTATGGATTTAGCGCGATCATTAATTTAGTAAGTTAGTCCATAAAGAGACTAGAAAAAATATTACTATACTGAAATTATTGATTTATTATAGATTAATTAGTTGAAGTTTTATTTTATAGCCTAGTTTTCGTTTCGAGTGAATAACTGGATTAAACAAACGACATGCCGTAAATAATTGGATTTCACATATATAATTTGATAAGAAGAGAAGTTGTATTAGATAAGAAAGAACGTACAAGGAACTACCAAGAGGTAGAAAAATGAAAAATTACAGAAGTTTACAGAAAATAAGATTTCCAGTTTTGAACTGAACGTGAGAAATTTAAGCGAGCATGTTTTCCTGTCGTTGCTGCCCAAGCAAGTACAAAGGCTTTCCTATCAACGTACCAGTAAATCAGGGTCAGGTTTGAAGCTGTGCTTGATCTCAAAGACGCGACATTTTCACTCGTTTAATAAAACACATACAATGGCATGAGGCATAAGTTCCCAAATAATTTTACCAAAACTACTTAGCAAAGGGTGTTGCCATGATTTTGCAAGATCATACATGTTCTTAGGAAAGACCCAAAACCGGTTAGGAGGTAACATACTTGTCCATATTTTCCTAACATCTTTGATATGCAATAAAAAGTGATCTTTAGTTTCTAAATCATTCCCACACAACACACAACAATTGCGTATATCTATACCCTTACATTGCAGTATATCAATAGAGTTCAGTTTACTATGGATGGTACACCACATCAAGAAGTTTACATTTGGAGGTACTGACGGTTTCCAAATAAATGTATATGGTAACTCTTCGGTGCCATCTTCCCTTGTTAGATACTCATTTAAGGTCTTGACAGAGAAAGTATCTGATGTATGGAGTGACTACGAGTATCAGGTAAGCCTTCTGTAGCCGGAGGAGAGTCTCCGATAAGAGAAAGTAGAGCAGCGAAATCATCAATTTCTATACTTGTCAGAATCCTTTTGAAATCAAATTTTCATCCACCCTCAAATGAGATTATGTCAGTAATCTTAATATTTTTATTTCTAGCTAACTTATGTAGACTATGAAAAACAGTAGCTAGTGGAATCTTTCCACACCAAGTATCAATCCAGAAGGCAATGTCTCAGCTGAATGTAAAAAAAGAGTATAATTTTCAGAGATAAGAGCCGATGTATCAGCAATAGTTCGCCAACGTAAAACTCTAAAAGTCATATTCACCTTTTCCGGAATCCAACAAGAGGAATCAGAACCATGTTTATCCTCAATAATCTTGTACCATAATTTATTTTTCTCGACACCAAATACCCAACACCACTTAGCTACCAAAGACAAATTCATCATTATAAGGTTGCAAAGACTTAATCCATCGCTTTCTTTAGCAGCTCGGACTAAGTCCCAATTTACTAAATGTGATATCTTTGAAACTTCCTTGTATTCGCAGAAAAAGTTACGCATCTTCTTCTCTAGTATCTTAATGACTGGTATTTAAGCTTTGAATAATGAGAAGTAATAAGTTGGTAGAGAAGACAAGATGCATTTTAATAGGACAAGTTTACATCCCCTAAATAAAGAAATCTTTCTCCAAGGTGACAATATCGTGTCAAACTTCTCAATAATTGTATCCCAAATTCTTTTTGAGACGCACTTAGCAACAAGTGGAATACCCAAATACATGAAATGCAAGCAATCAATAGAGCAACCAAGTTCTGCCTCCAATGAAGGTAAATATGGTACATTTCCCATTGCGATTAGTCTAGTTTTTGAAGTATTTACCTTCAAACCAGCGACGAACTCAAAGCACTGTAGAGCTGAAAATGGGTTATGCAACTCCTCTTTATTATTATCAACAAAGATTATAGTGTGATCTGCATAATGAATATGATTAACAATAATACTCTTAGTTGATACCGAAAAACCACTGAACAATCCTTAATTAGCCGCTCTCTCCATAAATCTTGAAAAACCTTCTATTCCAATATTAAACAAGAGGGGAGAAACTGGACATCCTTGTCTAACACCTCTTGAACTATTGAAGTAACCACATGAAGACTCATTTATGAGCACTGAAAAATAAGAAGTAAAATAGAAGAATCTCAACCACTTGCACCTTTTACTGCTAAAAACCCATTAGTGTTAACACAAATTATAGGTGTGTCCAATTAATCCTGTCAAAAGCCTTCTCGAGATCAATTTTACACACAATACCAGCGTCCCCAGACCTTAGTCTCGAATCTACTAATTCATTGGCAATTGAGGTACCATCAATAATCTGTCTACCCTCAATATATATGCACTGTACAGGTGAAATCAGCTTGTCCATAACAAGTTTAAACCTTGATGCCGAAACTTTTGCTATGATATTATAGATACTAGTTAGAAGACAAATAGGTCTACAATCCTTTACAGTCTCAATATGATTCTTTTTAGGTATAAGAGTGATGAAAGTTTAGTTGTGTTTAGAATTCATTGTACCTGAGGTGCAAAATTCCTTCAAAATACTCATGATATCTTCCTTGATGAAAAACATCATTACTGAAAAAACATGATTGAGAATAGATCCGAACCTGGTGCTTTATCATTGCGTGAATCTCTTATGACTAATATTACTTATTCTTATATAAAGTCAGCATCCAGAATTCCAGACTCCATGGAAGTTATGTTGTTGAACAAAATATCCTCTAAACTTGGTCTTATAATCTCTTCCTCAGTGAATAGTATCTTGTAATAATCAACTATATGCTCCTACAGTTTTACTCCGACTGACACCAACTCACCCCAAATATAGAGTTGTCTAATTCTGTTACATCTTCTTCTACTAGAAGCACTACTGATGAAAAATATGTATTCCTATCTCTTTTTTTTAGCCACTTAGTATTTGATTTGATTTTCTACGCAGTTTCTTCCATATTTGAAATCTTCTCAAATTCAGCTTTGTTTTGAAGTTGGGCTTCTAACTCCTCTTCAGATAGGATATTGTCTTCATCTAGTACATCAAGTGTGTGTATTTCAAAGAGACTAGAATCCAACTTTGCATTTGTTTGACCAAATACTTCCTTGTTCCAGACTTTCAGCTTTTCTTCGAGCGCCTTAAATTTCAGCCATAACACTGTGCTAGCGGAACTTGCAAAACAAAAAAGAAAGCCACCAATCTTCCGATGATTATAAGATTCCATTCTCCAAGAACCGCATGACTTCAAACCTAAAAGGACTAGGTCCATATGAAGGGTCGAAGATATCTACGAGGAGCGGGATATGATCAGAGGTAGGTCTGGCTTTGGCTAATTGGGATATGAAAGAGAAATATTGTTCAAAAGCTGGTGATATGAGAAACCTGTCTAACCTGCACATTACAATGTTTGCTTGACCATTTGACCAAGTGTATCTAGCACCCTTGAGAGGTAAGAAAATAAGATCATGCTCCATAATGAACTTGTTAAATTCATTCGTGTTTTTTTGTAATCTTCATACAATTCTTTTTCTCGTCACACTTGGTAATTGTATTAAAGTCACCACCAAGACACCAGGAGAGATTCATCCCGCAACTACAAACATTATCAAGCTCCATTCAAAACTCATTTTTCTCAACTGATCTATTTGGACCATAAACATTCAAAATATAACTATTGGTGATTTCACAAATACATGTATTGTTTTTTATCTCTTATTTTACCTTTTGATAAAACTAGAATCATGAAATGAGTTTTGATTAAAATAAAATCGGAATTTGGCCTATCTAGATGGCCGATCAAAATCCAAAATAAGGACTGTGCTCATATGGCTTTTGTTAATATGATTGTTCGGGTAGAAGCCAAAAAGAGATTCATGACCGGTGAATCTTTTGCTCAAAAGAAAGCATAACGCTAATGATCACTTTTATCTCTTTTATCTTGAGCCGAACATTAGCTTATTTCTTTCTTCTTTTCACTTATCAGTTTATCATATCAAAGCCATCTCCACCACCATTACAAAATCAAATGTGAAACATGCATTAAACAACACTTTTTGGTGTACGCTACTTAACCCGACACTTGTATTCCACTAATTCTACACATAAATTCCAGCTGCACATTTTCGTGGAAATGACAACAAAACCTTGCTATTGTGCCCAGAAAGATGGACGTCAAAATATCCATCAATAAAACGTTATTATGGTTTGGTAATTGGGACCCCGAGGATCCTAATATGATCCATAACCACCATCCCAGTGATTGCTGGTGGTACAGCGGTAGGGTATTCTTCGTCCGACAACTTTTAGTTTCTTCCCTGACCTGAGATTCAGCAATTAAAATTTCTAATTGTTAGACCGACAAGAGACGTGTCGGAGGCACATTACATTTCACCCTTTGTTTGAGCCAACTTTCGGCATTGTGGGTCGAATTCCGGATCGCGTTGAATTGATGGTGAGAGGAGTCTCGAAAGTTAGAATTTGAAAGAAGAATATCCTTAATCAAAAAAAGAAGAAAAGGAAGATCCAAATAACACCGTGACCTACATATTATTTGGAGATTAACCCACTAATTTTTTCTTTTCAAGGAAAAAAAACAGGCTTCTTCTTAGTCGGTCTATCATCGCTTATAGTAAGTGTGCCAACATAAACGAATATGCAAACATAAAAAACGAAATGAGATTAATAATCTGAAAAGATTACGCCGAGTGGTACCTAAGCCACCTTTTATGTTTACCATGAAAACCATTTCTTTTTTCCTTTTTGTTTTTGCCATAGCCATCATGTTACTTAAAAGTCGAAAGGTTAAAACTTAAAACTACGTTCATCCACGGGTACATCAAAATAAAAATGCTTAATAGACGGAGCGAAAATAATGCAAATAAAAAAAATGCCCCTAGTGGCTTCCTGCAATACAATTTTTTTTTAATAATAATAGAAAAAAACCGCTTCTCATGGACATAAAACACCTTTTTATTTTTGAGATATTTTGTTAAAGGATCGTATGTGTATAACCTAACTACAATTGGACTCGAGGAATACGAACTTGATGCAAAAGGATTGTAAACTAACCAAATATTGATCGTTTATATTTTATACTAAAATACTCTTACGAAAGTGAAAAATGATCTTTTATCCTAATATTGTTTTTGAAAGTTTTGTAAATGATCTTTTATCCTAATATTATTTTTAAAGGTTTTGTAAAAGAGTTGTGTATTTATGTTTAGTTTTTGCGAAAATGTTTGATAAAGTCAGTCTACCAAATTTAAATGCTTGTGACAGATCGATTATTTTACTTTTTTCTTCTTCCGGTTAGAATTGTTCATACTAAAAAGATGAAAAGGTTGTCTACTTTTACCGACTCGGTAAATGACTTTTGATTGGTAGTTAACACGAAAACCTAGATTCTCAGATTACTCCACGAACCTCAGTACGATCTAGGATTAGAAAAAGAGAAAGAGAGCCACACAGATGCAAGTCATAAACAAAATCTATAAGAAAAGTACTCACAGATTTAACGTGGTTTGACAACATACATAACGTGTGTAATATTACAATCTCATTGATAAAATCCATAACCTTCCTAACACCAATTAATTTACGTTTATTCGTATTTGGATGCAGGCCAAGTAAAAAAAGAAACACATGTTAGACTGTTAATTTATTATTATTCGTGGGAGTTGTAGAGGACAAAGGTCGTTCGAAGACTACTTCAATCAGAAGATGAAACAGGGTTGCTCTCGGGAAGGAATCAAAAAGAGAGCTCAGAGTAGTTCGTGGTTGTAAAAGGAATATTTTGTGGTATGTATATAACAAGGTCAATTGATGAACTATTGTAGCCGAACCTTATGATATTAAGTCGATGTGATAAGGATGGAATGATATGATAAGTATTTATTCCATGATTACAAAAACGACTAAGGATATGTCGGCTAGATAAACATAATCCCCGGGCTTATCGGAGTGATGTGCACATTATTCCTTGATTCTCGTAACCTGAGTGACATACCAAGTCTTCAGTGGTGAGAAATAAAAATGGGTATTCTCATACGTGTCGTACACCTCCAGACCAAAACCTCAAATTTATCCTCCCATTGTGTGACTTAGTTAGTTTCCGTGTATGATGCGTTGGCATGGTAGCAATATGCTCTGTTGTCAGCGTTGGGTGAGTTAGAGGAATATCCTCTAATTTTCTGCTGTGGCTAATCCGTGTCATATGTAGAGCACAAGATAACAAAAAATAGATGGTGGATCGGGTAGCAATATTCTCCGTGGGCGATGTTGACTGAATTTGAGGAATAACACTATTCCTTGTTCTTGATTATGCATTGTGACTAATCTATGTCATATGGAATACGAGATAACACGAGATAGAATGTGGATGCACGAGATAAGCGGAGGTCGAGCATAAACCTAGCATGGCCAACCAACATGGTAGTAGATGCCGAATTCCCCTTTTGTAGGTCTCATAAATAAGCGTAAAGATCTTTGAAAATTTTTGTGTAGTTTGATTACATATTTTAATGAACTTGTTAGGCTCAGATTCAAGGTGCTAGACGTAGATATGATCATGAGACTGAGAATGAGGCTTGTAATTTCCTTCTATAAGTGTCTTGTTGTGAATGTAATTGAGAGCGTGCTCTGATGTGATTAGTGGGTCCATCACAAGACGTTATAAATAGCTAATCATGAAGCTCATGTGGGTGAGACTCGTGGAATCTCATCCACAGATTTGCATGATCGTGCTTGCAACCTTAAATTTACTCTATATGATAGGGTGTGGGCCGCACTTATGAGTGTCTGATGTCATGAATTGTGCTCATAAGGAGAAGATTTATGAAGCCAATGGTGAACGCACCCATGAAACTGAGAGTGAAATTAGTAAAATACCAAGTGTAGTCTAATGAGGTGAGTGAGTCAAGCTTGAGAAAAGCTAGTACCCAAAATGACTTCTTCTTTTAAATTGGGTATGTCAGAAAATCACCATCTACAATAAGGATCAAGCTGGTCTTTTCTTTTGGCATGCCTCAACTCTTCATCTCAACACTGAACCATTTTCTTTATTTATTCTTCTTTTGTAGGCAAAACAACGTCAACGGTTACGGAAACGTCACATACTTAAAGTATGTATCGCTATCCTTTATTTAACATATTCTAGTTAACAAGACTAAAAAATAATAATGGTGCGACGCATACTGTGTAGAATTTTGTGAAAATTTCCAGAAAGAAATAAGGAAGATATTGAGCGACTCTAACATTTTGATTAAAAATGGGTAAAGTGGGTGCTATTCTTTTTCACACAGTATTTGTTTCTGTATTTTCTCTATGTTATTTTTTTTAATAGGAAAAAAAGATTTTATTAAAAATAAATCAAAAAACATTGTTTTGGTCACTTAGGATCATAGTATAGATCCAAACAGGCCCCTCATTTAACCATTTTACTTTAGTTATTTGCGTTTTTACAAATTACTAATAGCTCCTAGCATACAGATACTAATACTACTGCTGAAACTAGTAAAGCTAGTGGTCTTATGAAGAAAGAACCTCCTTTAAAGCCTACCAAGACTGTAAATACTAGAAGAACCAATAGGGAAATTTTAAAGCATGTGGTTGACAAAGGGAGTTCCCCTCCCCCTCCTCCACCTCCTCTTCAATGAAGGTTATTTACTGGAATTTAAGGGGCCTAAAAAGACAAAAGGCCAAAGATAAACTCAAATCCTTTGTTAATATCAATAATCCTTCTCTTGTTTGGGTTGCTGAACCTAAGATTAAAACAAACAAAAAAATATTATTAAGCTTCCTGGTATGAGTCATAAAATCATTCATAATTTTCTTGACGATAGTAAAGGTAACGTTTGGCTTTTTTGGAACTGTTCTATTACACCTCCAAAAGTAATAGCTACTTCAAAACAATGCATTACTGTTGAAGTTGGTGGAGTTTTAGTTACAGGAATTCATGCTGATTCTTATACTGTCAATAGAAGGGAACTCTGGAAAGATCTATGTGACATTAGTTTACTAAACAAACCATGGTTGATTTTGGGTGATTTTAATTCTGTTTTATCCGTGGATGAAAAAAGAGGTGGTAGAAGTCCTCTTCCTTCTGCAATGAGAGATTTTAATAATTGCATTGAATTTTGTGAACTTATACAAGTCCAAAGTCTGGTCTGGAGTTTTCCTGGTGTAATGACAGAGTGGGTACAAAGAGAATTCTCTGCAATTTAGACAGAGCTTTCTTTAATTTGAAGTGGCTTGAAACTTTTAATGGTTAGCAGTATAAAGTAGGAGATAGAGGTATTTCTGACTATGGCCCTCTTATTGGATCAGATATTGTGATTCCTAAAGCCCTCAATACTCCTTTTAGATTCCAGAGAATGTGGATTTCTCATCCTTCTTTTATGCAAGTGATTATTGATTCTTGGAGTGAAGAAATTTCAGGCAATCCTATTTATATCTTCATGAATAAGCTGAAGAGACTCAAAAAGATTTTAAAAGCTTGGAATTGGGAGGTTTTTGGTGATGTCAAAGCTAACTTAGCAAAAGCTGGAGAAAAAGTTTTAGAAGAGACTTTAAAATCAGATAATGATCCAACTGATATTACTCTCTTGAATAATTTAGTTACAACAAGAGGAGAATATGACATTGCTGCTAATAATTACCATACTTTCTTGAGGGACAAAGCTAGAATTAATTGGATTAAAGAAGGAGATATAAATTCTAAATTCTTTCATACAAGCATAAAACTGAGGCAGAGTCAAAATTCCATTGCAGAATTAGAAGATAGCTCTGGTAATATTATCACTGATCAGAAAGGAATTGCTGATGATCTTATTGATCACTTCAGTAAGAAATTTGAGTACCAATCTGTGCAGATTAGAGAATCAATCTTTGATGTTGTTCCTCAAGTTATTACTGATAAAGATAACTCTCTTCTTGAAGGCCTTCCAGATGAAAATGAAATTAAAAATGCTGTCTTTGATCTCAATCAAGACAGTGCTCCAGGACCAGATGGGTTTACTGGAATTTTCTATAGAGCTACTTGGGATACTATAAAAAAGGATCTAGTGGAAGCTATTCATTACTGTTGGAAGAACAATATAATACCCAGTGGTATGAATTCTAACTTCCTTGTCTTAATTCCAAAAATTAAGGGTGCTAAGTGTGCAAAAAAAAATTAGACCCATTGGCCTCAGTAATTTCTACTTTAAAATCATTACAAAGATTATTACTATGAGACTTACCACCATGCTTCATGAAGTTATTTCCCCACAACAAAGTGCCTTTGTCAAAAATAGTAACATTCATGATCAGATTCTCCTAGCATCTGAGCTTGTTAATGAAATGACCACTAAAAGAAGAGGAGGTAACTTAGCTCTTAAATTAGATATTTCACAAGCTTATGATACCATGAGCTAGGAATTCTTATATAGAGCTATGAAGAAATTTGGTTTTTCTGCTAAGTTCTGTGACTGGATTTTGATTTTACTCAAATCTTCCAAGATCTCAATTATGTTAAATGGAGGGTCTATTGGTTTCTTTGGTGTTGGAAGGGGTCTTAAACAAGGTGATCCACTTTCACCTATCCTTTTTATAATTGATGAAGACATCTTAGTAGAAATATTCACCATATGATCCTTGAGAAGAAAATTCAGCCTATGGTAGTTAGAAATGGTATGCATCCTTCCCATTTATTATTTGCAGATGATATTCTTCTATTTTGCAATGGTGGTATGAGAAATATTACAAATCTGAGAGCTTTATTAGTTGAATACCAAGCTGCAACTGTAAAGTCATTAATACTGCAAAGAGTAAGTTCTTTATCAATGATACTTCTGATTCAAGGAAAAGACAGATTGTTGATTTCCTTCAAATGGATTTATCTACCTTTCCTGATAGATACTTAGGAGTGATGCTGGTTCAAGGGAGGGTTAAATCTTGTCATTTATGGCACATTGTGGATTATATGCACAACATACTTGCTTCTTGGATTGGAAAATTCTTAAATTTCCAGGCAAGATTAACCTTGGTAAACCATGTTTTATGCAGCATTCCTATTTACAATATGTTCATTTATAAATGGCCAAGAAAGATTATTGATGCTTGTGAAAGAATAATCAGAAATTATTTGTGGTCTGGCAATGCAGAAGATCAAAAATGTGTTACTCTAAAATGGGAGAATGTTTGTACTTCAAAAGAAGAGGGTGGCCTTGGTATAAGAAATCTTGAAGACCTGAACAAAGCCTTGCTTATGAAATTTTTATGGAGAAAGAAGAAATCAAATGAGGAATGGGCTAAGTTTTTCCTTTATAAATATACTGACAAGAATGGAAATTGGATCACTTATTACAAGAAATCCTCTATTTGGCCTGGTATCAGATGGGTGATTAAAGAATTTGATGAAAATACTAGATGGATAGTGGGTACTGGTGAGAAAATATCCTTGTGGAATGACAACTGGATTTATGAAGAACCTATCAGTAAGTTATTCCCTAATCATCCTTTCATAGCTTCATACCCATCCATAAAAGTCAGTACTTTAATTGTCAATGGCCAATGGTGCATTCCTGCTGATTTCTTATAATTTTTCAATCCCCATCAATTGCATATTCTTAATGAAGGAGATGACATTTTAGTTTGGTGTAACATTCTGGTTGTTTTACTGTCTCAGAAGCTATGAAGAAAATAAGCTCTCCAAAACCTAAACTGTACTGGTACAAGAAAATTTGGGCCGACGTAGTTCCACCTTCTACTGCTGCTAACATTTGGAAGATTACCATAGAGGTTTTCCCCACTGAAGAAAATCTGAAAAAAGAGGATTTCAATTTGCTTCAAGATGCTTACTCTGACACAATGAGGAAGACTCCATGAAACATATTCTATGGAATTGTAGTTTCAGTCAGAGACTTTGGAGCTGGCTAGGAGGTATTTTTCACTATAAAAACCCTCTTTCCTTTGAAGATTCTTTAAAACTTTGCAAAAGTTCTAGCCCTGTCATAAAAGAGTTATGGATTGTCTGCTCCTTTACCCTCATGGTAGAAATTTGGTTCATGAAAAATGTTGTTTTTTTATGAGGAGGAAAAGCCGGATTATGTTAAAATTCAAAACAAGATTAGGAAAATGGCTCATGACTGTGAATATAGAATGAAAGGGAAAATGTGGGGCTCAACTGCTGAAACTGATATTATGCATTACTTTTTAATCCAACATAGAACACCGTGAAAAGGTTAGTATTACTGTGATATATTTCTCTGCCTGGTGTGGATGAAGTTATTCTTTGTTGTGATGGTGCCTCAAGAGGCAACCCTGGTACAACTGGTTATGGTTTGCTGTTAGAAATCATAATGGAGAATTCATCTATGCAGAAGATGGAGGCTTGGGTGTTGCTACTAATTTTATTGCAGAATTTGTTTCCAGCATCAGAGCCTTGGAATGGGCCTTTGAGAACCAGCTTTTCTAAGTCATTCTCCAAGCAGATTCTTCTCTTGAGCAACAGAAAATTCCTTGGTTTCTCCTTACTAGGTGGCAGAGAATCTATAAGAGATTTCATTCTATAAACTACAGGCATGTCTACAGGGAGATTAACTTCTCAGCTGATCATTTTGCAAAGAAGGGAGCTCAGCTTGGTAAGGGGCATAAACTTTGCTTTGATGAAATACCTAACAGCTTGGTTAGAATGGAGGTCCCTGACCATCCTTATTATAGATTTGATTAGCTTGTCTTTTCCCCTTTCATGTTTTTCTTTCTTTTGTTCTTTTCTTTATTTGGGCCTGTATCTTTAAACTTTTATCTTTTTTAATAAAAGTTCAGTTTTTATTAAAAAAAAAGATCCCTACAAATTTGGCTACTGAATCCACAAAACCATTTAAATTTGGTTAATGAATCCACGGAACCAGTTGCATCTCTATGAATATAGCTACATTTCTAAAAAATCAAAACTTGCTAAAATAGATAAAATATCAGTAATTATATTATTATTTGTCCATTACACAACCGTTGGATGTCCCTAAAATAACTTTCACCACATTACTGCAATCTCCCTCCAGATGGATATTCCTTGCACCTCTTTCCTTAGCTCATAAATCTGCTTCCAGAGCTCCTAAATCTTCAGCTTGTTGCGGATCTACTGCCCCTGTAGGAATGCATCACACTCTATTGCATTCTCATGCATAGTTCCAATAGATTAGTCCAATGCCAGATGATACAATGTTATCAATGTATGAAGTATCAAAATTAATTTTCTCCATATCTGGTAATGGAGGTATCCAAATATGTGTATCCTGAACATTGTTACTGATCAATTTTTCAATATTTGTGCCTGAGATCTTCCACTCCTCAAGATGATTTCTTATATTTTCAGAAGTGATATTAATATCCATCTGAACATTATCAAAACTTTTAGAGCACCTTCCTTTCCAAATATATGAAACTGACATACTCAAGAAAAAATTGATCAACCTGCACACCTGTGTTATTAGTATTGAAAATAGTACATAACCAATCATGAACACTATAGTTTCTTAGAGTCTACCTTTAGAGCACTTTCCTTTCCAAATATATGAAACTGACATACTCAAAATTTCTTTGATCAACCTGCACACCTTTGTTATCAGTATGAAAAATAAAACATAACGAATCATGAAAACTATAGTTTCTTAGAGTCTGATAGAGATTAGGATTCACTATATTCCAGATACTAATAGTAACATGATAATCTATAAAAAGATGACGGGCAATTTCTATACCATTGTCACAAAGAGGAAAAGATACACTTTTATGCTTAGTAAATCTTGTCAGTCTATCCTTATTGGGGAGGCAAGCATGAAGACATTTCCACATAAAATGTTGAATTGTAAGTGCCAACTTAATTCTCCTAAAGGATTCCAATTTACACTCAGATTATTTCTATTGGGTTCTTGAGCTAAGGACTCACCCAGAATAGACATGTAAGTTGTTTTGACAGAGAAAACACCATTATATGATGGAAACCATCTAAGTTTATCACAACCAGAGAAATGAATCATAATGTTAGTTATCTACTTCACAGTCTCTTCATCAAATATAGAGTTTGAAGAATATCTACTCTCCAAGTTTTACTATCATTGTCTATTAACTAACATATTTCACATTAGAAGAATAATATTGACAAAGTGTGGAGGCTTATTCTTGTTTGGTATCAAGTTTTCATTCCAAATGGATATGTGCTTTCCATCTTCAACCTCCCAGAAAATACTGTCTTTTGATAATATATATACCTTGACATATCCCTTTCCACACCCAAGAACCCCGAGAGTTAATAACATCAATAAGATGATTAATATGAACAAAAATATTTACACCTCATTATTTTTACGCATAATTCATCCTGCTCGTTAAGTAATTTCCAAGCTAACTTAGTAAGAAGGGATAAATTTAAGATATCAGTTCTTTAAATGTTTAGGCCACCTAGAGCTTTAGAAAAAGCACATCTAGCCATCTTTTTGGGTATATATATACCACCTCCGGTTTCATTTTTACCCTATTGGAAATTCATTTGAACACTATCCATTTTATCTATGATCTTTTTTGGCAAGGGAAAAACAGCCAGATGGCGATTAGCCGTGTTCTCTAAAACAGATTGAATAAGGACAACTCTACCTGGAGGCGCAAAAAATTTACCTTTCCAAGTAGCTAAATTTATCTTATAACCATCAATCAGGTGAGAGAAGGACTGTGACTTATCTCTTTGTAAAAGAAGTGGCATTCCCAGGTATTTCTCCTGTAGAGCCATTCTTTTAATCTGCAAGATATCATATATAATTTTTTTATATTACCTGGAACTCTAAGACTGGAAGCAAGTACAGACTTATCAAAATTTATAGCTTGACCTGAAGATTTGAACTGACTTATAATAGATGCTAGATGATTAGCTTCACTTATTCTAGCTTTAATGAAGACTAGGCAGTCATCAGCAAAGAACAAATGAGTTATAGGAGGAGCATCTTTAGTTGCCTTAAAACCATGAATGAATGAGATTAAAATCTTGTGCAGGAATCAACATTTAAAGCCCTTAAAAAAATTCATCACAAAATAAAGGGTCCTCTTAACTTGTTACCCGTATACATGTTAAGGTGCATTAAATTAACATTTTTTGCATTGGAAACAAGATTTGTTTGTTTTATTGCAATGAAAACAACAATTCTTTGCATACATGATTTGTTGTTTTTAGTGCAAGAATTACTAATTTCTAGTAGAATAAGACAAAAAAACACAATTTCTAATACCATTAAACAATTATTTATTAAACCTTAACATGTAAACGGGTATACAAGTTAACAAAAAGATCCGGAGATAAAAGTCTTGTGCAGCAATCAGCATTTAAAGCCCTTAAAAAAAACTTCCATCACAAAATAAAAAGATCCAGAGATAAAGAATCTTCCCATAAACTAATCATTTTCCAAGCCGTAAATCAAACTATAAATACACCGTCGGTATCTCAACCACGTGTAAATTGCTTAAACGGGAAACGGTAATGATACTGTTCCCCGCTACATAATTGAACTAAACTAATTAAAACAATCAATCGTGGTTGTGATCATCTTCAATTATATTATTATGTCGATTTAGAGAAAGACAAAGGAATGTGAATTCAAACTCCAAAAGATTCTTCTTCCACGGTCGTCGGGGAATAGAATCAGATCCTACTCTCACTGCATCCATCAATTTTATTATGTTTTGCCATCAACATTTAAAATTCTTCATCAACTAATCATGAATGATTTTAATGGTTTCTCCATCTTTAGCCATCTAGCTACTACCTCCTATGAATCTCTCCTTATCAGTGCAACTCTCTTTCTCTTTTTACCTCTCATTTGTAATCATCAAAACGGGATACCATATGATAAAGAAAATAATATGTATAAAGTGCTCTCCAGTGCGGCGGTCAACTTTCTAAGAAATGTATATGCAACATACGTATTCATTTTCATTTTTTAGATTGGTTTTTAATATCTTCAAATTGTATATTTAGTCTCCTGTGTGCAGAATTTTGATTTACTTTTTGAAACGTGGATTCTAAAAATCTTAGAACAGCTAATATTAGCATTCGATTTGCCTCAATGCCGCTAGTTTAATGGCAAAGTACAAATTATAACTCAATGTTAGTAATACGTCAATACATCCATCAACAAATACAAAGACATTTTTTTGGCATTTCTATGGCAAATACCAAAGGCAGCATATAGCTTCACAATTCGCAAATGATAGTCACACACCATCGACTATAACATTAACATTGGTAATGGGGTACCATTTTATTGGTGGGAGGGTACTAAAATACATTAAAAACAAACGGGAAAGTGCACTATTTTATATGGAATTTGGTACGTTCTGGTGAACTGGTATCTCGTTAGAAGCCATGTAACATTAATCCCACTCCAAGAAAATTTGCCTATTGTTACACTATATATTGTCACGTCTTTGATTTATATATTGCAAAAGAAAAAAATTAGATGCAATAGTTCTCAAGTGCAGCTAAAAGCTATAATTTACTGCTGTAAAATGAAATTATTACCACAAAAATGTAGCAACGATATGAAAAGAGTTTGGCAAAATAGTATAATCTCTTGCTGCAGGAATAGAGAGTGGGTGCAGCAATAAACTTCTTGTTACATAGGTTATCGCGACACTAGTAGGGGTTATGCCATAACCATTGGGTGCTAAACTATGACAGTACTGATTCTAGAAATAGTATCTTCCCTATCGTCATCAAGTATCAACTATCTAAACTGGTTTTATGTCTCACCAAATAAGTACCACCGATTAAAAATGAAGTAGAATAAATAGTGAACAATTGAATGATCCACAAACTAAACTGAAAAGTAGCAGACGCCAGACAGTAGAGTAGCGAGAACCTAATTCTGTTTTTTGCTAGGATGGATGAAGTAGTTACACGTAAGAAAGTGCAGAAAATAAGATACAAACTTTGTTTGAATTCATTAACTAATTTGCTTCACATCCTGAACATGAACATGCATTTGTGTGGCCATATAAAGAGATTGATGAATACAAGGTAATAAGATCATATGCAGCGTGAAGTTAGCTTAACTCATCAGAAGTGGTGAAGTTAGTGAGATAGACTATTATTGCTCTAACTAGTTTTGCATAATAACGACGGTAAGTCTCTCTTGTTTTTTTGTTTTTTTTTTTAAATTTTCTTTAGGTCTTCACTTATTGCTTACTAACCACAAGAAAACAGGGGAAATTTGTCATTTTGGTTTACCGTAAGTAACTTATTAGTTAGTTGGCTAAGAAGGGACATAATTAGTTTTCTAGTAAAAAGATTTCCCAAGTGTGTACTTCAGAAGAGATCCATATTACGAGCCATCCAAAGTGTTACGTATAAATCTTTCTTTTTTTTTAGTGAAAGAGACCGGAGAGCTTTAGAGCTGCTTCATGACCCATGTTTTCCTATACAATATACACACCTTTAATATCTGATAGTTAGTTCGAAAAAGAGAAGGGATGGCCCTAATGGGGGTCGTTGACAGGCTTTACTACCATTGAATTGGCTCAAAGTCTTTGAACCACGTGGATTGTCCTCATTTCCTCACTATCCCTTTGAGAAAAAAAACTTATATAAACCCCTGAGCTCTTCAAGTCTCAACAACACAAACTCAGTACTGAATTTACTGATATCCCATCAAATCCCCTCCCTACCCAAAGATCATTTTCTTTGCAGTCTTGTCTAGCTCACTGTTTAGAATAAAAAGAAGAAGAAGTAGAGAAAAAACTTCTCTCTCTCTATCTCTTTCAACTAACAACCAATCAACCATACTCCTCAGATTTTGGTTACCGTGCGTCTTGAGGAGTGTGTTTGTTTTGTATAAGAACTCTATATCTGGATATTACTACAGAGACAATTCAAGCTAAACGCTAGTTTAGTATAACATATATCTTCATCTTGATACGTATTCTGTCTATCTATAGTAACTGAAACTTCAAACTCTGTATCTGTGCATTTTTTGGTACCATATATACAGAGATAATCAACTGTACAACTAGCTACAAGGATAACCAGACCATTAAAACTTGCTTTCTCTCTTTCTCTGCTACTTATCGTCGGTATTTAATTGGTTTGAAGATGGGAGACATCAATTTGACTAATGCTACTGCTGGAACTAAGAACCAACAGTTTCAGTATGATCATTCATTTGATGTAATGTCAAACCCGCAAGGTGGATCCAAATGTTTTGACGATGATGGCCGTCTTAAAAGAACAGGTAAATACAAATCACTCTTTTGAATATCCTAATTATCACTTTTGAGGTTAAACTTTGAGGGGCTAGTTGGTGCAAGTAGGTTGGTACGTGATTGGGGTTTCGTAAGCAGCCGCTATATCTACAGAGCCTCCTGGATTAACTAACTTAATTCGGACCCTGGGGCCTGGACAACCCGATTACGTCAGGAGAACCCGTTATCAAAGTTTTTTTTTTTTTTTTTTTTGAAGGGAAAAATATGTATTGATTTTTATGATGAAATTCGCAGGGACCGTATGGACAGCGAGTGCACATATTATAACGGCTGTCATAGGATCAGGAGTGCTCTCATTAGCATGGGCCATAGCTCAGCTTGGTTGGATCGCTGGTCCAGCTGTGATGTTCTTGTTTGCCTTTGTGATTTACTACACATCCTGTTTACTAGCTGACTGCTACAGAACTGGTGACAATGCTACCGGCAAGAGAAACTACACTTACATGGATGCTGTTAGTACTAATTTAGGTGGTTCTAAGACAAAGCTTTGTGGGATAATTCAGTACATAAATCTTTTTGGTGTCGCAATTGGATATACAATTGCAGCATCCATCAGTATGGTGTAAGTTCACCTGAACTTTTTTTATTTTGGGTTAATTTGATTATTATTCATGATTAGATATATTCTAATTTTTTCTGGGTTTGCAATTTGAATACAACAGGGCTGTAAAGAGGTCGAATTGTTTCCACGCTAGCCATGACGATAGCCCGTGCCTTGCATCGAGTACCCCGTACATGATAGCATTTGGTGTATCAGAAATCATATTCTCCCAAATTCCAGACTTTGATCAAATTTCATGGCTATCAATGGTTGCTGCAGTCATGTCATTTACTTATTCCGGGATCGGAATGGGCCTCGGAATCGCTAAAGTGGCAGGTTGGTTTATAATTCTTGCGATTCATAATTTTGAGTACTTGGTTCCATTTTCATGTTAAGGTTGCTGATTGTATTGTTTTGTTCAGAGAATGGGAAATTCAAAGGAAGTCTGACTGGAATAAGCATCGGAACCGTAACTCAAACCCAAAAGATATGGAGAAGCTTCCAAGCACTTGGAAACATCGCTTTTGCCTACTCATATTCAATAATCCTAATTGAAATTCAGGTTCAATTTTATTTTTAGTATGGCCACGGCTTTTTCTAATTGCACCTTTTTACTTATTATTTAGACAGCCAAACCCACCATTAATCAAAAGCAGCCTCTAACTGTGTAATCTGACGTAAACAGGACACTATTAAAGCACCCCCCTCAGAAGCTAAAACTATGAAGAAAGCAAGTTTGATCAGTGTTTCGACTACTACGATTTTCTACATGCTCTGCGGATGTATGGGTTATGCTGCATTCGGTGATATGGCACCTGGGAACCTTTTGACCGGTTTTGGATTCTACAATCCATATTGGTTACTTGACATAGCCAATGTCGCAATTGTAATTCACCTTGTTGGGGCTTACCAAGTCTACTGCCAACCTTTATTTGCCTTCATCGAAAAATGGGCGGCAACAAAATGGCCAAAGAGTGATTTCATCAACAAAAACTATCAAGTACCTATCCCCGGATTCCGCCCATACAATCTCAACTTATTCAGACTTGTTTGGAGAACCATCTTTGTAGTACTAACTACAATCATATCAATGCTTCTTCCGTTCTTCAATGACATTGTTGGGATTCTTGGCGCTTTTGGGTTTTGGCCCTTGACAGTTTACTTCCCGGTGGAGATGTACATATCACAGAAAAAGATACCCAGGTGGAGTACTAAATGGACGTGCCTTCAGATACTTAGTGCAGCTTGTTTAGTAATCTCAATTGCAGCTGCAGCTGGTTCAGTAGCTGGTGTTGTCACTGATCTTAAAGTGTATCATCCTTTTTAATCTAACTATTGATCATCATACATGGCTGGTTCGTTAAGATATTTCCAGATGATTGTTGATTCAAAACTGAGATCAATTCCTCATATATATTCGATTGGTATCAGTCATTTACACGATGTTGATTCCAAGTGTCCAAACCAAATGCTCTTAGAGGGTGCACAAGCAAGTTACAAGACAATGACGAAGTGTGAACTAACTACAACAATTCCTAAGGGGAGCTTGATTATTCTCAAAACCCCAATGAACTTGTTATATGACAACGGGCCAAAGTTGACGGGCAACCGTACAAGTGGAGGCATCAAAATAAATTTAATAGACAGGAACACTATGTTTGTTTACTCCTGACTCATCTGAGTCGTCTGGATCTGAGTCATTTGGATTTGAGTGAAATCACCTGACTCACCTGGATCTGACTCAATATGTTTGTTTTGAGTCAGATCTGACTCATAAAACGTGAGTCAGTGGTTTGGTCCCGTGAGTCAGGGGTATTTTGTTACTTGACTCAAATGGGTCCGAGTCAGGGGTTATGTCTGAGTCATAGGTCGAGTCAAATCTGACTCAAAATGCAAAACAAACGGTCTGACTGCTGACTCGGCCCGAATCAGAGGTTGACTCAGATCCAGACGCCGAGTCAGCTGCAAACAAACAAGATGGAAGTGTTTTTTTATGCAGGAATCAATTGTAAGAAGACGTTAGCTATGTACTTTGAATAATTAATAAATATTTTTATAAACTTACTCCATGTTAAGGATTTTTTTTTTCTTTGAAAATAACTAGTTAATAAATATTTTAATAAACTTACTGCATGTTCGGTTCAAGTTTTTTTTTTTTTTTTTTTTTGAAAATAACTAGATATATTACTGCAAAGAAGACTAATCCGTAGATTCAGACTCATGTGGAATCAATTCGGATTGAGTTGTCCGTCCGATGACTGAATCTGTGTGATTAGTTTCTTCATGAAAAGATACATAATTTGAGTTCATATTACAACTCTCATAAGCTTTGACAGTGTCAAAGCTATGGAAGCTATTGTTCGTTTCAAGGAATTGGATGCTGGGCAATCCAATTCCTAGGGAATGTACCCAATTCTTTAAACCGAACTGGGCAAATGAACTCTTTGCAATTAAGAATTTTAATTCCTAGGAATCAAATATAGTAGATTTTCATTGCATTGGTCCAGTAGTGCAATGGAATTGGATTCCGTGGTGAAAACAAAGATAATTGAATTACCTCAACCAAACATAAATTTTTAGGATTTCAATCGAATTCCTTGGGATTCAATTCTTGGAATTGGATTACCCCATAACTGAATTCTTAGGTTTCCAATTCTCCTAACCGAACGAGTTGTTAGTGATTGTTCTTTGGAGGATATATCTTGTATCTGGTACTACATGATTCCGCTTTGCAAGAATTCTGAATAATGTGTATGATAGAAAACTTTAATTTACTCGACCTTTTCGTACGATCAAATAGATTTTACAAGGATGTAGTATTCTAGGGGGCCAAACTATGTGATTGGTTAAATCTTCCTCTATTTGTTGGGGGTTGAGGAGGGCTCTTTCTTCAGAATCTGTCTTCTATTTTTGCATATACGAATCTCTGATCAACACAAATACAAGATCCATTTTGCATCATATCTAAGGGATTTCTTGGTTCAGACATAAGAATGAGAAAGGTTTTCTCTATTTTCCACGCACGTTTTTTCTAATTCCCATCGCCTTCACAAATTCTAAAATCAACTCACTTTTCAAATTTGAATTTCCCTATTTACCATCTCTAAAAGTCAAACAAAACCAAACTATGACCATTACCTTCCTCGCTGTCTCCTTCGTTATTAATCTTCACTTTTTTCTTTTAAAAAAGGGATAATTAGACTTTGGTACTCATGTTTTGCCCAAAACTAGGCTTTGGTCTAACATTTGTCCAACGCTAGGGCTTGATACCTGGACTAGACGTTGACCAAAATTGACTGTTTATGACCAGACTTAATTAATTTTATAAAACAAAAATTCAAAGTTTACAATTATGACCTGAAGTGGATCCATAATCTAACGGCTTTGATCAAACAATTAGCTTACGGATGGTGATACAATATCATAAACCCTAAGATCCCCAACTTTCTCTTCTTCTTCCACGTCCAATATCAATTTTTTCCGCCTCCAACACAAACTGGTAACCAGACTTAGGTTCCCATATCATTGTTCTTCAGATTGCAGTCACAATTTCTTCAAATTACTCTCTCAAATCCAAAAGACAAAGCATCAGTTTACTGAATCGAACATACCAAATTACCCCAACCAATTTCTGAATCAAACAATACTGAATAAATAAATCGAAACCCCAATTTCGATGAATCGAAATACTAATTCCTCGATCAAAAAAATACCCTTATTTACTGAATCAAATCAAAAACCAAAATTTTGAATTGAAACCCTAATTTTACTGAATCAAAACCCTAATTTCATTAAATGGAAATCCAATTTTGTGGTTGATTTTCTTGAACTGGTGTTGATTATGGATGAGTGATGCTAAGAAATAAATTACATGACTGTATATAGATTGAGAGGTATAGATGATTGAACGAGATTAAATTCCTTGCTCATGTTGAGAAGAAGACAATAGGGAAGGATTGTATGGTTCTGAAGTGGAGGGCGTGTTACTATCTTCCATCTACAACGATCGAAGATGGGTTTGATGGAGGATGAGATGGTGCTGCTGTTATAATGGGGGACGATTTTTTTTCTTCTCTCTTGATGATAGAGGAGGCGGCAACGATTTGGAGAAGGAGAAGAAGGTGAATGAAGGAATTAGGGTTAACATTGAACGGTTGGTGTGTAAATCTTTTAGAGTGAAGGATATAACTGTAATCTCGTTTAATAATTGAATTTTAAATAATTATGAAACGGAAGTGAAAAATTAAGCAGTCAACGTCTGGTCCAGGTACCAAGCACTAACGTTGGACAAATGTTAGACCAAAGCCTAGTGTTGGGAAAAACCTGGGTACTAAACGCCAATTATCCCTTTAGAAAACCATTAGGTTGGAGACCCTGGATTTGATATTTGATTACTGTACATAACAAATTAATTGGTGGTTAATTCATAAAAAGTTTTATGGAAGACTCCCGTATTTCCTTGTTGTGGTCTGTAGCAATCTGATTATTATGGACGAGTCTATCTCTAATAACGTACCAGTTCATAAATTACCAGATGATTTTCAAAACTTGGATTCACCTGAGATAACTGTCACATCTAGGTCAGTATCTAAACATTCTGTTAATATAGAACCCGTTGAAGTCTGGGAAATACGCCTAAAAGAACAGTTGGATGAACTTTCCGGTGAAGGTGATTCAGATATTGATAGAGATGTTGATGAGGAAGTCTCAGAGTATGTTAATGTTTTGAATTCTTTAGAAAAGAAGAAGATGACAACTTCTCATGTCACACCTCTTCTAACTCCTCTCTGTCGAGAAAACAAGAAATTGAGAAGATGTTATGCAGGTGTTTATGTTTCGAATCGTTCTAACGAATCGATCATCAAGGATTCTGAGGAAAACCTACGTATAAAGTCACTTGAATGTGATAATTTTTATCAAAAAACTTTTTGTTGGAAGAGAAACTTGCATAATCGGAAGCAAGGATTAACTCCCAACAAACAAGTTTTGATGACAGAGAAAGCGCTTATCTCGCTCGAGAAAAATGCCTTGAGCCTGATTTAGTTGCTACTCTTGATAAAATCAAGATGTTGGAAGATGACTTGAAAAAGTTCATGACTAGTTCAAGAAAATTAACCACTATGCTAGGAGCAAGTAAAAATCATCGTGATACACGAGGGTTGGGCTATAAGGGAATAGTGCTCCAAGTATTAGCAAAGATGTAAAATTTGTCAAGACTAGTGATTCTTCTCAACAAAAGGTTTCCACTGATGGCAAAGGTGAAATATCTTCACCGACGGTTAAGATTCAAAAGAGCAAAGTATATCAACCTCCAAAATCAGCACACACGGATCGAGGTAAGAACATTCCTTATGTTTTCCACTATTGCGGAAATAAAGGTCACCTGGAAAGGAGATGTCCTTTCCGTATAAGGAATGAGAAACTTCATGATATTCTTGTTTGGGCATCACAAGAAGTTGTAAAACCAAGATCATATGTTAAGAATAATCTCCTTAACATTACAGGTTGTAACTGTCCAACATTTAGGCAAAGGAATCGGTGTTGTGATAAACCTAAATTTGCCTATAAATGTCATACAAATCCTTTTCACAATCGTAGATAACTTCGTAAAGACTAAGACAAGATCTGATGCTCCCAGTTGGAGAAAGACTAACTTGGAAAAGAATAGTCAATATGATTCTCTTCGTAAAATTCTAGAAGAGAGTAATAGGAAGAAGTTTCCGATTGTTCCTAAACGCACTCAGAAGTGGATACCAAATAAATTCAATGATGTTTTGAGTGTGAAAATGAATGATCTCCCAGAAAATTCCATGACTATGGAGAAGGCAGTATCCATGATGTTGGAACTTAAAAAGCTCTTTGGAAAGATGGATTTGGATGTGAAAGGTTCTAAAAGCGATCTCTTTCATGATAATCCAAGAGTCACTTGTGGTGAGCAAGACATTACTCACCTCAACACAACTTGAGTGTGTTGTTAGTGCATCCTCACCAAGGAATGCCCTGTTATGTATACGGTAAGGGAAGCACGATAATTGGGGCACACAGATTATGTTCGGTAAGGCTGTAGAATTCAATTGGATTAGTATAAGAAGGTATGTCTATAAACTTGAGCAAGATTTGTGTTTTTATTTGCTTAGAGTACTTATAATGATCTTGCTTATCGTTCATTTCTACCTAACTTGATCTATGTTTAAGGTTCTTAAATGTTTAGGTTTGAACATAGTAGTTCGGATGTTTGGACTTCATGGTACACATACCAAGTATGCATACCATCATTTAAAATCAAAATCCAGGGGTTTTAGTACGCATACCTATTTGCATATTGCTTCAGGACACGAAAATTCGTTTACTGGCCTGTAGACGTCGATATTCGGTAAACTTGTTTTGGCCGTATCTTCTTCGTCCGAAGTCGGAATGACCTCATTCGTTTTGCATTCTCTTCCTCTTTGAACTCTCTTCGAAATGGAGATGATAATTCATGAATTTGGATAAGTTAAGATTGATATTTGTCCTGTCTCTTGTTTTTGAGTGTTTTGCTCCGTTTCGTCGCACTTGTTCCACTTATTGGACTTGGGCACTTGTATTCTTGGAGTAATACTCTTCTAAGCTCATTTGTAGCTTTTACAAGAATATTGTTGGTGAATCACAAAGAAGGAAGTTCAAGAATGGGCAGTAGTACGCATTGCTATGGGATTCTTGAATGTTCACAATCATCTTATGTGAACTATGGTTCATGGTCGTTAATGACTTTGTATGATTCTTCTTTGTTAAGAAAATCTTCTTATACGCCTTTGGTAGATATTCTTGGTGTAAATCCGTGCGAAAAAGATTGATTCTACCCTGTAAGGACAAATCATCTTGTATGGCATTACGAGTTTGTCTTGATTTTGTCTAGGAAACTTCTTATGAGAATTTTATTCTTGTGTTTTTAAGAAGGATAACTAGGGTTTGAAATAGCCATTATTGTGAGTACACATAGCTATTTCCAACGTTTTCATCTTCAATGTTTGTAGATTTATTTATTTAAATTCTAAGTTATTTGAAAGATGATTTTTGCAATTTTAATCTTTATGATTTTTTTACATTGCAAATGGTTATGGATATGTTGTTTACGTCCGTGAACCTGTGACTGTCCCATACTTGTTCAAAAGTTATCTTTATTATGTCGTTATGAAAGTATTGATAAAAGATAGAATGAACTTTTGACGAACAAAAGTTAAAGCCTTTTATGTCATTATTTTTATAGAAGAAAGGATAAAATTTTTTGAAAAAGCGGGGGTCTAACAACACCACCCAATATTCGCTTAGCAATATATATGGACAAACTCGAATATACTTTTAAGAGATCAACAAGACTCAATCAATTAAAAGTATATCAACGAGTTTATATCTCTCTCTTGATTTGATTTCCTCAAACAGAAATTGCGAGCACTAATCAAATACAAGGAATAACTTGGATGGTACCAAAGACCAATATCCAAGTGTCAATTAATATCAATCAACAACCGTTATGTCAGATTCTCCAATTGATTGATCTAATGCACAACCTATATTATTTCAATTATAAAGATAAAACAATATAATGCGGAAATTGAAATAACACAGACACCAGAAATTTTGTTAATGAGGAAACCACAAATGCAGAAAAACCCCGGGACCTAGTCCAGATTGAACACACATTGTATTAAGCTGCTACAGACACTAGGCTACTCCAAGCTAACTTCGGACTGGACTGTAGTTGAACCCAAATCAGTCTCCCACTGATCCGAGGTACAGTTGTACTCCCTATGCCTCTGATCCCAGCAGGATACTGCGCACTTGATTCCCTTAGCTGATCTCACTCACAACTAAGAGTTGCTACAACCCAAAATCGCAGGCTTTGATAATAAACAAATCTGTCTCACACAGACAAGTCTATCAAAGGATCAATCTGTCTCCCACAGAAAAACCCTAAAGTTTTTGTTCCGTCTTTTGATAATAATCAAGGTGAACATGAACCAATTGATAATCCGGTCTTATATTCCCGAAGAACAACCTAGATTAATCAATCACCTCACAACAATCTTAATCGTATGGTAGCGAAACAAGATGTTGTGGAATCACAAACAATGAGACGAAGATGCTTGTGATTACTTTTTACATCTTGCCTATCGGAGATATCAAATCTCTAGCCAATCAATCTGATTATACTCGTACGATAGAAGATGCAAAATCAGATCACACAACTACGATAAAAGTAGTATCGGTCTGGCTTCACAATCCCAATGAAGTCTTTAAGTCGTTAACCTGGTTTTAGAAGAAGAAAACCAAAGGTTAAAGGAGAACCGACTCTAGTACGCAAACTAGTATCACACGTAAGGTGTGGGGATTAGTTTTTCATAATACTAGATGTCTCCTTTATATAGTCTTTCAAATCAGGGTTTTGCCTTGGTAACAAAGAAATCAATATTCACCGTTAGATGAAAACCTGATTTAGATTCAAGCTAATATTTCTCAACCGTTAGATCAAAAAATTAGCTTGTTATACACAAATGAACTGCACGCTTCTAGGTTTGTTAACCGTATCCAAACGTGTACTGATGAGTGCCAAATATTGTATATATTTATCCCTTTTTGTTGGCATTTTAACTCATCTTTTGTGCATTAATTCTACATTTTATCCCATATTCTGTATTTTCATCGTTTTCAAGAATAAATATTTTCTTACTTAATTTTTCATTTTTAGGTAATAAATAGATTGGAATGAGTTGCGGCGCAAAAAGAGCAGAAAAGTGTGAAAGCCGGGAGAAATTACGCAAGGAACCGCAAAGAATGGAGCGCACGTCCAAAAAGCTGGAAATGGGCTCAAGAAGAAGAAAGTTGTTCTTAAAGAAGAAGTGGGCTCAAGATTTCCCAAACCCTCTTCTATACCCAAAAGCCTAAACCCAAATCCATACCCGCTTGCGTCTTCAGCCGTCAGATCAGTTCTCAGAACAGCCGACGGTCGCTCCCTTGCTGTGCATCGAAGTTTGATATCTCCGCCTTACACTACAGCACCTAACTCCATCTTGAGCCGTCAGTTTCGTTGTATTTTTGCATCCAACGGTCGCTCACGATCTGTCTCAATTTCTCCGTTAGATCCGTTTCAGAAGTTATCATCCTACGCCTTTCATCACCGAACAACAAGGTTCGATGATCCCGCTCAACACTCAAACACCCTAAGTCTATATCCCACAAACCAAACAACCCCTAGCCAGAACCTAATCGAGCTCACCCCGTCTGCAACCACCATACCCTGCCGCACCACCATCACCACCACCTCTTCCCTGTCGTCACCAACCCTCCTGCAACAGCCACCAAACCACCACCATACCACTCTGTACAACATCACCCCATCTCCCTAGAACCTAATTGTTCCACCTAACCCCAACTGTATCTCACTGACCTAGATTAGGGTTTGTTGGAACAACTAGGTTTAGGGCATGAGAAGCACGGAGAGGAGCAGGAGGCGAAGTACAAGCATGGGTCGAAGTGAGGGAGCAGTTATCAGAGAAATTAGGTAAAAAATTGTGTAACCCTAATTTTACTGTTTTGGGGATTTTTTGGGGAAGAACATATGGAACCCTAATTCATATTTTTGGGTATAAATAGAGGGGGTGTTGTGTAGGGTGTTCTTGGTTAGCCGAGATACCCCCTACTTGGGTTAATTTCAGTTTAATTTCAATGTCCTGTTAATTTCAGTTTAATTCCAATTTTAGTTTCAGTTCAATGTTCTAGTTCAACTTCAATTCCAGTTGTTAATTAGTTTCAATATGTTCTAACTTCATATGTTAGGGGCTAGATGATACTCTTGAATTGTATGCTAGGTTAATCCATGATCATGTTAATTGTTCTTGTAGTGCTTAAATGTCATAGGACTGATAATATCTACTTGAGTGAATGCATCTGTGATCAGTTGTGCTGTAAGAAGACAACTGATTCTAGGGGTGAAAGAATGATGGTAGCTAAGAATTCAGTCCATTTGAAGGACTGTGTTTAACTGTCTTAGGGTGATAGATAGCTTCTTGAAAAACAAGCCTGTGATCAGCTGTGCTGTAAGAAGACAGCTGATGCTAGGGGCAAGTGAGTAAAGATTAGCCAAGAAAATCATCCATTATGATCTTCCCTGAATTGAAACAAGAACAATGATTTGAGTAGGTACTGCCTTAGCTTAGGATCAAGTAGTGGATTCAAAGACCCTAGTACCTTCACTCTTCACTTCACTGCCTTTGGCTCATTGCCATTGTAACTGTCACTATCTCACTGCCTGTCACTAGCTCAGACTAGCTAGAGAACTTCAATAGCTCCCTCCAAGTCCCTGTGGACAAACCTTTTCTTCCCATCACTAACTACAATTGACCCTGTGCACTTGCAGGTCAGTTTGTAGGTTTTTCAAAACCCCCACCAAGTTTTTGGCGCCGCTGCCGGGGACTTGGCTGCCGTGTTTTTGAAGTTTTTCTTGCTGTTCTTTGCATGCTCATACCTGCTGTGTAGTTCTGATAAGCATCTTAGTGTACTCATCTTGCATATTGCATCTGTAGCTGTAACTTAGTACCACCTCTAGTGCATCTGCATCATTTGCATAATCTCTTCTCCTTTGCTTCAACTGCATCATTCTGGGAACTGAACCTCTTCTCTGAGTTGCCAGGTGCTTGTGGTGCTGCTGTTGCAGCCTGTTGCTGCTGAATTGCTCCTGTTGCTGAAGCTGTTGCCCCTGCTGTTGTTGCTGTGACCTTGCTGTGAGGCTGAGAACAAACCTCTGGTGCTGATGTGCTGCTGTGAAGCCCAAATAGAGCTGAGCTGCTTCTCCTGCTGCTGCTCCTGATCCTGCTGCTGTGCCTCAGCTGTTGCTGCTGTGCAAAGGCAAGCTGCTGCTACCCCCTGCTGGTCCTGCTGTTGCTATGATCCAAAGCCCAACTGGGCTGATTCCAAGCAGCTGAAAAAGAACAAAGCCCAACTGGGCTTTGCAACTGAAATACCCAACTGGGCCTCAGAAAAGCCAAAGCTTAGGATGATCTAAAGCCCAACTGGGCTTTTGCAACCAAACTGAGCAGCTGGGCTGTGCTTCAAAGGTAAGCCTAAACCCATTAAGAGAACCCAACCTGTGGGCTTCCATTTTTAATTTGTGGGCTTGTAATAATTTTTTCCATTTTTTTGTTGGGCTTGTAATTTAAGTTAACTTTTGGGTTTGTATTTGAGCTTAACTGTGGGATTGTCCCTATCAAAATTTTGGGTTTCAAAAACCCAACAAACAACCTAAACAAGGTTAACTGAACCTACCAACTCAGCTGGGCTTCATTAGTTTCTGGGCTTACTAAAGTCGTTAGTGGGCCGTGTACCCAAACTCTAGGCCTAAAGTTGGGCTCTGTTTCACAACAGTTCTCCAAACCCATTGCCTCACCAAAGCACAACCAAAACAGTGGGCTTATCCCCATAAAAACCAAATGTTTCCCATCAAAAACCAAATGTTTTTCATTCCCATAAAAACCAAATTTTTCCCAAAAATCCAAACCCATTAAAAACCAAATTTTGGGCTTTGTAATATAGTTACTTAGCTTTTGAGCCCAATCATGTCTAGATCTTTTTCTACAGTTGGGGAATACAACAAATCCCTTAGAGAACTTGCGTGTGGACATACTTCACGTTATGAACCTCCCATAGACCATGATGTCAATAGTCATAGGAATTATTATGGACATTTTCAAAGTCCCGAGCCTCAATACTTGAACCCTAATGACTATTCACACATGCATCATTCGCCACAACGTGAAAATGAACATTTTGCTAGTGCCTCACCCACACAATCATCACTGATCGATCAATTAGAAGCTCGAATCGCAGCTTTAGAAATGCAATCACATGAGGAATCTCTCACATCTAAGTTTCTTAGGCAACCTGAAATCTATGCATGTCCCGCATGTGATGGCTTAGACCACACTATTGCGAATTGCTATATTTTCCATGAATTTAGGCGGACTGGAGAAATTCCAAGGTTTGTAGAACCTACAGATTATTATGATGGTGGTTATTGGGACCATAATCAACCTTTTCAAGGTTGCGATCAACCATTTATAGACCCTAACGACCATGCACCCATGTATCAATCACCACAAGGGGAGGACGAACAATTTCACATGAGCCCTTGTATGCAATCTATAATGGAAAACATCAATCTCCTCAAACAAAACACTGCTAGTTTAGAAATGCATACATTGAATGATCATAGCAGCATTTTTATCCCTAATGAAATTAATTATCAAAATAGTGTTTTTAACCCTACTCATGATAGTCATATTGAACATGAACCTAATCTAGAGGTAAATGAGTGGAATAGAAACACTATAGTTTTTAGGGAAGGACACTCTTGTTTTGTTGAGGATGATAATTATGATATTATATTAGAAGAACATGTCTATACTGATGATGTTGTGGAACCTTTGGGTTCAAATACATTAGGCTTCTCTGCCCAGACCTTAATGAATGATATCTCTTCTAGTATTCCATATGATGTTTCCATTGAATTGCCGATGCATGAGGACAAATCTGTTGATGATGTTGATGATTCTGATTGTGAACTTGCTAATTTGATTGATGATTGTGAGCATGATGTGACATGTGTAGATGATTTAGGAGATTTTGATTTGATTGATAATGACGTGCCTATTCTCCTACATGAGTCACAATCTGATGGCCTTCCACCCAACCTAGATTTGGTTTGTACCAATATTGTAAAACCAATTTTTCTGAGAATGCCTAATCTAGGTTTGGAACTGTGTGCTTCCCAAGTCCTCTTGCATTTAAATATAATATCTTGGAGGAACCACAGTTGGAAATTGCATGTTTGCCCGTCCATAGCAAAGTACACTTTGAGTTAGATCTTGTGCATGATGAACCCCCAAAACTGCGCGATTTTGTTTTCAAAATTATATCTTCTGTAAAATCCAGGTTTGGGGGTAGCTCATTTGGTTTCACAGCTTCACGTGCTTTTCTTTCATGTGTGAAGTTGTTGAAACCGCTACACTTTGTCTTTTGGGTTGATCCTCAACTCTTTAGACTTTTGGTGTATGGTGAATTTTTTGTATATAATCCAGTAGATAAATTTTAAAACTTTTTGGTTTCTTTTGTATATATTTTTGCTAATCCAATATTATCTAAGTTGAAAATGTTGGATTCTAGCCGGTGAATAATGAAGTTCGTTTATTTCTTTCGCCGAAATCGGGTATTCTCTTTCCTTTTTCTCTACTCAACATGATCCTCTTCATATGTTGTATTATAATTTTGTTCATATTTTGAAACATTGAGGACAATGTTTAGTTTAGGTTTGGGGGTGAAAAGTAGATACTTCTATAATATGCTATAATTGAAAACGAACTCCTTCTTTTGAAAAAAATCGAAAAAATTCAAAAAAATTAAAAAAATGAAAAATCATAAAAATGGAGCTCATTTACCTTGAAATGTTGACTCTTGTGCAAATTTGTATTTTTATTAGGAGTCTTAGTCTAGATATTTAGGCACCCTGATTCTAGCACAATTCACATTGTGATAAGAAATTTGCACGCGCACGATCTACCAATACATGTATGGCCTCGATCTTCAAGGTGTTTGATAGGAAGTTACGATTGCCAATCACTTTAGAATACTGAACGAAACTTGACTAGCTTGTTCTTTGGTTGGTTGGGATAGAAGGTGGAGGTTACATTAAGAAAGACAACCATCGAATTTAACTGGGTGCATCAAAAAGGGCTACCTCTTGCAAAGTGTCATGTAATTTTTTGTTTCCTTTTGTATATGTATCAAAAGTGTATCAGTGCTTAAAAAAAAAAAAAAAAAAAAAAAAAAAAAAAAAAAAAAAAAACAAAAACAAAAAAAAAATACAAAAAAAATCAAGTATTTATCAATTCCATCATCTCTTGTTCAAAAAATAAAAAGAAATAGTCAATGTAAATAAGAGTCATGTAAATAGGCATCTTTTGTTGTTTCGTTGTAATAAGCAAGGAGGGTGTATGCCATTGATGTACAACGCGAGAAATTGTGAAATACCTCCAACTCATTCACAATTCTCGTAAAGTCCGGACAGCTAGCTAGATTTCGACCTCAGTTCTTAGCCTGAGAAACTATCTCTTGGTGATTAGTAGTCATAACTTCAGATCTTTCTTTACACATGTGTAGATACACTTTACACTCTTATCACATGTCTTTTTTTTGTTATCAGTGCTAGGATTGTGCCTTCGATAGCTAGATTGACATCTCCATTTTGCTGTGAGCTTAACTGTTTTGCACATGTCACGTTTGATGGAATCTGAGCTTATATTTTGACCTAGAACTTTGTAGGTACGTTCTAAGCAAACCTTCACGAGACTTCAACTCGTCCACTAGGGACGCTTAGTGGTTTAAAAGGCTTAGTGCATACGCTAAATGCATTCGAGAGACCAGCGACAGTGGTATAGTTAGGATTTCCTTAGTTTTTTTACTTGAGGACAAGTAAAATTCAGGTTTGGGGGTATTTGATGAGTGCCAAATATTGTATATATTTATCCCTTTTTGTTGGCATTTTAACTCATCTTTTGTGCATTAATTCTACATTTTATCCCATATTCTGTATTTTCATCGTTTTCAAGAATAAATATTTTTCTTACTTAATTTTGCATTTTTAGGTAATAAATAAAGATTGGATGAGTTGCGGAGCAAAAAGAGCAGAAAAGTGGTGAAAAGCCGGGAGAAATTACGCAAGGAAGCCGCAAAGAATGGAGCGCACGTCCAAAAAGCTGGAAATGGGCTCAAGAAGAAGAAAGTTGTTCTTAAAGAAGAAGTGGGCTCAAGATTTCCCAAACCCATCTTCTATACCCAAAAGCCTAAAACCCAAATCCATACCCGCTTGCGTCTTCAGCCGTCAGATCAGTTCTCAGAAGCATCCGACGGTCGCTCCCTTGCTGTGCATCGAAGTTTGATATCTCCGCCTTACACTACAGCACCTAACTCCATCTTGAGCCGTCAGTTTCGTTGTATTTTTGCATCCAACGGTCGCTCACGATCTGTCTCAATTTCTCCGTTAGATCCGTTTCAGAAGTTATCATCCTACGCCTTTCATCACCGAACATCAAGGTTCGATGATCCCGCTCAACACTCAAACACCTAAGTCTATATCCCACAAACCAAACAACCCCTAGCCAGAACCTAATCGAGCTCACCCCGTCTGCAACCACCATACCCTGCCGCACCACCATCACCACCACCTTCTTCCCTGTCGTCACCAACCCTCCTGCAACAGCCACCAAACCACCACCATACCACTCTGTACAACATCACCCCATCTCCCTAGAACCTAATTGTTCCACCTAACCCCCAACTGTATCTCACTGACCTAGATTAGGGTTTGTTGGAACAACTAGGTTTAGGGCATGAGAAGCACGGAGAGGAACAGGAGGCGAAGTACAAGCATGGGTCGAAGTGAGGGAGCAGTTATCAGAGAAATTAGGTAAAAAATTGTGTAACCCTAATTTTACTGTTTTGGGGATTTTTTGGGGAAGAACATATGGAACCCTAATTCATATTTTTGGGTATAAATAGAGGGGGTGTTGTATGTGTAGGGGTGTTCTTGGTTAGCCGAGATACCCCCTACTTGGGTTAATTTCAGTTTAATTTCAATGTCCTGTTAATTTCAGTTTAATTCCAATTTTAGTTTCAGTTCAATGTTCTAGTTCAACTTCAATTCCAGTTGTTAATTAGTTTCAATATGTTCTAACTTCATATGCTAGGGGCTAGATGATACTCTTGAATTGTATGCTAGGTTAATCCATGATCATGTTAATTGTTCTTGTAGTGCTTAAATGTCATAGGACTGATAATATCTACTTGAGTGAATGCATCTGTGATCAGTTGTGCTGTAAGAAGACAACTGATTCTAGGGGTGAAAGAATGATGGTAGCTAAGAATTCAGTCCATTTGAAGGACTGTGTTTAACTGTCTTAGGGTGATAGATAGCTTCTTGAACAACAAGCCTATGATCAGCTGTGCTGTAAGAAGACAGCTGATGCTAGGGGCAAGTGAGTAAAGATTAGCCAAGAAAATCATCCATTATGATCTTCCCTGAATTGAAACAAGAACAATGATTTGAGTAGGTACTGCCTTAGCTTAGGATCAAGTAGTGGATTCAAAGACCCTAGTACCTTCACTCTTCACTTCACTGCCTTTGGCTCATTGCCATTGTAACTGTCACTATCTCACTGCCTGTCACTAGCTCAGACTAGCTAGAAAACTTCAATAGCTCCCTCCAAGTCCCTGTGGACAAACCTTTTCTTCCCATCACTAACTACAATTGATCTTGTGCACTTGCAGGTCAGTTTGTAGGTTTCTTTCAAAACCCACCATGTACATTGTTGGTTCAACAATAGTTAACCAAAATCTTAGCAATATGAGCATTCCATATCAACCATGTTCTTCTTCACCATAACTAGTTCAAATGACTCAAATGAACTAGTTAGAGTGTTATTCAATTGCAAGGAAATATTATGTAACTACACAAGACACAATCGAAGCAAAGATGATTTGATTCACTTGAATCGGTTCATGAACATTTATAGCCACGGTTTGGAAACTGCATTCCTTAGTCTTTTTAAAGTTTAAGTTCAGAAATCATCTTCAGATATATAACCTTCTTAAGTTCGCACACTAGGTTCACGGACTTAAGCAACCGGCAGAGTTTACAAACTCCAGAAAAAAATCTCGGCAAGAGACCTTCCGCCGGTTCGCGGACTGGTACTCACGCAACTAGTTTGTCAACTCCAGCAGAATTTATCGGGATGAGAAGTTCGGCAGTTCGCGGACTTGGCAACAAGCCATTCTTCCGGTTTCTCTTGATCAACAAAGTTCGCAAACTTTGGTTCAAGGAATATGACTTATACATAAATGTGTTTCCACAACAATACTTATGTCCATCATTGGTTATGTAATCTAAACTCTCATTTCAATCATTGAAACATTCTTAGAGGACGTTATTAGTTGTTACACCATTTCTCGTCAAAGCAATTTTCAAGATGATTGAAACATATCATGACTTTCGTCACTAGGTAAAGATAAACTTGGTCGAAGCGAAAAGCTTACCAACACATATTTCGAGATATAGATAAGCGAGGTATACTCGGCTCGAAATACCAAATGTGTATAATCTAAGTCTATATATATAGCATACGACTTTTTGTCTCAAGAAGTAGGAGATAGAGTAGATAGACTTTTGAGTGACAGATAAGTTCAAGTCTTCACATACCTTTTTGTCGAGAAGTTCCACCGGTTCTTTGAGTAGTTCTTATACTTATATGATGAATCGCCATGAAGTCATTGATCTCAACTACACTTTCAATCCTAGTCCGAGACTTAGCTATAATAGACTAGAAATCAAGACTTATAGGTTTGATCACTAACATTGACAAACATGCTTGAGATAGCAACGCATGCGAGTTCGACCAAGCAATGCTCTAACACTTTTGTTTACAAAGATTAAGTATATTATATGTCATTGTGAAAATAATGATGAAAAATAGAATGAATTCTTGTTTATTCCGCAATATTGGTCGATCTCCGATCCACATTTTTGTGCACATATTGTGTTGCTCCGTAAGTTCTCTTATGTCGAGCATGACCAATTGAGTTGATCATTTTTGTGGTTAATTCAATTGAGATTTTTGGATACAAATTCATGTTTTCATGTGATTTGGTTATGTCCAAAGAAATCATTTTTTCTTAAAAAACCAAGGTCGCCTTTGTTGTTCTTTCCAGAATGACATATTATGGGGGAGAGTTTTTTTCGAACTTGTGCGTAAGTGCCAAATCTTTGTGGGGAGTGCGGATGTGGAATATTATAGGGGTTATCTTGTATCTTTATAAACTCCTTGATGAATGCATTTAGCTTCGGATTTATGATTGCATCTAAATTAGTTGGCATATTATTCTCTTTTGGTCATGAAGTATCTCTATGAAAATTTCATGAGGATCCCACTAGTTTTCGTACCTTTGCCAATTTATATTGACAAAAAGGGGGAGAATTAATCTGTAGTTTCATACTACAAATACATATGGTTTACGGATCATTATGTAAGGGGGAGTGGTTTTCATGTCGAGATGAAGTATTGACTAGGGGGGGTGATACATATCACCATAGTATTGTTATCAAAGTTGTGATACAATTGAACTTTGATGTTGTGTAATAATACTATGACACTGTATAACAATGATTGAGAGCATTTGTTTTCTCATTGTTATCGCTACGGATCTTCAATAACTATGATGCTGAGTTGAACACGTTTAGAATCATGGAGTAATTGGAAGTGACGAAGTTTTCGAGTCGTGTTGAAGATGCCAAGGAGATCAAGCATTTGGATGAGAAGCTAAATTTTTTTATTTATTCTACAATCCATGTGTATTGATAGTTTTGTCACTAAAATTGACAAAGGGGAGATTGTTAGAGCCTTGCTCGGTCGAACTCGCATGCATTGCTATCTCAAGCATGTTTGTCAATGTTAGTGATCAAAACTATAAGTCTTGATTTCTAGCCTATTTATAGATGTCTCGGACTAGGACATAGATTGTATAGTTGAGCTTAGTTTTCACCGCGTTCATCATTTGAAGACGAAGAACAACTAAGGGGAGCTTGTGGAACTTCATCAACAAAAGGTATGTGGAGACTTAAACTCATCTATCACTTGGGTGTATTACTAATCTATCTCATATATTGAGACATAAGTCGTATTACGATATATTTTTCTATATACACATTTGAGATTTCGAGCTGAGTTTAACTCGCTTTCATATTTCTCGAAATATGTGTTGGCAAGCTTTCGCTTCGACCAAGTTCATCTTATATCATGTGAAAATTGCCGAGTAACATCTTACATGGTTTGTGTGATACAATCATTTGGTTTTGTCTTAGAATGTTTCGTAATGATTATTTCAATAACTTGAAAATTGCTTTAATGCTAATAGTGTGTGAAAAACGGTTATTGTCATCCTCTAATAAAGTTTCAATGATTGAAATAAGAGTTTACAACACTTAACCATTATTGGATATGTCATGTTGTGCACTCTTGCACATATGTAATCCATGTCCGAGAACCATATTATGCGCACCCGTTTGCGTACCTGTTGGTTTGAGAAATCCGGGAACCTAAGTATGCGTACCCTTTTGCGTACTGGCGTACAGGTTCATGTCCGAGAATTTCTGCTGGGATTTGAAGTTTGCGTACCCGTTTGCGTACTGGCGTAACTCAATCTTAGTTCGGGTATTTCAAGTATGCGTACTCGTTTGCATACTTGAAGGTTAAAGTTCTAAAATCGGTTTTAAACGTGAACATAAACATTTATATAATACGGAATGCAATCTTTCCAAACCGTGGCTATAATGTTCATGGTTGATTCGAGTGAATCAAACCGATTTTGCTTCAATTGTGTTCTTGTATAATTCTATGAGAATATAGCAATTAAACAACTCTTTAACTAGTTTCATTTGAGTCATTTAAACTAGTTATGGTTAAGATTAATAAGGTTGATATGAGAGTAATCATATGGATAACCTCGGTTAACTATTTGTGAACCGTACACGTTTAGGTACGGTTACATAAACCTAAATGAGGGTATATTTCATTTGTGTGTAACAAGCTAAGTTCGATCTAACGGTTCAAAGATATTAGCTTGGTTGAATCAGGTTTTTCATCTAACGGTGAATATTGAATGCTTTGCTACCAAGGTAACTTGGATTGCAAACCCTGATTTGAAAACTATATAAAGGAGAACTCTAGAAACTGGGAAACCTAATCCCCACACCTCCTGTGTGTTACTAGTTTCATAACTAGAGTCGATTCTCCTTTAACCTTAGGTTTCTATCGAGACCCTGTAGGTTAACGACTTCAAAGACTTCATTGGGATTGTGAAGCCAGACCCAACTATTTTCTCTGTAGTTTCGTGTTCTGACATTGAGTACAATTGAAATAATTGACTAGAGATTAATTTCTCCGATAGGCAAGATAAAAGTAATCACAAACATCTTCGGCTCATCGTTTGTGATTCCACAATATCTTGTTTCGGTAGTCGATTAAAATTATTGTGAGGTGATTGATAATACTAGGTTGTTCTTCGGGAATATATGTCTGGTTTATCAGTTGGTTCATATTCACCTTGATTTATCAAATGACGGAACAAAAACTCCTGGGTGTTTTTGTGGGAGACAGATTTATTCAATCTATAGATTTTTCTGTATGAGACAAATTTGTTTATCAAGTCTTCGGCTTTGGGTCGTAGAAACTCTTGCTTGTGAGTGAGATCAACTAAGGGAATCAAGTGCGTAGTATCCTGATGGGATCAGAGGAGTAAGGAACGCAACTGTACCTTGAATCAGTGTGAGATTGATTAGGGTTCAATTACAGTCCAGTCCGAAGTTAATTGGTAGTAGGCTAGAGTCTGTAGCGGCTTAATACAGTGTGTTGTTCAATCTGGACTAGGTCCCGGGATTTTTCTGCATTTGTGGTTTCCTTATTAACAAAATTCTGGTGTCTATGTTATTTCTTTTCCGCATTATATTTTGTTATATAATTGAAATATCACAGGTTGTGCGTTAAGATCAATCAATTAGAATATCCAACCTTTGGTTGTTGATTCACATTGATTGAAACTTGAACATTGGTCTTTGGTACCGTTCAAGTAACTCCTCTTATATTCAATCGGGCTCGCAGATTTCTATTTGTTGATTGCAGATTGAATTAAGAGTTAGAGATATTAAGTTCTTTGATATACTTTACTTTAGATCGAGTCTGACTGTCTAGTTGATTCTCTAGAAAGTGTATTGGAGTAAGTCCTCTCAGATTTCCAAACGAATTGTTGGTTTTGATTGTTAGACCCCCGCATTTTCATAAATGTTACTCAATCATTGTCAAACTTACTGCAATATTTTATATCCGTGAGGATCCCACCATAGCTCCTTAAACTTCTAATAGTCTGTGAATAAGATCAGAATCATTCATAACGAATCCTTAAGAAGTGATCCAATTTGTTTTCATCAGGTTCTGGTAGAGACCAAAAGTCTTAATTGAGATATTCGGTTGAACAACTCAAAAGAAAAGAAGTGTCGTTAACTTCTTAATGACCGTTTCATGTTTGTAGTATCATTTGTGCAGATTCTAATCATCTTCCTTGCATGATTTCTTATGCATATAGAGATATAGATATATAGATAGATAAGTAGACATAGGATCTACGAGGCTATTACTTAGAACTATATTTTTTGCCTCAACCCTTCCAATATGATAAAAAATGATCCCATGATCCTAAATTAATCTTACCTAGGATCACAAATTCCAAGCTTGTCTATGAATAGTGGATCTAATTGTATTAGTGTTTAAAATGAATTTTTTTATATGTAATACAAATAGATAGGGCCTCATTGGTAAGTGCTACAAGATCTCTTATATTGGATCCCATATTATGGCCCCAAATCAATAGTAGAAAACATATTTATTTTCCAAATGAAATCACATAATATATAAAAAAGGTGAAAAATTGTTGTCGTTGTTCTGGAACAAGAGGCCTTTGTATCTTAATGCATGTGTTTAATTTATTCAGAGCTATCAGAGTGAGATCTACTTTTAAGAGAGCATGAGTCGAAGCAATAACAAGGATATATTAGTTGATCATCTTTCATAATTCCTGAAGAGATTGTTCACTAATAGACCGACGGATAAGTAACTCGGCTCATTCACATACAAATCAAGAATTGTCGAATCCATATTATGCACGGAGACATTTTTTATTACTAATTCTAATTAAATGGTAATACCATATCGGTCTTTTTTGGCACCATATACATAATTAGCGCGTTCTTCATATGAACACCTCTGCATCAAGGTCATCATGGATATCATCATTAACATCAATATCGATATTGTCACTACCATCAATATCACCAATAATATAACCTTTAGGCTTTCCATCCAAGAACTTATTCATAAATTCCATAATGATAGGTATATAAGAGTTTTTTGCTAGGTATTTGACCAAATAGGATCTTCCAGTTCCTCTAGAACCTATCACTAAAATACCCCTAGTAAGGGATAGGGTTAAGAGGATCAAAAAGGATTTTCCATGAGATGGATGAAACCTATTAGCCACACGTAAAGTTTGTAAATAAGTGATTGTCTTATAATGAGCAAAGAATATCCGTCTTTGTGCTAAACAGGATTTTTAAAACTCATATTTCATTAGATAGTTTTTATTAATGTCAACTAAGTAATAATAAGTAAATTGATTCCGATTATTTAACCGTTTGATAAAAACCAGAGTAATACTTTTAAACACAGTCACTATGAGTCAAACTCAATAGAATTTGATCAATCCTTCTTCTTTATTGTCGTTAAGTTGGTGAACTGAACCAAGAATTATCTTCATCATCAACTTTATCATTGTTAGCGACCCAGAATCCTATTTTATCACCAGTCATATCAACGTTCACGTTTTTTGTTTTTCTTACTAATGAATTGATCTAATTGAATATTTTTGATATGATATTTATGTACCAGGGAGACTGACATTCAAATAGGTTTCTATAGAAAGTATTGATTTGACCCCACAAGAGGGACCACCACCCAATAACATGTTGTCACCAGGCGCCGAAGCCTGTATATATTTCTTTTAGAGAATCTCTTAATTTTTCCAGGGAAACTATAAAGATATTCTTTAACCAGGAAGAGTTTAGTTCATATGTAAGATACTTGTACAAAAGTTTCCGCAACCTAATCATGTATGATAGAATCATTAAATATTAGATTGTTTTAAACTCTATCTATATCGCAATAGAGACCATCGGAAAAAGAAAAAAAATACGAACGAGTTATCCAGCAATAACAAGAAGAAAAGGGATTAAATGTGGAAACTACCTAGCATTTGGTGATCTTAGATGTATCCATATCATTGGAACAAGTGACTCATTATTTCAAGGAATCATTTATTTGGTAGAAGCTGATTATGCAAATACTTACTTGATATCTCAGTTGTCAGATTCTATTGTGGAAGAATCACCTGTAATTTTTTCTGAGGAATTGGTCATGTTGTATCTGATCCATGCTTCATATCATGAACAATGGATACAATTTTGACTACTAGTTAATATCGATATAGGTCTTAATAAGCATATAAAAGGGTGAAATTTTGATATTTATTCCATATCGAAGTAAAGAACCATGACATGTATGTTTGTGGCAGATTTTATTTTAAGAGACTTGAAGAAGTATTATCTTGTTTATAAGAATCGGTGGGTCCAGTTCCTCTCGGATACCACTGGACCTGGAACATGACCCGCTTATAAAAGTCGAGTCTGGGATCTAACGGTTCCAGATCCAGTTCATAAATTTGTGGAACCGGACCCTGTAAAATTTCAGGTAAAAAAACAATTTTTTTTTAAATCATTTATTTATCTTCTTTAAGTTGGTTTAAATTTATTATGTTTGAATATAAAATATTGTTATTCCTTTATTAACATCTTAATTGAAAAACAAATCTAGAAACAAAAAAGTGGGAAATGATTAAAAATCTAAAGTTAAAACTAGGAAAATCCTTTGTATTTTGACTAAATGAACCAAAAAAAAAGTAAGTATTACCTGCGGGTACCCGGCATGCAATATCCATCATGACCCAAAAGCTTATCGGTTCCAAATGGTTCTCCCATGTATCAAATTTGCTAACGTGTCCAACATTAGGACCTGGAACCGGACCTGAATCACCTGGGTTGGGTTCGGATAATTGACATCTCTTGTTCTACATCTGTCATTTCTTAACACAATTCTTTAGATGAAAACTCTTTTCCTTTTTTCCGGAGATCATGGAGTGTGAACCTAACCCATGCTTGAATTGAAATTGAGAGACATATGTTAAATCTTCCCATCTGAATAAGTGAGATTCATATTTTAAAGAAGATGATGGTAAGTTCTTTAAAATTTAACTATTTGTCCTTGTGTTAAAGTTGTTCAAAAAGTGTCTGGATCCAAAAAAATAGCTGTAGAAAGAAAGGATCACACCGTCCTTATTGGAAAATGCAAATATTTGTACAAGCAGGGATGAAGTCGGGACTTTTTAGTCCAGGGGTCAAAAAAATATAAATCCTGCGTTATGATTTATTTTTCTTTGAACCATGCCTGAATCACTGTTCATTATTTTTACCTTTGGATACAAACACTACGTCATTTTTAGTGTCAGGTGTATTGAAATCCTGCCCCCATCACCGGAAAATGAGCTGATTGGTGCGGAACACAATATGAATTTGTAATTACACTAACAAGAAACAAAAAAAATCCATAAGTCATCCCCATATATGGAGCAAAAAAAATCATTCTTACAGCATCTCCAATGCTAGGGGTGAAGGTAATCCTAGGTGAAGGTCCTATTAATACCTTTTTGTTGTGGGTCATTCCTATGTGGCTAAAAAAAATTAAAGTTTTACTTTCTACCTAAAATTCATACCTCTAATACCAAGTTATTGTTACCCTGGAACTTAGAGAAAACTTAATTTAGAATAAAGAATTGATGAAGTGTCAAAAGACCTTGGGTCATGGAGAAGGTAAAAAGAAATAACTTCTCACATGCCAGATGATGGAGTAAATTTTTCTCTCTCTAGTGTACGACTCAATCCTTTTCCTCTCAATTCTCCTAACCTCGGAAACCACCCTCAGGGTGGTTTCTCTACCATTGTCTCCCTAAATCTGCCTGAAATCCTGTGAAAATAGTCGTTATTCAACTGTTATCCATCGGAAAACTGGATAAAATCGCCTGAATCTGATCGGATCTTTACGACTCTTACAAATCTTCCTTCTTTCTCATCCATCGGTGAAACCCTTGCTTTAATTTTACTTTTGTCTCTGTTATTTTTGGTTTAATTTTCCTTTCTTTCTCTCTTCTGAAGTTGCCTGCTTCTATGCTTATGAATTATTCCTTGCTCTTTCGAATTGGTAAGATTTCACGAGACCTTAACTCAGTTGAAACCAGATACAATGACAGTTGTGCCTTTAAGTTACTTAGACACTAGATTTATAACTTCAGATTCGATTTTGGATCCTTAAGACACATGTATGACCCAAGACACTAATACACCAGTTAGACTCCATTAAAGATTCCAAGACTCTTAGATTACTATAGGTAGAAAGTATAACTTTAGCTTTTTTACTTGAACGGAGTTTTCAGAAAGGTAGCAGTTTTATTTGGTTTATGGATATATTTGGAATCTAATTTAAAATTTTATTTTTGCAGTAAGTACTGAACAAATTTATTGTAAGTTTTTCCCTTTTTTCTTGTTGTCTGGTCTTTCTTGCTGCCTTATCAGAATTTGGTTCTGGTGCTTAGTGGTGACTAGTGTGTTGGTTGTTGAAGATTCATCTAGTTTTCTAAAGATCATTATAACACCTTGTTGATGGGAGAAAGCGATTTCCTGGTTTTTTAGGAAAGTGGAGAGACGACCGTACGGAGGAGACCCTCAAAGGGAGTTGTGACACCCAACTCTTAATCCTGCTTAACTAATATAATACACCCTAAATGATACGCCAAATCTAGATTATTGTTTTCAAGAACCATAACTACATAAGTTAATCCTAAGTCAAAACCCATACACTCTGATACTTTAAATATAAGAATCTCTCAGGTGATATAAATATATTAATGTATTGTTTTACAGAATCAGGAAAGAAATATAAAATAAAAGATATACAAAATGTATTTATTCGATTAAGCTTTAAGTAACGTAAACGGATGTCTTTGCGCGCCCCATTTCTTCTGGTATCTGAAATCTGAAGTGAGAACGAGTGAGCACATCATCCTAAAGTGGTGCTCTATGGAAACATATAACTCTCATGTAATCATCAATATGCATCACGATTCTTCTAATGATAATACTGTAAACAAATTTCCATACAACATAGAGCAGAAGATTGCTTCTACTCACTTCCCCAGATTTTGCGTCCATAGTGGTAATATCCGTGAAAGATCCACCACCGGATGGATCTACGAGAAAAGAATTAAACAACCTAAACATATGTTATCCCAACCTCGTCTCACTCAATGGAGGGGAAGATGCTAGGAATAACTCCAGTCTCAAATGATAGCAGGAATCCAGGTACCGTAGGATTTTAACGTGGAATGCGTACACCTCATAAATCCCAATGCCACCATCTAAGTCTAGAATACAATAAAGTTTTGATTACTATGATCTGACCCCGCACAACAGCTTCACAAAAGTCCCGATCATTATTCGTAGATCAAAGTCTCCAAATAATAACCATATCCAATCATGAACCTAGAATTTCTTCCTAAGTCAAGGTCATAGTAACCTAGTCATACTACTAAGACTGAACAATCAAGTATGATATGCACAGAGTGATATCCCCATATAAAATGTAGTATATATAATAATCAACCGGGGTAAAGCCGGACTACTAAGTAATAATCAACCGGGGTAAAGCCGGGCTACTATCTTAAGACAATAAAATGTAATACTATTTATCCGGAGTAAATCCGGGCTACTAAGTAATATTCAAACAACGTAGCATTGCCCTACTAAACTTAGCAAAGAGCTATGGGGAATCACAGACAATCTTCGCAGGAAACCACCCAACGCATATCACACAACATACTCATTCAATTACAAGCAAGATGCTACAGAGAATAAGGACTCATCGTGCTCGCAGATAGAATAACTTAATGATTACAAAAAGGTTTCAAAGTTCCCACCTGATTTGATGACAAGCCACGCCTACCTCGAAATCCACCATCCACTGATTCGTCGTATGAATCGATCGTAGTTAATAAAGATCAACTGTTAATCACACAAGCGCTCTAAGAGACCAAAAAGCTCACACAAAACTCATAACGTAATTTCATACAATTCTCTAGTTATAGGCTAAGTGAAATAACTAATGGTTCTAATTCTATTAGTGGTTCCACAACCTCGTATTAAGTGTTCTAGGCATAAATTAATATCTACGTATCCGAATGAGGTCAGATTGGGTGTCATCGGAAAGCTCTCGAAAAACCCGACAACTTTGTAGAAGGAACCGAAAGATAATTCGGACCAGAAATGGTCCAAAAACTCGAATTAGGTTTCTATCACTAAGCCCAAACCCATTGGGCCTGATCCGTCCGGCCCGCAATACCAGCCCGCTAAACCTGATAATCTGGCTCGGTCTGACTCGCCGAGTCAACACGGTCAACTCGGTGTGACTCGTCAACTCACTGATTTGACTCGGTCGTTTTTACAAACACATGATGGCCATTATTAAGTTTTCCAATCTTAAAAGACTACTTGTAACAGCACAAGAGTCGAAGTATCGGGGCCTCTAGATTTCTCATTTATAATCGATAACTAACACCTGATAGCTGTTCAGAACGGGGACTCCCTCCTCTACAAGTTTCTAGTTATGACCAGAATCCAATTCCAACTCGAACATACCTAAAAGTGTCCGTTTATTTGCTATCTCACCGCAAAATCCAGAATATCAGACACAGCGACTTAACTTCGAAAATTCATAACTAATTGTGTATTTAGCCAAATTGAGCAAATTAAAGTGCTATATAAAGATGAGAGACTCGTATACACGTATCAGGTGTACCAAAGGGATAATTCCCAATTTAAGTTAATCAATTTCATGCAAAAAAAAGACGGCAGAGGAACATAATAACCACATAAAATCATGAATTACGTATACAATGAACTTATTTGTTTCTACTCTATTCTTCCATCTAAGAAGTACCCAAATTAAAATAAACATACAAGAATCATACAACAGGTTTACCTTGGTTGTTTAAGGGTGTTCTATCATCCCCATCATCCAATTTCAATCATTATCATCTTTTCATCATAAACACCATGAACTTCTCCATCATCATCACCATTAACTATCTTCATATCTAACCCAACTAAGAACACCATGATAACAACTCCATAACCCTCACTCATCTTCTATCCTACTGTTTTCTATTAGCTTCAATACTCTATCTAGTTAAACCTTACAATAACACAACTCTCTCACCTCTATTCATTCATTTCTCTCCTACCAACACCAAGAACTCAATTTCTCTTCATCTACCGAGCTTAACCATCGTATCCTTTTGTTTTCCACTTTCCTATCTTAAATATCACTCATACACCTTCCCTCTCCTACATGACTCAGCTCCCGTTCTCCTAATGCCAATAGCACCACCTTTCTCTAAGAAGAAGATATACTTCTTTATGAAAATATCTATTCAAACTAATAATTCAAAATCTTAAATAAGATTTACTATTTACCACATTCTAAAATACTAAAGGCTAACTTCTTGCTAAACACGGGATCTAGTAGTCAGGGTAGAGGTACCGGTCAACAAAAAGATCAAATCAAATAACTATAACTGGTCCACGACGGTCAGCGGTCAACGGTCGAGTCAATTTCGCGTAACTTTTTGAGGCCCATCTAATAGTACTAGTTGTTTGTCCAAATTATTATTTTATTAATTTCTATTAATTAATGTTTATATTAAATTAATTGCGCCATTAGCGGTTAAATGGTCTCTTGACTGGTCTAATAACGTTGACGAGCTTGAGGGTCCTTACATTCTCCGCACATTATAACATTTTCGTCCTCGAAAATCAATCCATCCATATGAATCTTCAAAACTCTCCACCTTATAGAGAAATACTATCTCTCACCTAAATGTAGGTACTGCTCATATTTACAAACATACGAAATTAAAATTCATCTAAGATGACTTGAATACCTAAGAGTTGATAGTGATTTTTATGTATTGATGTTGAGTTTGTGTATTCTACAGTCTGTTAAATATTGAACTTATAATTCTGTCAATTATCATTAGTCGTCATATACATTTTATCAAGAAAAAAAAATCTATATGGTACTAATTAGTTCGATACTAGTATTTTATTATTTACATGTCTTCATTAATTTATTAGATTATTTCTTTTAATTTAATATAAAATTGCACTGGTTTTTCTAGATTATATTTTGCATTGCGTACTACCAACCCTGCGGCCCTTCAACAAGCTGCTGAGCTTTTCGGTGATCATTTGCTCAAGTATTTGAGGCTCATTATCACTGGTGATGGTTCAGGGTTTGTCCCCTTACAGCAGAGATTAGCTACCTTGCCTATCAAAGATGGTGGTTTTGGCATTTACATCATGGCTGACACCCGTGCATACTGTTATCTTGCTTCTCAAAGTCAGACGACTTCAGTGCAGAAGGTGATTCTTGGTAACTTATTCTCAACTAACAAAGGCTATGCTTATCAGTTGGCTCTTCAGAACTTCATCCAGGTATGTGGATTACCCTCTTCTTTTTGTGTCAATGACTTTTTCATTTTTTTATTTCATTTTTCAATTTTTCAATTTCTTATTTTTTTATTTTTTTTATTTTTTTTACAAACCACAAATATATTATTCTTATTTTATTTCATATTTTTATTTTATTTTAAATTTTTGATTATTGAAGATCCCTACTACTCGAAAATATTTTAATTAGTACCTCAAAACATATAAGTATCTGCATTTGTAGCATTATCTGTTTTTTATATTTACTGTATGTTCCACACATCAATATTATTGAATATTTGACTCAATTCTCTAAACAGATTTATCTATGTTTGTATTGTCATCGATTTTCTTTAGTTCACTATGCATATTTAGACATTTCCTAATTATATATAGATGTTGTAGTATTAACTATGTACCCCTTAATTATTTTCCTTGCACCTTTAACAAGTCCAAAGTCATCATACCTAAATTTATTCGCATAAAATCACCTCATGACAAACAAATCCTTACTTCATTTATGAATGAAGTACAAATATCGAGTGTTAATCTAATAGAAAGTTAAGTAATATATAAGTAAACCAATCATCCACTACAATCAAACTCAACTGACTACTTCGTTGTTTTTCACTATATTTTACTAGGATGTTTCTTATAGGAATTAATATTGTCTAAAATTTTTGGCTCTAGGTTTCAGCTACACCGATTTATATTCACGAAGATAAGTAAGTCTAAATTCTCCGCACTAATTTCTATTTCAATAGATAATGGCTCTGCATACATGTAACAAAAACTCAGTAAATTCCTAAATGAATTTGAGATCTATCAGTATTACTAACCTCATTACTTTTACAATCTTGAAAAAAACTTTATGTTCGAAATTTTATACTAATTAATCTCTATTGACTTCTAAGCTATAATATAATTGGTTTAACCTACATTTTTTTTATACTTCATAAAAATGCACACACAACAAGAAAATGGATCAATCAACCAAATAAATTTTTTAGTTTTTAATAGCTTTTAGTGATTAAAATTTATCTCACATCCCAACCCGATTCTAAACTAATCTAGTTCAACATTTGGTACTAACTATCATCTATGGTTCCCCATGTAAGATCTAGTAGTGAGCTCTGATACCAACTTGTGACACCCCAACTCTTAATCCTGCTTATTAATATAATACAACCTAAATGATACGCCAAATCCAGATTATTGTTTTCAAAAACCATAACTACATAAGCTAATCCCAAGTCAAAACCCATATACTCCGATACTTTAAATATAAGAATCTCTCAGGTGACATAAATATAATAATGTGTTGTTTTACATAATCAGGAAAGAAATATAAAATAAAAGATATACAAAATATATTTATTCGATTAAGCTTTAAGTAACGTAAACGGATGTCTTTGCGCGCCCCATTTCTTCTGGTATCTGAAATCTGAAGTGAGAACATCATCCCAAAGGGATGCTCAATGGAAACATATAACTCTCATGTAATCACCAACATGCATCACGATTCTTCTAATGATAATATTTTAACAAATTTCCATACAACATAGAGCAGAAGATTGCTTCAACTCACTTCCCCAGATATTGCATCCATAGTTGCAATATCCGTGAAAGATCCACCACCGGATGGATCTACGAGAAAAGAATTAAACAACCTAAACATATGTTATCCCAACCTCGTCTCACTCAATGGAGGGCAAGATGCTTGGAATAACTCCAGTCTCAAATGATAGCAGGAATCCAGGTACCGTAGGATTTTAACGTGGAATACGTACACCTCATAAATCCCAATGCCACCATCTAAGTCTAGAATATAATAAAGTTTTGATTACTATGATCTGACCCCGCACAACAGGTTCACAAAAGGCCCAATCATTAATCGTAGACCGAAGTCTCCAAATAATAACCATATCCAGTCATGAACCTAGAATTTCTTCCTAAGTCAAGGTCATAGTAACCCAGTCATACTACTAAGACTGAACAATCAAGTATGATATGCACAGAGTGATATCCCCATATAAAATGTAATATATATAATAATTAACCGGTGTAAAGCCAGACTACTAAGTAATAATCAACCGGGGTAAAGCCAGACTACTATCTTAAGACAATAAAATGTAATACTATTTATCCGGGGTAAAGCCGGGCTACTAAGTAATATTCAAACAACGTAGCATTGCCCTACTAAACTTAGCAAAGAGCTATGGGGAATCACAGACAATCTTCGCGGGGAACCACCCAACGCATATCACACAACATACCCATTCAATTACAAGAAAGATGCTAACAGAAAATAAGGACTCATCATGCTCGCAGATAAAATAACTTAATGATTACAAAAAGTTTACAAAGTTCCCACCTGATTTGATGACAAGCCACGCCTACCTCGAGATCCACCATCCACTGATTCGTCGTATGAATCGATCGTAGTTAATAAAGATCAACTGTTAATCACACAAGCTCTCTAAGAATTTAACCAAAAGGCTCACACAAAACTCATAACGCAATTTCATACAATTCTCTAGTTATAGGCTAAGTGAAATAACTAATGGTTCTAATTCTATTAGTGGTTCCACAAACTCGTATTAAGTGTTCTAGGCGTAAATTAATATCTATTTATCCGAATGGGTCCAAATTAAGGGCCATCGGAAATCCCTCGAATAACCCGACAACTTTGCAGAAGGAACCGAAAACTAATTCGGACCAGAAGTGGTCCCAAAACTCGAATTAGGTTTCTATCACTAGGCCCATGCCCATTGGGCCTGATCCGTCAGGCCCACTAAACCTGATAATTTGGCTCGGTCTGACTCGCCGAGTCAACACAGTCAACCCGTTTTGACTCATGAACTCACTGATTTGACTCGGTCGTTTTTACAAACACATGATGGCCATTATTAAGTTTTCCAATCTTAAAAGACTACTTGTAACAGCACAAGAGTCAAAGTATCGGGGCCTCTAGATTTCTCATTTATAATCCAAAACTAACACCTGATAGCTTTTCAGAAAGGTGACTCCCTCCTATACAACTTTATAGTTATGACCAGAATCCAATTCCGACTTGAACATACCTAAAAGTGTCCGTTTATTTGCTATCTCACCGCAAAATCCAGAATATCAGACACAGCGACTTAACTTCGAAAATTCATAACTAATTGTGTATTTAGCCAAATTGAGCAAATTAAAGTGTTATATAAAGATGAGAGACTCGTATACACGTATCAGGTGTACCAAAGGGCTAATTCCCAATTTAAGTTAATCAATTTCATGCAAAAAAGAGGGCAGAGGAACATAATAACCACATAAAATCATGAATTACGTATACAATGAACTTATTTGTTTCTACTCTATTCTTCCATCTAAGAAGTACCCAAATTAAAATAAACATACAAGAATCATACAACAGGTTTACCTTGGTTGTTTAAGGGCGTTCTATCATCCCCATCATCCAATTTCAATCATTATCATCTTTTCATCATAAACACCATGAACTTGTCCATCATCATCACCATTAACTATCTTCATATCTAACCCAACTAAGAACACCATGATAACAACTCCATAACCCTCACTCATCTTCTATCCTACTGTTTTCTATTAGCTTCAATACTCTATCTAGTTAAACCTTACAATAACACAACTCTCTCACCTCTATTCATTCATTTCTCTCCTACCAACACCAAGAACTCAATTTCTCTTCATCTACCGAGCTTAACCATCGTATCCTTTTGTTTTCCACTTTCCTATCTTAAATATCACTCATACACCTTCCTCTCCTACATGACTCAGCTCCCCTTCTCCTAATGCCAACAGCACCACCTTTCTCTAAGAAGAAGACATACTTCTTGATGAAAATATCTATTCAAACTAATAATTCAAAATCTTAAATAAGGATTTACTATTTACCACCTTCTAAAATACTAAAGGCTAACTTCTTACTAAACAGGGGGTCTAGTAGTCAGGGTAGAGGTACCGGTCAACAACAAGATCAAAATCAAATAAACGGTCCACCACGGTCAACGGTCAACGGTCGAGTCAATTTCGCTGACTTTTGTCAAGCTACGACATCCTAACTTTCGAGTGCGATATCTTTCTCATCCGGTGTCCAATTGATGCGTTCGAGTAGTCTATTTCGCATAACTTTTTGAGGACTATTTAACAGTACTAGTTGTTTGTCCAAATTATTATTTTATTAATTTCTATTAATTAATGTTTTTATTAAATTAATTGTGCCATTAGCGGCTAAATGGTCTCTTGACTGGTCTAATAGCGTTGACGAGCTTGAGGGTCCTTACAGGAGTGCTTGAATTCGAGAGATCAATCTGTAAGACTCCGGCCTAAACCAAGATAATAACGGTTCCAGAGTCAATTCGGTCACAAGAGAGGATGGGTCGATCTGTAGGAGGGAAGCTGAGAAATGTGTGAGATCAATGGTGATCAAGGATTGTAGGTGTGTTGTGTGTTCTGCGTGAAGAAATAAGATAAGTCCTGGTTGATTAAATTTACTCTGTTGAGAGTGATTACTCAGACGATGAGTTCTTGTTGTCTGTTGTTTTCAATCATGGTTTCAGAGACTCATTTATATTGTAAGAATTGTAGACACCTTGATCCCATGAAGTCTGACAGTCGCTGGAGTCTGGGGAAGTAGGAAATCGTGTTAAAACCAGTTGCTCATCATGCGGATACTTGGTTGATTGTCCATCCACTACTTTGCTAACTCCTCTAACTGCTTACACGACTTGCTCGTATTCTCATCGTGGATGGACACACGTGTTGTAGACCGCCAGACCAAAACCCTAGTTGATATCCCCCCATATGACACGATTGATGTCTCGTGGTTGTGAAGCCTGCAAGGCAGACGTTTATTTAGTTAGTCAGTTGTTGACTTGATGAGATGATGAGTCTTTGTATTGTTGAGTCGAACATGATTTACGAATGATCTAGGATTCATGAATTGAACATGTGTGGTGAGACAAATGTATAATTGTTGAATGAATGTCGATAGTTAAAGTGAGCAAATATTGCCCATTCGATGAATTATTGAATATTGATAGTTGAGCCAATATTCCTAGTCTGAGCAAGTATTGCTCTGAGCAAATATTGCTCGTTTGATAAATTATTGGTAACGGGACCAAATAAAATATTAATTTTAAGATACTGGCAACTGGACCTAGTATAATCAATTAAAATGTTGATTACGGGATTAACGTAAAATTATTAGTGTTTGAACCTGCTCAGAATTATGCTTTGCACAGCCTCGGATTCAAAACCCTAATTTTCAATCAATTGTCGATCAATTGATGACTTATTGAAAATAAACCACGGAGTGAAGGAGGGACCGGCTGCATGGGAGTGAGCCAGCACCAAAGTCTCTTGAAGACCAGTTGGTGAAAGGATGATTAAATGTTGGTTTAATCATTTATTGAAATAGTGCTCGTCTGAGCCTTAGGTGATAAAACCTAATTATGACGGAGTGAGGGACCGACCAAGAAGTCATGGAATCGGCCCTGATCGGTCATGGGAACGATTGACAATCGTTTGATGAAAGTCCAAGTTGTTTGGAAGAGTTTGAACCTAATATGAACAAATTAGGTCAAATTATGAAAATATGTGGGACCGGCTTCTTGCAAGACAAAGGGCCGACCCTGGTCGGTCAAGGTAACGTGACCATGTCGCCATAGCGTCCGTGTCTCGGTCCTGAGAATTTTGATATTTGCTGGTGTGCATTTGAGCAACATTTGAGAAAATATAAATAAATCAGGGTTTTGCTGAAACTGAGGAACTTCAGAAGATGAAGGATAGTAAGTGTAGTTGAGCTTTAGACTCCACGGCGTTCGTCGAATGAAGACGGAGAAATACTCAAGGGAACTTGTGGAACTTCATCAACAAAAGGTATGTGGAGACTTGAACTTATCCATCACTCAAAAGTCTATCTATTTTATCTCTTATTTGAGACAAAAGTCGTGTTGCTATATAGACTTCAATTACACACATTTGCTATCTCGAGCTGAGTCTAACTCACTTATCTATTTCTCGAAATATGTGTTGGTGAGATTTCGATTTAACCAATTTCATCTTTACTCTTGACGAAAGTCATATTGATTATTTCAATAACTTGAAAATCGCTTTGATGCTAATAGTTTGTGGATAACAACTATTGTCATCTCTAAGAAAGTTTCAATGATTGAAATGAGAGTTTAGAACAGGTAAACCATCTTTCATATTTACATTCTTGGAATCGGTTATCCCGCACTTCCAAACAAGTTTAGAAATGGTTCACCTGTATTCCAAGACTACTATGTGATTGTGTTAGATAACTGCTCGGTCGAACTCGCAAGCGTTGATATCTCAAGCTTGTTTGTAAAGTTTAGTTTTCAAAACTATAAGTCTTGATTTCTAGTCTACTTCTTGCTAAGTCTCTAATAATAAAATAAGAAATTACAAGGTGCGGGACCGGCCACGGATAGGCATGGCCGGCAGTCTAGTAAGCCCGGTCCCGTGACACATTTCCTAATTTTATATTATTTCCTTGATGTGAAGGAAATATCATGAAACTGAGGAGTTTCTTCAAACGAATGAGTTTTCATGAGATGAAGGAAATAATAATAATAAAATAAGGGAATACAAGGTGTGGGACCGGTCACGGCTAGAGCATGGCCGGCCGGCTAGTAGGCCCGATCCCATGACACCTTTCCTAATTTTATATTATTTCCTTGATGTGTGGGAAATATCATGAAACTAAGGAGTTTGTTGAAACGAATGAGTTTTCTCAAAGGAAGAAGTTTTCATGAGATGAAGGATATAATAATAATAATAATAATAATAATAATAATAATAATAATAATAATAATAATAACGGGCCCCTAGCTCAGCTGGTCATCCCCGTTCCCCAAAGTTTAATGCGCTCCAGGAGGTCACAGGTTCGAGTCCCCAATGGCGTAATATTGCAGGAATTAACATGGAAGGTAGTGTTAGTTTGCCCCCCTTGTGACACAATCTCAGCCCCCCTCCCTCCGTTTCGGCTCCCTTGGCTAGGTTACCCATGAGGTTCGCTGGTAGATTAGCACAACAACCTGTTCAATTAATGTAATAGTATGTCGTTGGAGCTTAGCTTGTTAGGCTTCCAAGTAGTTTCATGTAATAATATCCATCCAATAATATAATAAAATTTATAATAATAATAATAATAATAATAATAATAAAAATAAGGGTATGAGAGAGAAACTCCGGGCGATTTTCAGGCGACAGAAAGTCTGCAAATTTGTTCCGGCAATTGCATCGAATTTCCTCCATAGAATTTCGATCACTCTTCATCTTTCAATTCCCCTTGTTATTTCCTTTCGATTGATGCCAATCTTAACCACAGTCTCTCACCATCCAAGGTAGTTACAGCGGTTACTTTTCTCTACAGAAGCCATGCGTACTCGTTCTAGATCATCTCCCTCATCACAACACGAGGTATCATCATCTGCTACGTCGTCTTCTATATCAGGTTCTCAATATTTTAGCCCAGCAACGGACTTCACTCCATCCGATGATCCTGGTGAAGATACAGAGTCAAACGGTGATCACTTTCATTATCCTTTTAAAGGGTTTGATGATTGCAGAGACGGGGTTAATGGTAGAAGGTTCGTTCGCAGTTCGTTCACCAGACACCTTAACGATAGACATTTTCGTACTACAGAGGCTAAACAAACCTGCAAGGAGAGAATCAGTAACAACTTGAATGTTTTTACAGCATGGGAACGAGTTCTAGGGTCACTACAGATGTGGCTCTGCAGTTTATGCATGAGTATGCATGTCAGGAAAAAACCCTGTCGTCATTCAAGCCATCATGGAACAATTGTCTCAGGACCATTCAATGGACAATGTGCTGATTTCCTTATCTATGATATTACCAAGCCTGTTGCGACTGCTGCAGACACAACACCCGCTGTGACTGAGAATACCCCATCTCTATCTGTAGAACTGCTCAATGAAGTCTTTCAAAGGCACTTTACCACTATCCATAGTATTCCCTCACCCTGCCGACTGAACTTCTCAAGAACCCTTAAATCATGCTTGGATGCTGTCATATTAAGTCCCACTGACTTATCAGTATGGATAAAATTACTGCTCCTTCCTATTTGCACTCTCAACCTCTACACTCCTAAGAGCACACCTGAAGAACGTTCTGGCAACAGGAAACTCTTGCAAGTATCCTCTATCAATAGTGCAATACTTACCTGGAGAGAACATAATGGATGTGCTACTCTCATCACCAAACTGTTGGAAGTATCAAGGCGTGAACCATTGAGAAAACCAAGAAGCAAGAAAACTCAAGAGTGTGCTAACTTGCAGGCTTGCAGGAAGAAGATGAGTTTTGGGCATTATACATCGGCTATCCGAGTTCTCTCATCAAATGGAATTGCACCATGCACTACAGCTACTCTCACGGAACTGCAGGAAAAACACCCTCATGCTCACCCTCCTACTATACCCACTGAACCAATCTCTGCTGATCCCATTGCTGTAGATACAGGTGCAGTCCTTGGTGCTATAAAAAACTTCCCCAAAGGAACATCCTGTGGCAGGGATGGCCTCAGGGCACAACACCTACTTGATGCCATGAGCGGAGCAGCAAGTGCAGTCGCAGATGAGATTGTCACATCAATCACAAAGGTAGTAAATATCTTACTCGCTGGTAAATGCCCTGCCATCCTAGGTGAATACATTTCTAGTGCTCCCCTAACACCATTGCAGAAACCTGGTGGAGGGCTTAGACCCATTGCAGTGGGTACTATATGGCGCAGGCTAGTTTCCAAAGTTGCAGCAGTAAAAATTGGAAAGGAAATGTCTACCTATTTGGGTGACTACCAATTTGGTGTGGGAGTGCCATGCGATGGGGAAAGTATCCTCCATTCTGTCAACAGACTCATGGAGATAAAAGGTACAATGAACAATACATCCATGTTACTCATCGATTTCTTGAACGCATTCAATATGGTTGATCGCACAGCACTAATCCAAGAGGTCAGATCCCATTGTCCAGCAATTGCTCAATGGGTAGAATTCTGTTATGCTAAACCAGCTCGGCTATACTATAATGAATACATCTTATCCTCTGCTAAGGAAGTGCAACAAGGCGACCCCCTTGGTCCATTGCTCTTTTCTCTTACTCTCCATCCTGTTGTGTTGAGCATCGCCTCCAAGTGCAAGTTAGACTTAAATGCATGGTACCTCGATGATGGCACCATCATTGGTGATACGTTGGAAGTCTCCAAAGCCTTGGCTACAATTCAATCTGAAGGTGTCCGCAGGGGTCTTCACCTCAACATCACCAAAACTGAGTTATTTTGGCCTACACCAGATCAACGGAGTTTAATTCCAGGCGTTTTCCCTGCCAACATTGGTCGACCCTCAACTGGTGTCAAACTCTTAGGTGGTCCTGTCAGTCTGGATTTGCAATTCTGCAAGGAAATGGTGATGCAGAGAGTGACTAAAACCATCAACCTCATGTCAGTCGTCAAGAAGCTCAAAGATCCACAGAGTGAACTATTATTATTGCGCAATTGTACTGGGGTCTCCAGATTATACTTCACTATGCGCACAACAAACCCCTTAGCATTGCAGCAAGCTATGACTCACTTTGACGATCACCTCTTTCATTATTTGCAACGACTTATTACTGCAGATGGGGCAGGATTTGGTCCATTGCAATACTGCATCGCTACCCTACCAATCAAAGACGGAGGTCTCGGCGTATATACGATGCATGACACCAGCAAGTACTGCTACTTGGCTTCACAGCTTCAAACTCAGGCTATACAGGATGTCATATTGAAGGACATCCCTCATACCAGTCCAAGCTCAACATATCAGCAAGCTTTAGCAGACTACCTCCAGGTCTGTGGTCTTACCTCTTCCTCACATAGCTTTGACGATACAGCCCCTCATTCTATGCACTCCCTGGCTGTCTTATACTTCGAAGCAGTGAAGAAACAGATCCCCACAACCTACCATTTGAGTGTACGTGACAGTGTTTTATGGCAATGCAACAAGCTCAAACACGCCCAAGATTATTTACTAGCCATACCCATTGCCGGTTTGAATCAAACCCTTGGACCCCGTCATTTCAGATGCGTTCTCAGCTATCGACTTGACATCCCGCTTTTTCCCGAAGGCAGTCATTGTCCAAGCTGTAATAAGGAGATGGACATATTTGGAGACCATGCCTTACATTGTGCCAGCGACGTAGGACTCAAATTCCGACATGATCTGGTACGTGACATTTTTATGGATATATGTATCAAACCCGGAGTCGCAGCACGTAAAGAAGCAGCCTTAGGTTTTCTTTCAGATGAGAATGCTGCTTTGAGGCCCGCTGACTTATTGTTACACAACTGGGAAAACGGCAGAGATACATGCTTCGACGTCACAGGAGTTTCTCCCTTCACTGGGGAAATTCGTTCTTTCACCCCGGGCCAAGCTCTCTCTAAGGCGATTCTCCGTAAACGCAACAAATATTTAGTGAAGTGTGAGTCACACGGATATGGCTTTCATATTCTTGCTTTCACTACATTGGGTGAACTAAGCGAGGACACGGTGGATTTTGTAAAGAGGATGAAGAACTTCCTATCCCACAATGACGCAAATTGTGGCACTGGCAGCTTTCTTTTCCATCGTTTAGGTATTGTAATTCAAAAGGGTGTTGGTTCTCAGCTTGTAGCTAGGTTACCAACACCTTCCATGTAATATTACTATTTTTCCTATTTTCAATAAAAGCCCTCAGAGGCACGTTTCATAATAATAATAATAATAATAATAATAAACCCTAGGAAAGAGAAGCTCCAGCGATTGTGTGGGGGATTTTCAGGCGAATGAAAACCAGAAATATCCCCTGCCTTTGTCCGTGATTTCAACGTACAATCTCCCTGTTTCCTCTGAGTTTATTGTTTGTTTGCATATAGGGATGCATGGAAGGTTTCTTCTAGGGTTTTTCTGTTCATACGCAGCTTTCCCCTAGGATTTTCTATGCCCAAAACACGTTCTTCAGCCTCTTCAGTCCGTAAGAATGACAGCCCTGATTCTCAATCCTCCACGGCCTCATCTTCTTCAGTCCGTAGGAATGCATGGAAGGTTTCTTCACAGAGTGATAAGCTTCCTTGTCCTTTCGCAACTTTTTATGGCTGTCAAGGAGGTCTTGGTGGTTTGGGTTACTCCAAGAGTGGATTATCAAGACATCTGAAAGACCACCACTTTCCAACAGATGATGCCAGATTGGTTTGCATTGGAAGGATTCGGACTAACGAGAGCTGCTTCACTGCATGGGAAAGCAACCTTTTGATGTTGGAATCTTGGTTATGCACCAAATGCATGACTACTCATACATGGAAAATGGCTTGCAAAAACAGGTTGCATGCTGCAGATGTCGTTCCAGGGCCGTTCAGGAATTGGTACAGATTTCCTGATTCATGGTGTTGCGAAACCTCAAACTGCTTCGCCTGGTGCAGTGGATAATGCTGGTGCAGGTGCTTCAGTGAGTGAAGAGCTTGCAGGTGATGAAGAGTTTGCTGGCCTTAATGTGGAGATACTAAACCTGATGCTGCAACGACAAATACATACAACTGTTAGTATTCCTCCACACTGCAGGTTACATTTTCGCGTGCTCTCAAGTATGCATTAGATTCTGTTCTTGTTAATCCCATGAACATTGCGGCCTGGATACGACTGTTATTGCTTCCAATCTGTACACTAAACCTGTATGAACCTCAGAGCTCCAGTGAGGAACGCTCCGGTACAAGAAAGAAGTTGCAGACTGCTGTTGTTAACAAAGCTTTGTTGGTTTGGAGGGAACCTGTCGGCTGCATCAGTTTGGTACAACAATTGCTTGGCCTGACCAAAAGAGCTTCTACACAGCGTGCTCCTATCAAAAAGAAGACGAGACATATAGAAGCCTGTCGTAAAAAGCTGAGTTATGGCCACTACATAGCAGCAATTCGCATTCTTTCTTCTAGTGGCGTTGCACAACCTACTGCAGACACTTTGTTCGAACTCCAGCAGAAACACCCATATGCTCCACCCCCTACTATACCCACTGAAGCTGTCTCAACACCTTCCCTGACTGTTGATTCCAAGGATGTGCTTGCAGCCCTTAAGAGCTTCCCCAAGGGGACATCTTGAGGAAGAGACGGTCTACGTGCTCAGCATTTGTTGAACGCCATGAGTGGAGCTGGTGCTGCGATCTCTGATGATTTGCTGTTGTCGATTACTAGCGTTGTGAACCTGTGGCTTGCAGGTAAATGCCCTCCTTCCCTTGGTATATTTGTATCCAGTGCCCCCTTAACCCCACTACTTAAACCTGGTGGTGGTTTGAGACCAATTGCTGTAGGCACCATATGGCGCAGGCTGTGCTCTAAGTTAGCAGCTACTTCTGTTTGCAAAAACTTGAACAACTATCTTGGAAATCACCAATATGGAGTTGGCATCCCTTGTGGCGGAGAAAGTATTCTACATGCGGCGAATAGATTGCTTGAAATGTATGGATCTGATAACACCAAATCTATGTTATTGATTGATTTTTCAAACGCTTTCAACATGGTTGATCGATCTACTATTATCCGTGAGGTAAGAACACACTGCCCTAGCATCTCTCCTTGGGTTGAATTCTGCTATATGCAACCCGCCAGGCTATATTATCAGGAACACTTACTCTCCTCGGCACAAGGGGTTCAGCAGGGTGACCCTCTTGGTCCCCTTATTTTTGCTTTAGATTTGCACCCTCTTATTGAGAAGATTGCATCCACTTGTATTTTGGATTTCCATGCCTGGTATTTAGACGATGGCACCATCGCAGGTGACACTTTGGAAGTGTCTAAGGCATTGAAGATTCTCCAAGAGGACGGTCCTGCCTACGAGTTACATTTGAATATTTCGAAGACTGAAATATTTTGGCGCTCTTATGACCCGAGAAGGGATTCCGATACTTCCTTTCCTGCGAATATTGGTAAGCTAAAAGATGGTGTTAAATTGCTTAAGGCGATTCAGAATGTTTCCACGCGCTTTGATGATTATTTTATGTGATATCTTCGTCGTCTTATAGTCGGAGATGGGGATGGTTTTGGCTTAGTCCAACAGCGACTAGCCACTCTCCCCATCAAAGATGGTGGTCTGGGTATTCTTACTATGACAGATACTATGCAGTACTGTTACCTTGCATCTCAGGCACAGACCCAGCATTTGCAGAATTCTATTTTGAGGCTGCCTGCTACAACCGACTTATGCCTTGGTTTCCATACTACTTTACAGAGTTTCACACAAGCTTGTGAGATCCCCCTCTCTGATTTCAACATTAATGATGCCGCCCCTCATTACATGAAGTCATTGGCTGCTATCTACTTTGGAGCTATCAGGGAAAAGGTACTTACTCGCTTTTCTTTTTCTACACGTGAAGCTACTGTTTGGCAATGTAATATATCTGATCATGCTATGGATTTCCTTAAGGCAATACCTATTCCTGGGCTCAACCAGGTAGTTGGTTCCAGGCAGTTTAGCTCGGTCTTACAATATCGTTTAGCTATACCCCTTTTTGAGGAAGGTAATAAATGTACCTGTTGTGGCAAACTCATGGATATCTTTGGAGACCACGCTATCCATTGTGCTAGCGAGGTCGGGCTTAAATTCAGACATGATTTAGTAAAAGATATTCTGGCAGACATGTGTTACATAGCTGGGGTTGTGGCTAGAAAAGAGGTTTCTTTGGGCGTCATCAATAATAAGGATTTTCGGCCAGCGGACATCATGGTTTATAATTGGATAGATGGCAAGGATGTTTGTTTCGATGTCACTGGGGTCTCTCCGTTTACCAGTGCTAAGTCACGCCACTTCGTACCAGGTCATGCCATTTCTGCAGCAATTACTCGCAAGAACACTAAATACTTAGATGTTTGCACTTCTCTCGGATATGGATTCGGTGTTTTGGCTTTCTCCACTTTTGGCGAGCTTAGTACGGATTTATTAACTTTCCTGAAGAGATTAAGGAATTTCATGGTAGGACATGATGCCAACTTTAAGATAGGCAATTCTCTTTTTCATAGGCTAGGAATTGTTATTCAGAAAGGTGTTGGTTCCCAACTTGTTGCTAGGCTACCCACCATCTCTTGTAATATTGATTTTGATTAATAAACGCCTTAGTGTCTCCCTTTTATAATAATAATAATAATAATAATAATAATAAAATAATGGATTACAAGGTGTGGGACCGGCCACGGCTAGGGCATGGTCGACCGTCTAGTAAGCCCGGTCTCGTGACACCTTTCATAATTTTATATTATTTCCTTGATGTGAAGGAAATATCATGAAACTGAGGAGTTTCAAAAGATGAAGGAAATAATAATAATAAAATAAGGGATGGCTGGCCAGTTAATAGGCCCGGTCCGTGACACCTTTCCTAATTTTATATTATTTCCTTGATGTGAAGGAAATATGATGAAATTGAGGAGTTTTGCTCATATGAAAGAGTTTTCATGGGATCAAGAAAAATAATAAAATATGATAAAATATGGGAAGTGGCGAGGGACCGGCCACGGCGGCATATCCGGCCGGCCGGCCGGTGGGCTTGGTCCCTAGGCGCCTCAATTAATATTTTTTCATTATTATTATTTTCTTCCCTATTCTGCATAGGTTTCCTCGTTCCTTCGTATTTTTAAATGCTCGTTCGTGCATTCAGGTGCTCGTTAGTGCATTATTGCTGAGTACACTTGCACTATTTTCTCGGGGCTTACTCGATGGTGGCTCAGATGCCCGTACGTTGAATATTTATTACTAACCCATGAAATTCAACTGGGAAAAGCCATGAATTGAAGTAATCGGAATATTATAAAGAACGTAGAATGCTTTCTAGGAATTCAATTGATGAATCTAGCAACTAGAAATAATTAATTGATGGCTCTATACTAGCACATTGTCTAGGAGCATTAATTATTAGAGAATTGAGCGATATGAGCTAGTTGAAGCGTCATATTTATTATGTATAGTCAGAGAACACATTGTTGCATCCTGAAGACGTTATCGCTCTATACTAGCAAGCAAGTTGTCTAGGAGCCATCCAATCATTAAGATTCTATACACATGTCTTTTATATAGTCAGGGAAAACATTGTTACATCTTGAAGACGTTATCGCTATATACTAGCAGGCAAGCTGTCTAGGAGCCGTTCAATCGTTCGATTTTATATAAAAGTAATTATCGAAATTGCTCAGTATTAATGGAATATGCCTTGGTCTCAGTTGAGAGACTGCATATTCATATATGCTCTGAGAGGCAATACACTCAGTCAGAGATTCTTACGGATGATCTGAGAGGCAATACACTCATCGTGGCATGAGTTTTCATGCTTTAATGAGAGACATGAGTCTCCATATTCGTCTGATTACCGGATCAGGAATATGCAAGGTTATGATTTTACAATTTTAGCCTTTGTCAAAAATCCACCATCAACACACCTTCATCATTTTTATTGCTTTTTAAGAATATATGTTTGCTGCAACAGAAAGCTCTAATCGTCTACAATACCTATACTTTATTAATTTTCCTTATATCCCTATGAAAATTATGGCTTGGAATTGCAATGATTACAATTGTAGAGAAACTAGAAATTACTTAAAAGATCTCAACAGGATGTTAAATCCTGATGTCATCTTTTTACGGGAAACTAAAATAAACTCTGATAAGATACTCAATCTTGTTAGACCAGTTAGTTTCACAAATTATTTTTATGTCCTTTCTATTGGTAGAGCTAGAGGAATCTGTCTAGTCTGGAAGGATGGTTTTGATCTAGATATCATATATAGTAACAAAAATATGATACATTGCTTAGTCAATAGTAATCCTGTTAAACCGAAGTTCTGTTAAACCGAAGTGGCTTTTATCAAGTGTATATGGCTCACCTTATCTTCAAGAAAAGAAACTTCAATAGAACTTCATACAAAATATCTGTGATACCTTTAATATTGATGCGCCTTGGATGATTATTGGGATCATAAATTTAACACTGCATAGTGATGAGAGGATTAGGAGACTTAGGTTTTCAAGGGAACCCTTTTACCTGGACTAGTAATAAGCATGGCACTGGTAAGATTAGAACCAGATTGGATAGGGTGCTTATAAATTATGAGTGGCTTTTGCATTTTCCAAAATCTTGTCTTAAACATCAACCGTTCTTAGGGTCAGATCACTGCCCCATATTTTTTGATATTGAAAAAGTGGGGGCACAACAACCACACCCAATATTTCGCTTAACAATTTGTATGGACAAACTCCAATATACTTTCTAGAGAATCAACTAGACAGTCAGACTCAATCTAGATAAAAAGTATATCAAAGAGTTTATATCTCAATCTCTCGATTTGATATATACCCAAATAGAAATCTGCGAGTCTTTATCAAATATTAGAGAGATAACTTGGATGGTACCAAAGACCAATATCCAAGTGTCAATCAATTTAAATCAACAACCAAAAGGTCGGATATTCTAATTGATTGAACAACGCACAACCTGTGATATTTCAATTATATAACAAAATATATTGCGGAAAAGAAATAAGACAGACACCATAATTTTGTTAACGAGGAAACCGCAAATGCAGAAAAACCCCGGGACCTAGTCCATATTGAACACCCACTGTATTAAGCCGCTACAGACACTAGCCTACTCCAAACTAACTTCGGTCTGGACTGTAGTTGAACCCCAATCAATCACACACTGATCCAAGGTACAGTTATGCTCCTACGTCTCTGATCCCAGCAGGATGCTACGTACTTGATTCCCTTAGCTGATCTCACCCACAACTAAGAGTTGCTATGACCCAAAGTCGAAGACTTTAATAAACAAATATGTATCACACAGAAAAATCTACGGTAATAGATAAATCCGTCTCCCACGAATATACCTACGAGTTTTGTTCCGTCTTTTGATAAATCAAGGTGAACAGGAACCAATTGACCGGACTTATATTCCCGAAGAACAACCTAGTATTATCAATCACCTCACGATAATCCTAATCGACGTAGCGAAAAAAATATTGTGGAATCACAAATGATGAGACGAAGTGTTTGTGATTACTTTTCTATCTTGCCTATAGGAGATATAAATCTCGAGCCAATTATTACAATTGTACTCGTGACGATAGAAGATGCAAGATCAGATCACACAACTATAAGAAAAGTAGTATCGGTCTGGCTTCACAATCCCAATGAAGTCTTTAAGTCGTTAACCTGGTTTTAGAAGAAGAACCCAAAGGTTAAAGGAGAATTGACTCTAGTTATGCAACTACTATCACAGTAAGGTGTGGCGATTAGGTTTCCCAGTTGATAGAGTTCTCCTTTATATAGTCTTTCAAATCAGGGTTTGCAATCAATATTAGCTTGGTAAAAAAGCATTCAATATTCACCGTTACATGAAAACCTGATTAGATTCAAGCTAATATTTCTCAATCGTTGGATCGAAAACTTAGCTTGTTACACACAAATGAAATTTCCAATTTTGGGTTTATGTAGCCGTTCCCAAACATTAACATTTTTTGGTTCAACAATAGCTAACCAAATGGTTAACCATATGATTACCTTCATATCCACCATAACTAATTCAAATGACTCAAATGAACTAGTTAGAGAGTTGTTCAATTGCTTAGATCTTATGTAACTACATAAGACACAATCGAAGCAAAACGGTTTGATTCACTCGAATCGGTTCATGAACTTTATATCCACGATTTGCAAAAGCATTCCTTAGTTTATATAAACATTGTTCAAGAACAACCGATTTTAGATATAACTTGATCAAGTTCGCGAACTGGGTTCTCGGACTTACGCTCACAGAAGGATTTCACAAGCTCCAGTAGAAATTCTTGGGTCGAGAACTTCCGCCAGTTCGCGTACTGAGTTCGCGGACTTGGCTCACGCCACATTCCGTTTCTCTTGATCAAAAAAGTTCGCAAACTTTGGTTCAAGGAATAAGGACTTATACATATATGTGTTTCCATAACAATGCTTATATCCTACCAATGGTTATGTAATCTAAACTCTCATTTCAATCATTGAAACATTCTCAGAGGACGTTATATAGCCGTTATTCACAGACCATTTTTCGTCAGAGCAATTTCCAAAGTGATTGAAACATAAAATGACATTCGTCACTAGGTAAAGATGAATTTGGCTAAAGCGAAAGCTTACTAACACATATTTAGAGAAATAGATAGGCGAGATACACTCGGCTCGAAATAGCAAATGTGTATAATGAAAGTCTATATATCAAAATGACTTTTGTCTCAAGAGTAGGAGATAGAATAGATAGACTTTTGAGTGACAGATAAGTTCAAGTCTCCACATACCTTTTAGTCGATGAAGATCCACCAGTTCCTTGAGTAGTCCTTCGTCTTGTATGATGATTGCATGGAGTTCTTGAGCTCAACTACACTTTCTATCCTAGTCCGAGACCTTTAGCTATGTAGGCTAGAAATCAAGACTTATAGTTTTGATCACTAACATTGACAAACATGCTTGAGATAGCAACGCATGCGAGTTCGACCGATCAATGCTCTAAAAATCTCCCCCTTTGTCAATTTTAGTGACAAAACTATTAATACATATGGAATACAAAAAATAAATAAATTAACTTTTGTAGCTCCTATTCCACATGCCTAATGTTCAACATTACTCGAAATCTTCATCACTTCCAAGTACTCTAATGATCCCAAAGGTTGTAAGTTTAGTATCATCGTTGTTGAAAATCCGTAACTATAACAACAAGAAAACAATAGTTCTCAATCATTGTTATACAGTGTCATAGTCTCATTACACAGCGTCAAAGGACAATTGTATCACAACTTCAACAACAATGCTATGGTGATATGTATCACTCACCCTTAGTCAATACTCCATCTCACATGGAAACCACTCCCCCTTACATAATGATCCGAAAACCATATGTATTTGTAGTGTGAACTACATATTAATTCTCCCTCTTTTGTCAATAAAATTGGCAAAGGTACAAGAACGGGGTCCTAATGAAATTTCCGAAAGAGACATTTCTTGACCAAAAAAAAGCAAAAGTATATCATCTTATTTAGATGCAATCATAAATCCGAAGCTAAATGCATTCATCAAGGAGTTTGTAAAGATACAAGATAACCCCTAAAATATTCCACATCTGCACTCCCCACAAAGATTTGGAAATTAAGCGCAAGTTCAAAAGAACTCTCCCCCATAAAATGTCATTCCCGAGAAACAACAAGAGCGACCTTAATTTCGGAGAAAAAGAAGGATTTCTTTGGACATAACAAATCGCATACAAGTATGAATTTGAATCCAAAATATTCAATTAAACTAACCACAAGAGAACCCGTGATTAATTTAATCGACAAATGTTCAACATAAGTGAACTTATGGAGACTCAAAATATACAATTAAATTAATCACAAGAGAACCCATAATTAATCTAATCGAAATACACAATCAAACTAATCACAAAAGTAATCAATTTAATTGGTCGTGCTCGACATAAGAAAACTTACGGAGCAACAACTAAATAACCAAACAAGATGATTAATTTAGTTGAATATGCTCGACATAAAGTACCTTACGGAACAACAACATAGTTAATCATGAAAATAATCAACTTGGTCGTTCAACGCTCAACATAAGACACTTTACGGAGCCTCACAGTAATACATAAAATATGGATCAGGGAAGATCAATTATTGCGGAATACACAAGGATTCATTCTATTTTCCATCACTATTCGCATAACGATATTTAATAGACATAATCCTTGCAAAAAAAAGATTTTAACCTATCTTCCATCAATAATGACATAATAGGCTTAACTTTTGTATTTGTCAAAAGTCTATTCATTATTTTATCAATACATGCATATCGACATACGAAAGACTTTACTTTTGACAAGGTATGGGATAGTCATAGTTCACGGACGTAAACACACATATCCCATAACAATATTGCAATATATAAAACCATAAAGATTAATACTGCAAAAATTATCTTCCAAACAAATTTAGAATTTAAACAATAAATAAAACATGAAGATGAGTTGGACATGCTATGTGTAATCACAATAATGGCTATTCCAAACTCTAGTTATTCTTCTAATAAAAACAAGAAAATAGAAGATTTACTAGGCATAAACTCTATAGAGAACATGATCTGAAAAAACTAGATCCGGTTAGCAACCAGAGATTGAACATGGACGAGCTCATCAGTTGCTTTCTTCAGTTCGTTTTTCAAAAACTCAAGATTCCGTTGCGATTCCGAGTTGTTCACGAACGACTTCAAAATCTTGAAGTAGATTTCCTACCAGTTGTGATGAAATATGAACTGGTAGTTTGTTTTCATGATCAATGGCATGAAGGCATGTTATGAAAACAGGATTCTCATGAAACTCGACAGTTTTCCCCTTCTTGGATTCATCATCTTCGTTTCCTCCATTCATTGTGCACACCAAAGATTGGTAGAAACTTTTGACCTTTCAGAACAGTGTAACAAGGGATGATACCCAAGTATATAAATAAGTTCCATGGAAAACCCTAGGAGAACTTGTACATGTTCGTGTGGGCCAGAGTTCGTGCACTGGTGATCACGGCCTTAAGATGTGACCAAAGGGAAGGAGAATGAAGTTCAAAAGTCAAGACTAATAGTTGAGAACCAACTATTTGAAGGAAGTACACGCAAAGGAAATTTCTCAAGGATGAAGAATCATGATTATCTACAAGAGAAAGAACTGGAGCGAAGCTCAACAGATTTTAAAGATTAACAGGGAAAGAAAGAATATACACAACCTTGACACACTTCTCAAGACACTTCTTGAGAACCATGAGCATCCTTCTTAAATTAAAAGAGGTTGCTGTAGTGAGCAGTCATGGTGTATTAAGATGAGCATTTTGCTCATCAATTTTGACTTCTTCTTTTTCTCCTTCGAAGGATTTAGAGACAAATCACATGACAAAGTTGAAGGAGTTTTATTAAGAGAGGAACTAGGAGTACCTGAGTCAATTGCTTTCCATGTTTTTTGATGCCCCGTTTGAGTCTGTTTATGCTTAACTTAAGTTCTGAGACTCGATTATTGATATGTAAGCAATCTGAGCTGAACTCTTGGATTTGCGGCCTTCTTCAGGGAGTGACAAGAAACACGACTTTTCTTTCTTTCTCATGTCTTTTCCTCTTTTCAGAGTAATTTAAGAAGTCAGTTACTCTTTTGCGTTCTTCCTTCTACCACTTTTCGTTTCAAAGGCATGATTAAGAAAAGACTTATCATAGTAGTTTTCTTGATTGTCGAAAGTGTTTTACTCCAACAATGTGAGAAACAGGTTTGATGACTTCTTTAGACATCCATGCAAGCATGTTGTGAAGTTTTTCATTCCTCAAACGAAAACGACATCTTCGCTCAGAATGTCCTTTATTCCCACAGTAATAGCAGTTAAGGAATTATTCTTAATTGGAGAATAGAAGTCCTTGTTTTTAGCCATATCACCAGCTGCGAAATTTTTTCACATGAAGAATTATCACAGCTTTAACAAAATTGATCTTACTAGTCTTTGGAGCGTCTATACCTTTATAACCCAGACCACGTGTATCACGATGTTCTTAATGCTCCAATCATAGAACAATTTTGTAGAGCTAGAATTGAATCTTCTCAGACTCTCTTCTAGTGATTTTACTTTATCAAGAGCAGCTGCAAGGTCAGTCTCCAAGGATTTTTCTTTGGAAAGATGACTGAGTTCTTTGTCATCAAAACATTTTTGTTGAGAGTCATATCTTGCTTCATCTTCTGCAAGTCTTTCTTTCAACATAAAGATTTCGGAGAAGATTATCACATTCAGACCTTTTTGTGCGTACATCTTCTTCACGATCTTTAACGATAGATTTTAGGAGATTATATCCTCCATCATATCCTTTAAAGAGTTTTCTCAATTTTCTGTTTTCTTGACAAAGAGGAGTCATGTACTTTGTAGTTGCAGGAAATCCTACACTACACCCCTCATATGATTTCATTGTTGATCAACTCATTTTTAGGTTTATATTCTTAATTTTATTGATTAATTTTTGAATGTTCTTACAAGAAAGATAAAGAAGCCAAGAATGATCTCTGCTCTGAACTTTCTCTCTCCTATTTACTTGTTTCTTACTCAAAAATCTCTCTCTTCTTTACAACTCGAATGACTATTTATAAGGAAATACATAGTGGATGACAGCTAATCTGTCCTTTATTTTCGGATATGGTTTGCGACATTCTCGCAACCTTACAGATGTTAATATCGCAAACTCTCTAATCTTCGCAAGACTATCACATCTTTCTCGTGACCTTAGATGACGTCATTTATTCTATCATTTCTGAAACTGTTCTGCGACGCTGTTATGCTGTGTCATTGATAACTTCGCTGAAACATTGTCATTGCGAAATTATAATCCTACATACTTACTCAAGCAAGTTGTTGACTTATTTTCTTTCAAAGCATGGGCAAATATCTTGATATATTGAGAGACTTCCTCATCGATACTTTATCCTTCTTCTGAATCACTGTCATCTGACAGTTCATCCAGCTTCTCATCAAGAGATTTTTCCCAGTCGAATGCAGATTCAGTCAAGGAACAGAAGATAGGGTTTTACTCAGAAGTTTCATGACTTTGAAGCTCACCCGAGAGTCTCCGAACTGATGTTGTGTTATCAGAGATAGTACTCTTTCCATAGAGCTAGTTAGATTGCCACAAACACGGACTTGTAAGATCTTAAACGTGTTTTCCTGCTCTGATACCAATTGAAAAAGTAGGGGTACAACAACCACACCCAATATTTCGCTTAGCAATCTGTATGGACAAACTCCAATATACTTTCTAGATAATCAACTAGACAGTCAGATTCAATCTAGATAAAAAGTATATCAAAGAGTTTATATCTCAATCTCTCGATTTGATATATACTCAAGCAAATAAAATCTGCGAGTCTTTATCAAATACTAGAGAGATAAATTGGATGGTACCAAAGACCAATATCCAAGTGTCAATCAATTTAAATCAACAACCAAAAGGTCGGATATTCTAATTGATTGAACAACGCACAACCTGTGATATTTCAATTATATAACAAAATATAATGCGGAAAAGAAATAACACAGAAACCAGAATTTTGTTAACGAGGAACCGCAAATGCAGAAAAACCCCGGGACCTAGTCCAGATTGAACACACATTGTATTAAGATGCTACAGACACTAGCCTACTCAAAACTAACTTCGGTCTGGAATGTAGTTGAACCCCAATCAATCTCACACTGATCCAAGGTACAGTATGCTCATACGTCACTTGATTCCCTTAGCTGATCTCACCCATAACTAAGAGTTGCTACGACCCAAAGTCGAAGACTTTAGTAAACAAATCTGTATCAAACAGAAAAGTCTATGGTAATAGATAAATCCGTCTCCCACGAATATACCTACGAGTTTTGTTCCGTCTTTTGATAAATCAAGGTAAACAGGAACCAATTGATAAACCAGACTTATATTCTCGAAGAACAGTCTAGTATTATCAATCACCTCACAATAATCCTAATCGACGCAGCGAAAAAAGATATTGTGGAATGACAAATGATGAGACGAAGTGTTTGTGATTACTTTTCTATCTTGCCTATCGGAGATATAAATCTCGAGCCAATTATTACAATTGTACTCGTAACGATAGAAGATACAAGATCATATCACACAACAACAAAAAAGTATCGGTCTGGCTTCACAATCCCAATGAAGTCTTTAAGTCGTTAACCTGGTTTTAGAAGAAGAAACCAAAGGTTAAAGGAGAATCGACTCTAGCTATGCAACTAGTATCACACGTAAGGTGTGGGATTAGGTTTCCCAGTCGCTAGAGTTCTCCTTTAATAGTATCTTTAAAATTAGGGTTTGCAATCAATGTTAGCTTGGTAACAAAGCGTTCAATATTCACCATTAGATGAAAACCTGATTAGATTCAAGCTAATATTTCTCATCCGTTGGATCGAAACTTAGCTTGTTACACACAAATGAAATGTCCAATTTTGGTTTATGTAGCCGTTCCCAAACATTAACATTTGTTGGTTCAACAATAGTTAACCAAATGGTTAGCCATATGATTACTTTCATATCCACCATATTCTTCTTCACCATAACTAGTTCAAATGACTCAAATGAACTAGTTAGAGAGTTTTCAATTGCTTAGATCTTATGTAACTACACAAACACAATCGAAGCAAAAATTTGATTCACTCGAATCGGTTCATGAACTTTATAGCCACGGTTTGCAAAAGCATTCCTTAGTTTATATAAACATGAGTTCAAGAACAACGATTTTAGATATAACCTGCACTTTCGCGGATTAAGCTCACGGAAGGAGTTCACAAACTCCAGCAGAAATTCTCGGGTCGAGAACTTCCCAGTTCGCGGACTTGGTTCACGCCACATTGTTTCTCTTGATCAACAAAGTTCGCAAACTTTGGTTCAAGGAATAAGGACTTATACATATATGTGTTTCCACAACAATGCTTATATCCTACCAATGGTTATGTAATCTAAACTCTCATTTCAATCATTGAAACATTCTCAGAGGACGTTATATAGCCGTTATTCACAACCATTTTTCGTCAGAGCAATTTCCAAAGTGATTGAAACATAAATGACATTCGTCACTAGGTAAAATGAATTTGGCTAAAGCGAAAGCTTACCAACACATATTTCGAGAAATAGATAGGAGTTACACTCGGCTCGAAATAGCAAATGTGTATAATGAAAGTCTATATATCAAAACGACTTTTGTCTCAAGAATAAGATAGATAGATAGACTTTTGAGTGACAGATAAGTTCAAGTCTCCACATACCTTTTAGTCGATGAAGATCCACCAGTTCCTTGAGTAGTCCTTCGTCTTGTATGATGATTGCCATGGAGTCTTGAGCTCAATACACTTTCTATCCTAGTCCGAGACCTTTAGCTATAGGCTAGAAATCAAGACTTATAGTTTTGATCACTAACATTGACAAACATGCTTGAGATAGCAACGCATGCGAGTTCGACCGAGCAATGCTCTAAAATCTCCCCCTTTGTCAATTTTAGTGACAAAACTATTAATACATATGGAATACAAAAAAATATAAATTAACTTTTGTAGCTCCTATTCCACATGCCTAATTCAACATTACTCGAAATCTTCGTCACTTCCAAGTACTCTAATGATCCCAAAGGTTGTAAGTTTAGTATCATCGTTGTTGAAAATCCGTAACTATAACAACAAGAAAACAATAGTTCTCAATCATTGTTATACAGTGTCATAGTATCATTACACAGCGTCAAAGGACAATTGTATCACAACTTCAACAACAATGCTATGGTGATATGTATCACTCCCCTTAGTCAATACTCCATCTCACATGGAAACCACTCCCCCTTACATAATGATCCGAAAACCATATGTATTTGTAGTGTGAACTACATATTAATTCTCCCCTTTTGTCAATAAAATTGGCAAAGGTACAAGAACGGGATCCTAATGAAATTTCCGAAAGAGACATTTCTTGACCAAAAAAAGCAAAAGTATATCATCTTATTTAGATGCAATCATAAATCCGAAGCTAAATGCATTCATCAAGGAGTTTGTAAAGATACAAGATAACCCCTAAATATTCCACATCTGCACTCCCCACAAAGATTTGGAATTAAGCGCAAGTTCAAAAGAACTCTCCCCCATAAAATGTCATTCCCGAGAAACAACAAGAGCGACCTTAATTTCGAGAAAAGAAGGATTTCTTTGGACATAACAAATCGCATACAAGTATGAATTTGAATCCAAAATATTCAATTAAACTAACCACAAGAGAACCCGTGATTAATTTAATCGACAAATGTCAACATAAGTGAACTTATGGAGACTCAAAATATACAATTAATTAATCACAAGAGAACCCATAATTAATCTAATCGAAATACACAATCAAACTAATCACAAAAGTAATCAATTTAATTGGTCGTGCTCGACATAAGAAAACTTACGGAGCAACAACTAAATAACCAAACAAGATGATTAATTTAGTTGAATATGCTCGACATAAAGTACCTTACGGAACAACAACATAGTTAATCATGAAAATAATCAACTTGGTCGTTCAACGCTCAACATAAGACACTTTACGGAGCCTCACAGTAATACATAAAATATGGATCAGGGAAGATCAATTATTGCGGAATACACAAGGATTCATTCTATTTTCCATCACTATTCGCATAACGATATTTAATAGACATAATCCTTGCAAAAAAAAAGATTTTAACCTATCTTCCATCAATAATGGACATAATAGGCTTAACTTTTGTGTTTGTCAAAAGTCTATTCATTATTTTATCAATACATGCATATCGACATACGAAAGACTTTACTTTTGACACGGTATGGGATAGTCATAGTTCACGGACGTAAACACACATATCCTATAACAATATTGCAATATATAAAACCATAAAGATTAATACTGCAAAAATTATCTTCCAAACAAATTTAGAATTTAAATCAATAAATATAAAAACATGAAGATGAAAATGTTGGACATGGCTATGTGTAATCACAATAATGGCTATTCCAAACTCTAGTTATTCTTCTAATAAAAACAAGAAAATAGAAGATTTACTAGGCATATAAACTCGTATAGAGAACATGATCTGAAAAACACTAGATCCGGTTAGTAACCAGAGATTGAACAAGGACGAGCTCATCAGTTGCTTTCTTCAGTTCGTTTTCAAAAAACTCAAGATTCCTAGTTGCGATTCCGAGTTGTTCACGAACGACTTCAAAATCTTGAAGTAGATTTCCTACCAGTTGTGATGAAATATGAACTGGTAGTTTGTTTTCATGATCAATGGCATGAAGGCATGTTATGAAAACAGGATTCTCATGAAACTCGACAGTTTTCCCCTTCTTGGATTCATCATCTTCGTTTCCTCCATTCATTGTGCACACCAAAGATTGGTAGAAACTTTTGACCTTTCAGAACAGTGTAACAAGGGATGATACCCAAGTATATAAATAAGTTCCATGGAAAAACCCTAGGAGAACTTGTACATGTTCGTGTGGGCCAGAAGTTCGTGCACTGGTGATCACGGCCTTAAGATGTGACCAAAGGGAAGGAGAATGAAGTTCAAAAGTCAAGACTAATAGTTGAGAACCAACTATTTTAAGGAAGTACACGCAAATAGGAAATTTTCTCAAGGATGAAGAATCATGATTATCTACAAGAGAAAGAACTGGAGCAAAGCTCAACAGATTTTAAAGATTAACAGGGAAAGAAAAGAATATACACAACCTTAACAGCACTTCTCAAGACACTTCTTGAGAACCATGAGCATCCTTCTTAAATTAAAAGAGGTATGCTGTAGTGAGCAATCATGGTGTATTAAGATGAGCATTTTGCTCATCAATTTTGACTTCTTCTTTTTCTCCTTCGGAAGGATTTAGAGACAAATCACATGACAAAGTTGAAGGAGTTTTATTAAGAGAGGAACTAGGAGTACCTGAGTCAATTGCTTTCCATGTGTTTTTGATGCCCCGTTTAGGTCTATTTATGCTTAACTTAAGTTCTGAGACTCGATTATTGATATGTAAGCAATCTAGAGCTGAACTCTTGTATTTGCGGCCTTCTTCAGGGAGTGACAAGAAACACGGCTTTTCTTTCTTTCTCATATGCCTTTTCCTCTTTTCAGAGTAATTTAAGAAGTCAGTTACTCTTTTGCCGTTCTTCCTTCTACCACTTTTCGTTTCAAAGGCATGATTAAGAAAAGACTTATCATAGTAGTTTTCTTGATTGTCGAAAGTGTTTTTTACTCCAACAATGTGAGAAACAGGTTTGATGACTTCTTTAGATATCCATGCAAGCATGTTGTGAAGTTTTTCATTCCTCAAACGAAAACGACATCTTCGCTCAGAATGTCCTTTATTCCCACAGTAATAGCAGTTAAGGGAATTATTCTTAATTGGAAGAAGTAGAATCCTTGTTTTTAGCCATATCACCAGCTGCGAAATTTTTTTCACATGAAGAATTATCGACAGCTTTAACAAAATTGATCTTACTAGTCTTTGGAGCGTCTATACCTTTATAACCCAGACCACGTGTATCAAGATGTTCTTAACATGCTCCAATCATAGAACACAATTTTGTAGAGCTAGAATTGAATCTTCTCAGACTCTCTTCTAGTGATTTTACTTTATCAAGAGCAGCTGCAAGGTCAGTCTCCAAGGATTTTTCTTTGGAAAGATGACTGAGTTCTTTGTCATCAAAACATTTTTGTTGAGAGTCATATCTTGCTTCATCTTCTGCAAGTCTTTCTTTCAGCATAAAGAGATTTCGGAGAAGATTATCACATTCAGACCTTTTTGTGCGTACATCTTCTTCACGATCTTTAACGATAGATATTAGGAGATTATATCCTCCATCATATCCTTTAAAGAGTTTTCTCAATTTTCTGTTTTCTTGACAAAGAGGAGTCATGTACTTTGTAGTTGCAGGAAATCCTACACTACACCCCTCATATGATTTCATTGTTGATCAACTCATTTTTAGGTTTATATTCTTAATTTTATTGATTAATTTTTGAATGTTCTTACAAGAAAGATAAAGAAGCCAAGAATGATCTCTGCTCTGAACTTTCTCTCTCCTATTTACTTGTTTCTTACTCAAAAAGATCTCTCTCTTCTTTACAACTCGAATGACTATTTATAAGGAAATACATAGTGGATGACAGCTAATCTGTCCTTTATTTTCGGATATGGTTTGCGACATTCTCGCAAACTTACAGATGTTAATATCGCAAACTCTCTAATCTTCGCAAGACTATCACATCTTTCTCGTGACCTTAGATGACGTCATTTATTCTATCATTTCTGAAACTGTTCTGCGACGCTGTTATGCTGTGTCATTGATAACTTCGCTGAAACATTGTCATTGCGAAATTATAATCCTACATACTTACTCAAGCAAGTTGTTGACTTATTTTCTTTCAAAGCATGGGCAAATATCTTGATATATTGAGAGACTTCCTCATCGATACTTTATCCTTCTTCTGAATCACTGTCATCTGACAGTTCATCCAGCTTCTCATCAAGAGATTTTTCCCAGTCGAATGCAGATTCAGTCAAGGAACAGAAGATAGGGTTTTACTCAGAAGTTTCATGACTTTGAAGCTCACCCGAGAGTCTCCGAACTGATGTTGTGTTATCAGAGATAGTACTCTTTTCCATAGAGCTAGTTAGATTGCCACAAACACGGACTTGTAAGATCTTAAACGTGTTTTCCTGCTCTGATACCAATTGAAAAAGTAGGGGTACAACAACCACACCCAATATTTCGCTTAGCAATCTGTATGGACAAACTCCAATATACTTTCTAGATAATCAACTAGACAGTCAGATTCAATCTAGATAAAAAGTATATCAAAGAGTTTATATCTCAATCTCTCGATTTGATATATACTCAAGCAAATAGAAATCTGCGAGTCTTTATCAAATACTAGAGAGATAAATTGGATGGTACCAAAGACCAATATCCAAGTGTCAATCAATTTAAATCAACAACCAAAAGGTCGGATATTCTAATTGATTGAACAACGCACAACCTGTGATATTTCAATTATATAACAAAATATAATGCGGAAAAGAAATAACACAGAAACCAGAATTTTGTTAACGAGGAAACCGCAAATGCAGAAAAACCCCGGGACCTAGTCCAGATTGAACACACATTGTATTAAGATGCTACAGACACTAGCCTACTCAAAACTAACTTCGGTCTGGAATGTAGTTGAACCCCAATCAATCTCACACTGATCCAAGGTACAGTATGCTCATACGTCACTTGATTCCCTTAGCTGATCTCACCCATAACTAAGAGTTGCTACGACCCAAAGTCGAAGACTTTAGTAAACAAATCTGTATCAAACAGAAAAGTCTATGGTAATAGATAAATCCGTCTCCCACGAATATACCTACGAGTTTTGTTCCGTCTTTTGATAAATCAAGGTAAACAGGAACCAATTGATAAACCAGACTTATATTCTCGAAGAACAGTCTAGTATTATCAATCACCTCAAAATAATCCTAATCGACGCAGCGAAAAAAGATATTGTGGAATGACAAATGATGAGACGAAGTGTTTGTGATTACTTTTCTATCTTGCCTATCGGAGATATAAATCTCGAGCCAATTATTACAATTGTACTCGTAACGATAGAAGATACAAGATCATATCACACAACAACAAGAAAAGTAGTATCGGTCTGGCTTCACAATCCCAATGAAGTCTTTAAGTCGTTAACCTGGTTTTAGAAGAAGAAACCAAAGGTTAAAGGAGAATCGACTCTAGCTATGCAACTAGTATCACACGTAAGGTGTGGGGATTAGGTTTCCCAGTCGCTAGAGTTCTCCTTTATATAGTCTTTAAAATTAGGGTTTGCAATCAATGTTAGCTTGGTAACAAAGCGTTCAATATTCACCATTAGATGAAAACCTGATTAGATTCAAGCTAATATTTCTCAACCGTTGGATCGAAAACGTAGCTTGTTACACACAAATGAGATGTCCAATTTTGGTTTTATGTAGTCGTTCCCAAACATTAACATTTGTTGGTTCAACAATAGTTAACCAAATGGTTAGCCATATGATTACTTTCATATCCACCATATTCTTCTTCACCATAACTAGTTCAAATGACTCAAATGAACTAGTTAGAGAGTTTTTCAATTGTTTAGATCTTATGTAACTACACAAAACACAATCGAAGCAAAAATGGTTTGATTCACTCGAATCGGTTCATGAACTTTATAGCCACGGTTTGCAAAAGCATTCCTTAGTTTATATAAACATGAGTTCAAGAACAATCGATTTTAGATATAACCTGCTCAAGTTCGCGGATTTAAGCTCACAGAAGGAGTTCACAAACTCCAGCAAAAATTCTCGGGTCGAGAACTTCCTTCAGTTCGCGGACTTGGTTCACGCCACATTTTGTTTCTCTTGATCAACAAAGTTCGCAAACTTTGGTTCAAGGAATAAGGACTTATACATATATGTGTTTCCACAAAAATGCTTATATCCTACCAATGGTTATGTAGTCTAAACTCTCATTTCAATCATTGAAACATTCTCAGAGGACGTTATATAGCCGTTATTCACAAACCATTTTTCGTCAGAGCAATTTCCAAAGTGATTGAAACATAACATGACATTCGTCACTAGGTAAATATGAATTTGGCTAAAGCGAAAGCTTACCAACACATATTTCGAGAAATAAATAGGAGAGTTACACTCGGCTCGAAATAGCAAATGTGTATAATGAAAGTCTATATATCAAAACGACTTTTGTCTCAAGAATAAGAGATAGATTAGATAGACTTTTGAGTGACAGATAAGTTCAAGTCTCCACATACCTTTTAGTCGATGAAGATCCATCAGTTCCTTGAGTAGTCCTTCGTCTTGTATGATGATTGCCATGGAGTCTTGAGCTCAATTACACATTCTATCCTAGTCCGAGACCTTTAGCTATATAGGATAGAAATCAAGACTTATAGTTTTGATCACTAACATTGACAAACATGCTTGAGATAACAACGCATGCGAGTTCGACCGAGAAATTCTCTAACAGATATGGCTCATAATGATGTTCACAGCTCCAAGAATTGGAAATTTTTTGAATGTTGGTTAAGGGAGGATTCTTGTAAAGCTCAAATAGAAATAGCTTGGCACAAATAATTCAATGGGTCTGCAACTTACACTCTTGATAAAAAGCTCTCTGAAACTAGAAGAACTCTTTCGCTTTGGAACAAAACAACATTTGGATACATTCAAGATTAACTAAAAGTTCTTCAACATCAACTAAGTTCTTTGCAGAAGCCAAATTCATCTAAAGACAACACTCAAGAGGTACAAGATATTGAAAAGAAGATCAATGAATGGCATACTAGAGAAGAAGAGTTCTACAGGCAAAAGGCAAGATATTCTTTATTTCATGAAGCGGACCAGAACTCAAAACATTTCCACCTTCAGGCTAATAAGAGGAGAGCTTATAACAAGATTGAGTCTTTGCAAACACCAAATGGTGTTTGGTGTAATGGTAGAGATTAACTGGCAACTTTATTAAATATTCATTTCCAGAATATTATGTCCACTTCTAATCCGGAAACAGATGAAGATTTGCTAGACTTGCTACCTCAATGCATTACAGAAGCGGATAATGACTTTCTTACAAGGGTTCCAAATGAGACAGAGATAATGACAACACTTAAAGCAATGAAACCGTGGAAAGCTCCAGGCCGGGATGGCTTCCCTCCGGGTTTCTTCCAGTCGCAGTGGTCAGTGGTAAAGCATGATGTAATAAAGATGATATAGAATTTTTTCATTTCTGGAAGGATGCTAAGGAAGATGAACAAGACCAACCTTTGTCTAATTACTAAGACAAAATTACCTTATACTCTTGGAGACTATCGGCCTATTGCTCTTTGTAACTCTACGTATAAGCTCATTACCAAAATCTTGGCTACTAGATTGAAACTTCAATTGGACAAGATTATATCTCCAATGCAAGCTGCTTACGTTCCGGGAAGACAAATCAGCGATAATATCACTCTTGCTCATGAGCTAATTCACTGCATGAAGAGGAAAAAAACTAAAAAAGGTTATATGGCATTGAAACTTGACATGAGCAAAGCTTTCGATTGTGTCGAATGGTCTTTTCTTCGTAACATAATGTTGAAGTTTGGTTTTAGTAGTAAATGGTGTAATCTGATCAATGAATGTATTAGCACCACAAAAATTTAGGTACTTCTAAATGAATCTCCATGTCAGTCCTTCAAACCCACAAGAAGAGTACGTCAGGGAAATCTACTATCACCCTATTTATTTCTTCTAACTATGGAGGTTTTCACCAGAGATCTTGCACGAGCTGAACATACCAAGAAGATACAGGGGATAAAAATTACAAGAAATGCTCCACAGGTCACTTATCTACTTTTTGCAAACGACTGCTTGTTGTTTGCCAAGGCTGATATACATAATGTCAAGAATTTACTTCAAGTTATAAAATAATTCAGCAAAGCCTCTGGCCAACAAATCAATTTCCAGAAGTCATTTGTTTACTTCTCGAAGCACATCCATCCAAGACATTGTCGTATTCTGTTAAGAAGACTAAAAATGAAGAAGATCTGTTTAGATGAGAAATATCTCAGAATCCCTCTATTTTTGAACAGAAAGAAAACTACATCTTTCTCAAGTTTAGCTGTAAACATGAAAAATAAACTCTCGAAATGGAATGGAAAGTTTGTAAACCAACCAGGAACATCAGTTCTAGTTAAGAGTGTTCTGAATGCAATTTCAACACATCATATGGGTATATTCAAAGTAGTAGAAGCAACAATCAAAGAGATGGATAAAGTTCAACTGAATTATTGGTGGGGGAAACAGAGAAAAAAGGTTTCTATTTCATTAATTGTCCCAAGTTCGGTAGAGAAAAAAATATGGGAGGAATGGGATTTCGTGACTTGTCTTGTCTTAATCAAGCGCTCCTATCTAAAGCTGCATGGATATTATGTAGCCATGATGACCAGTTATGGGGGAAAGCTCTCAAACAGAGGTATTTCGCTGACACTACAACTTTACATGCTAAGAAGAAGAAACAGTCAACTTGGGCCTGACAGAGTATTCAAGGATGTATGAACTTCATAAAAAGCAACAGCTTTTGGCTTGTAGGTAATGGTAGGAAAATTCAAACGTGGAATGATAAATGGATCAAAGGAAGCTGTGAACCTCCAATCCCAATTTTTCCCATTGAATAAGCTAGAGTTTATGGGAAGGTTTCTGACTTGATCGATAGCGACACAAACTAGTGGAGAGTAAACGTAGTGAAGAAAATCTTTTCTCAAGCAGATGCGGATAAAATCCTGCAGACTCGCATACCAACTGCAATCGAAGATAGATTAGTATGGACTCTAACAAGAGATGTCTAGTTTACAGTCAAGTCATCTTATCGAAAATTGTTGGATGTTAAGCAAAATAATAGCCAACCCTTTGATACAGAGATAGCGAAACAGTGGAAGAAGCTTTGGAGCATTAATACTCTGCCAAGAGTAAAGCATTTCCCCTGGAAGTGCATTATTGATATAGTGCCATCGAATGAGAGAATGGCTAGAGTCATGGGATACAGAGGAGAAATATGCAAAATCTATAATAATGGTATAGAGACGACAAAGCATATCCTTATCGACTGCACTTTCTCAAGGACGGTGTGGTTTTCAGTTACATGTGCCAGTTCTAGTATGCATGATCCTAACATCACAGTTGCAGACTAGAAAATTAGTTGGCTCACTAATATAATATCAAATATTGATGACGACTGGATCGCAAAAATGGCTAATGCAGCATGGGAGATATGGAAAGCAAGATGTAGTTTTGTTTTTCAAGACATTACACCAAATCCAGCATAAGTAATCAAGCAGATATAGTATCTAAACTGCAAAGCAATGATACAGAACCGGAGAATTCCCCCCAGCATTCATACACATCATAATGATGCACGTTGTTGGATACCACCAACAAATCCTTACTTATCTATATGTTGTGATGCTTCATATAAAAAAAATAACTTTACATACCACAGGAATTGGCCTGATTTGCCGTAATTCTGCAGGTACTTATGTAGATGGAAAATGCATCTACACAGAAGAGTATGTAGGATCGGAACAAGCAGAATGTGGAGGGATTTTGCTTGCTATGGAATGGGCTGAAGAATTGGGACTACAACATGTTTGTTTTGGACTCGACGCAAAACTGGTGGCTGAGGCGGTTAGCAAAAATTTGTCTAAAGTGGAATGGGAAAACCAGACGACTATTCTTGTGATCCGGGAAAAGCTAAGCAAAAACCTTTCATGGTCATGCAATTTCATTAACAGACTATGTAATAATCCAGCTGATAAACTAGCTATGCATAGTAGGAAATTTGGTATTTCGAAAGTATGGAATTCATATCCTCCTAATTTTATTGCTAATGCAATCTTGGAGGATCTAAACTCTGTTTTAATTTCTCATTAGTAATGAAAATCTTTTCTTGCATAAAAAAAAGGAGAAGGTAAAGATATGACTTTCTCCTTTACCCTTTCGTATGAGATGGCAGCCATGTCATGTTTTTATCTTTACCTTGACTTTGGCATTGGAGATAAATTCTTGGTTAGAAAAATGCAAAATCCTAGGTGTCATGTCTTTTTAAGACCTTCACCCCTGATATTGAAGATGCTCTTATATCTATTTTGTCTCATGTTTACTCCATTTAACTTTATAAACACAAGTACCAATCTACCACTCTCCCTTGCTTGGCTTCATGAACTGAAAATGGCTTCATGTATCAAAAGCGTTTGGCTTCCTTTTGTTGTATCTGTCCATAGTGTCAAGTTTCAACTACAAGGAAACGAAATGTACTCAAATAAGTGACTACTAAAAACTACGATTATCAAAGAACTACTAAAAACCAAGAGAGCTCTAAGGCTAAGTTCAATGGGCTAGATTTGAATGCTAGATTAGCCGAACAACGTTGCAGTTCAAAAAAAAAGTGTTGTCTATTTGTTAATACTAGTTCTTTCTCCTAACATTTGTTCACATGTGAATTAGTAGCGAGATAGTTGCGCTGAATGGTTCAGCACAACAAAAATGACCTTTTCGTGAAATGGATCAGCGTCATAAAAGAAAATATGCCAAGGTATCCCGCTGAATGGTACAGCGCTAGTAGTATTTTCTGTTTTAAGAAATCAAGCGATATTGACCCACCGTGCGGAAGAAGGTACATTAGTAGAGTGAGCAAGACTTTTGATTGGCTAATAATTTAGGTGGTCCCTGGTGAATTAATATGTCTTCTTCTAACGCACACAACATATCCAACTCGATGTACAAATCTACACCACAGTCTAACACACACCATGTCCGAGACATGTTTCTGTTGATTTCTTTAGTCGGGTCCCACAAGTTAACTTTTGAATAGATAAGAAAAAAGTGCTACACATCCCGTAAGTTGAATCCCACGGGTTGTATCGAGAGACATAATAGAGATGGGTTTAGTGTGTGTCCCACCTCATGTGTCTCTTGGGACAACCCACCATATTGAACCCGCAAAATGTAAATCATTTTCGGGTAAGAAAATCTTTTTTATTTGCTTGTCACTCAAATAATGGGACCTTCTCCAATGTTAGCACTCCCATAGGACTTAGGAAATTGTCCTAGCTGACGTGGAGTGCTAATCTAGATGCTAAATTAGCACATTATGGGACGAAGTGTAACTAAATATCATAAACAAGTCGGTTCTAAAAACCCCACTTGTCCCTCGATAGCTCCGTCATTGTGTACAAGTTATCAACGAGGCTACACACCGAAGTATACACTTCCTTTTATCGCGGATTTTCTTTTTTTAGAATGGATAGCATGCTGCGTACCCTATATTAGGATTGGTAAAGGCAGGAATACGGCCCATTTGTTGACTCTGCCGGTGGGAGTTTCGGTGAAAAAGCCGAAATGAACTTGGACTTATTCACAAGTTATACGTTTCGTCACCATTTTGTGGAAATTTAACAGGTATGAATACGGTAGATACCCGTGAGGCCGTGACTCGATTGATAAAATAATTTCTCTTTCCAAAACAAAGTTTTTTAAACCAGCGTATGAAGAAAGAAAGTAGTTGAGAATGAACAAGATAATGAGGAATTGTCCATGCATGTGATTATAATGGTTACTCAAGTCAACATTATGACAAAAGTTAAGTTGACTTATACCCGATTATTAATTGTAAAGTTGCTACCATTTTAGTAGTCAACTTATGCAGACTATCCACAACAGCTCTAGACATTATTTGCCAATCCTGTGAAGTTTTAGATCACGAACGACCCCTACATCACATGCAATGGAGTCCATTATGTTGTTTTGAAGGTTGGAATGATTGTTCACATTGTGTCATGGTTTTATGAATTTCACAGCAAAATGAGAAGCACAGATCATGGGTAAAATATTAGGAGAGTGCAAAAGGGATTTGAGCCAGTTAATGATCCTAAAATTATTCTTCGTGAAAAAAACTTGAAAATGGTTATTTATGTTTTTGGACCATTGTGGTAAATCTTGGACAATTGGATCCTTCCGATTCATCTTGATGGATCGTTCATACCCAAGTTCCATTCAATAAACTACTGTAGATGCCAAATCCCACGGTTCCATGTAACTTGCAGAATAATTCATTTCAAAGATCTACCATGGTCCTCTGGAAGATGTTTTGGACTCTAAAGGAAATCGCAAAGTCGCTTAGCCCACTTCCACGTTAAATTTCAAATTTTGTAATAGTTTCAAAGTGACTTGATTTATATTTTCTATTCAAATGTTGATGTGGCTATAAATTCAAAAGATGCGCCTCGGACGTCATAAAAATTTACTTTAACAACATATCTTATGTGGAGAGCTCCAAAGCCTCAAATCTCTTGGCACTCACAAGATTAATACTCAGAAAAGGAATCCAAGTTTTTTTCGAAAAGAAAATTTAATATTAAGAAGAAAAGGCCAACCAAGTACAAAGCTAGTCAAAAAAATAGATTATATGTGTATAACTTGCTCCCAATTCTCCAAGACTTGAGAGTTGTTAATAGATCTAAAAGTATCTCTTTCGTAGCTCCACAAAATAAGAATCTATTTGATGTGAATAATGATCTCATAGACAGATTGTATTTTCCCCCGAACATCATGTTGTTTCTTTCCTCCCATATTATATAAGAGTCCATTTGATGTGAATAATGATCTCATAGACAGATTTGTGTCTTCCCCCGAACACCCTGTTGTTTCTTTCCTCCCATATTATATAAGAGTCTATTTGATGTGAATAATGATCTCATAGACAGATTTGTGTCTTCCCCCGAACACCCTGTTGTTTCTTTACTCCCATATTATCCAGAACAGTGCATATTGCATTATACTCCATAGCTCTCTGCATTTTCCAGTCATAACATTCCATTCCCATGCTTCAATAAAGACCAGCAGACATGAAAAGCTTTGATGAAATATTTCCAGACATCGAAAGTTGTTTGACAGTGAATAAACGGGTGATCTGCATTTTCATCTGCCATATTATACATAACACAAGTTGTACTTTCTATTTGCATCCCTCTATGAATCAACATATCTCTAGTAGGCAAAGAATTATTAAATGCAGCCCACAACAAGAAACTTACTTTAGAGGGGATGAGCTTCTTCCATAAGTATTTGTTGTAATTACATTCCTCCATGGGACCTGACAAAGCCTCATAGAAAACTCTAGTAGAAAATTGATCGAAAATCTTTACCTCATCTTCTTCATCTACCAGAACAGGTTCTGCTCCCAGGTCTCTTCTCAACAGATCCCATTCAAGTCTTTCATTTGCATTCAAAGGAAGCTTGAAATCACCCTCCTATCTGCCTTCATGAATCATCTCAGTCACTGATGCTTGCTTATTTAAACTGGCTTTGAAAATAATAGGGAAAATATCCTTTATACAGCCATTTGTCAGCCATTTATCATGCCAAAATTTTATAAAAGGAATCCAAGTTACTAACCGTTTCAAAACATCTGGTTACGTATCGAAAGACTCGACACTTTAAGTTGGATTCTGATCTGTTTTTTGCTTCTTTTTTCTTATTGAAAATTCTAATCTATTTCCCCACGGATTTTGAAGGTGGCTTCAAAAAAAACCTTATTTGGAACCATTGGGCATGATGTCCCATCTTCTTCTTTTTTTCACATTTTCACAACTTGTATTTCACTATAATACTTGTTCGCAGTGAAACAAAATTCTATTCTTTCTCTATATTTTTTACAACTTAGATTCCACCATAAAACTTATTCTGACAGTGAAGTAGGGAAATATAGATCGATTTAAGGTACAAAAAATGCCCAGTAGACTTCAAATTATCAAAGGGCTTCGAGTGTGGTTAATTTCCCTGAAGCAAGTCAAATAATTAAAGGGCTTCTATGTGTGATTAATTTCCTCGAAGAAAGTCTTGAAAATAAAATTTTCTTTTGTGGGTTCAAAGTAGAGACATGTCTTTTGAAGCGGAACCAAAAGTAGTCCTTCATATCCGCCAAGAGATAAAAAAAAGTTCTGTCGTGTTGGTTATTCAACTCTAATTTTTACGACATTTGACAATATACGCAAAGGCAATTTGCCAAAGCAATCATTCCTTAAGTTGATTAAATCCAATCATGTACTACCAACTATGTCACAGTCTTCCACAGTATAGCAAATAGCTATATCACGTGGACGAAAATTTTACACAAATTTTTATCACCTTAGTTTGGAATATGTGATTGGAGTTCGAAGTTGTCTTGAAGTGAAACAGTTTCTTGATTTTCTTGATCAATTAACCCAATAACGACAATTCCTTGATGAGAAAGATATGTAAATTTTGATATTGTTTAAATGGACGAGAGTGTAAACAATTCCATCCTACCCGTTTTGAAATACTTTTTCTTATTTTTAATTTACATCAGGATGCATCTAGTTTCACCCGTACTATTTTTTAAGTTTAAGCCAGGATGAATTCAAATTCATTCTTGCTATTTTTCGATGTCTATTTCACCCATATTAATTTTACTCGTCCATTAGAACCATGTTTTAAAAATACTTGGACAATTGACCCAATTTCTCTTTAAAAACTACGTAGCTGCGAGACTGCTGCTGCACCAGTTCAAGGGTTACATGCAAGTCATAATGACTTGCGGAGAATTCTTCTTGATCAGTTGTTGTTGTAGCTCTTTTTAATCAAAAGAGTGGTTCAGTTTAGTCATTCCTGAGGCCACTTTGAGATTTTAAGTCGCAAAGGAAGAGACAACAATATCTGTGCGTCATTGAAATCTCAATCACAGGATTTTACTGATTCTCTACGATCTCTAGTTTCGGGACTTAATTCTTTGAGTCAATTATTTGTTGCAATATTTTATTTTATTGTAAGTTTAGCTCTTTTGTTGAATGTAATGAAATAAAATGGAAAATTACAATAATAAGCTCGTCGGTAGGTACCATATTCGCCCTGAAGATCTGCATTAGAAGCTATTCGTCAGTTAACATTCCTAAGTCGTATGTTATTGTGTATACGCCGTAATGTCGTGATAATTGAAAATTTTGTAACTATAATCCGTTGCCGTGTATGAAATGTGATTTAGTCGTGATGGCTACACCATTTGTAAATAATCCGTTGCCGTGCATGAGGAATATGATCAAGTCATTTTGCCATTGCGAAGCCAAACCGTCCAGAACTTGGTAAAGGAGTTTAGACATCGAGTAAATGTGATACTGTACTACTTTATGTGGGCTGTTGCGAGATAAATATCATTATGTGAAGGTGCCATGTTTGACTTAATGATGTCCGGATATTAAGAAAGAAAGAAGGTGGGGGGTTCCATCAGGGAAGATAACCCATGTGCATTCTTTCAAGTTAAATGCACTGAAACAAATAATAGTGATACTAAACAAAATATACACTTAATAGACTGATTTCATCCTAGTGTAAGAATAAATGAATATACATCATCAATAATCTCAAAAAAGAAACCTAAATGAATAACAAAGATAAGTATGGATTGGACGATAAGTGATAGAAGGTAAGTTAAAAGGGCTAAAAGCTCCAACCAGATATTTTTGTTTTCCAACTTTATATCAATAAATAAATTGGCCGAATCTGGTTGATTCTTGCGAGAGTGACTTATCCCCTTGCATGATGGCGTGATGCAGTTTTAATACCCTAAAGAGCCAAGAAAGAGGGGCCAAATCATCTTCACATGGAGACTAGTTTAAGTCATAACCTAATCTTTTGTAATCTTTTCGTGTAGATTTAAAGGAATAAGTTGAAAGATAAGGCTCAATCTACTTCATGATCATTGATCAACCTCATTCAAACATTGTTGCCTGTTTTTGACTCAAGTGGTTGTGTGCAGGAAAAATATCTATTCTTGAAAACAACAACCAAAATATGTTGGATATTTGATTAGTATAGTATGTACTAATTAATCAATCCTACAAAGTGCATGCTCAAATTAAGGGAACAAGGAAAATATAATATGGTTAGGTAAAATTGGGCTTTCTTCTTTAACGTATGTGTTGAAACGGAAACGATCTGTAGCTAGCTAGCTAGCTAGCTAAAACTATATATGATAATAGATCTTGTGCGATTCAACCCCAAGCAGGAGAATTAGAAATATAAGTATATTTAGTCAGAGTATGTATAAGGTTGAAAATTTTAGCAATGATATTGAATGTTGTACAAAAAAAAAATATTGCGTAAGGGTTGAAATCTGAATGATTTGAGTGATGTTATGTTTTTGGACATAAGACTTTCCATCAGAGTAGTTCAGGTCGATGCCCACAATTTTATTCCTTGGATAATCGACAACCATGAATCATCAAAGGTTGCCCATCTTTATGTGTTTCTTTGATACAACTTTAAAAAGATTCCTTTTCCATTAGGCAACTAGCATATGAGAACAAATTAACACGACTAGGGTTGTTGCTGGGAAATGCTTAATTCATTCAAAGGGAATCAAGCCAAGGAGCACAGGGCAGAGTCGAATACAGTAGAACTCGTGTAAATTAATCTCTCGTAAATTAATAACCACGACAAATTGATAAATTTTGGCGATCTCGGATTGGGGCAACGTGATATATTAATAATTCGCTAAATGCATAAATTAATAAAAGATTCATACTTTCTATAGGCTCCCACTACAAGAAATATGGGGTTTAACAACTCAGATTCGCAACGGTTTAGTAGTTGTTGCGAAATTTCAGTTGCTAATTTTTGTTGCAAAAAATTCGCAACAGTTTCAACAGTTGGATTCAGTTGCGCTTCGCAGTCTAAGCCCAGTAGTACGCGTCCGGAAAACTAGTGTGCATGCCCACACTTTGAAACTGACTCACTATTCAGCTCACTCAGATACAGGAGTCTGACTCAGTTCTCTTATCTTTATTATTATCGAATCTCGATTATTCATTCATTCTCTATCTCATTCTTCTCTTCTCTTTTTCGTTCCTCCCGTGAACCCTAATGAAACCCCAAATCCTTTTCCCTCTTTTGGAGAAAGTTCTGAAATCGTTCAAATGAAAACTTATGTTCCTCATCACTGTCCTGCATCTTCTCGATTGAAAAACCAATATCTAACCCCTAACCCTGGATTTGCTTAAAACAAATTTGATGTTCCTGCTGCTGAACAAGACGAACCAAGCAAATAATTTTTATATCTGAAACTCACTAATCTCGTGTAGCAGATTTACAATTTGTGTTACATTTCTGAACAAATCGATTAAGTGGTTCGATTCTAGCACTGGTGGTGGTGAAGAAGAACTCAATATCTTCAAACAAAAAACCGATTCATTGATAGTCTGTGTTGTCGATGATAAAACCATTTTCACGATTAATTGGGTAATTATCTATGACTCAATCTTCTTCATCATCTTTAATTTCAGAAATTTAAATTTTAATATTAGGGTTAGGGTAAATTTTCAAGCTCTTTATTTTCTTAGTATTAGTTTCGATTGAAGTATTATTTTTCTTGATTAGGGTTGCGGGTTATTTAAACTGGTATTTATTGTGATTCCTGATGATGATGGTTGGTGGTGCACCGTGCTTGTCTGTCTTATGAGGTGGGGTTATTAGTTTGTTATAATGAAATGATTTGACCTATAGTTTTTATTTATTTTTTTGCTTTTGTTTCTTCAATTTAGGTTTAGGGGTATTCTGATAGATGTTTCAGTTCTGTTTTTGGTTGATATATTTTGCATATATACTGATGGTTGCATCACATAGTGTAATACCTTATACCTCTTTGTAACATATACATGGATAATGTGGTGTGGACAACTTATCTTCCTGAAAGCTTGGAACTTGTGTTGGTGTTAATTCCAGTTTGAATCAGTTTGTTTGTTGATTCAGATGACACCATATCTATTATGCAAAGTTTTCAGATCATTGGCCTCTAGAAGCATAGAATAATAGCTTAACAACATCATACCTCGTTATTTAAAATAATATGTTTTTATTTGTAATGGTCGATGCTTCCGTTCATCTGGATTATAGTTTTCTGATTTGGGTTTATATAGTTTTCCGTCCTGTAATTATTATGTATATACTTTCTCTCCACGGTCATTAATATTTATTTATTATTTTCATTGAAGAAGTGAAGAGCCTCTATTGGTGATCAGAACTATATCCTGGTGCCTACGGAGTTCACTCCGCGTTCGATGTCAGTACATTTAGATCCCAACATTGAATGATCAGGAAGCAGTGATGCACCTCTCGAGAAGAAGGTAATATTTTAGTTTTTTACTGAAATGCAATCAAAGGCCTTCATGTACTTACGATATTATTTTGATGTTCACTCGTCTACAAGGATAACACCTTTATTTGGTTGTACAATCAAAGGTTTAAAGGTGATGTAATATTGAGAGTGGTCGATTTCTAGGGCCTCTCTTCGAGAACTTGAGCAAAGGCAACTAGTTATTATACTATATCTGGTCAATAGTCACTTATTGTATCGCCGACATAGAATTTCATATTGTACAGGACGTTTTAAAAGGTCACAACCTTGCAAATTCGACTTGTGATGATTTATGGACGGAGTACCATGATATGGGCTTTGCTGGTATCAAAGCTGTTGCAGATTACAAGGTCTACACTGCCGGATCAGTTACAGACCTACTCCATTTTGTTACTCTGAAGATGATGAAACGTGGAGATGCTCATTTGTCACATGGTATAGCTGAGAATCTGGATGATCCTTTGTATGATCACTACAAATATTGGTCAAACCCCTTAGAAACAAAGTAAGGATTTACTTAGCATCTTTATTTGATATTTGTTTGAGTCTGGATACCATTTTGTCACTGGGTATATACATTCTCTTAAATGAAGCATTCTGTTAATACTCAACTTCAATTTCTCAGATGAACCATTTGGTCCTTGGGTGTGTTAATACTCAACATCAATTCATTGTTCATCATTATATCAAATACAAAAGATCAGACAAAATCAAAAAGAAGTTTTATTTTTCGAATTTTGGCTTTAATTCTTTTAAGAATTTGATGCCTTTTATGTTTTTCTTGTTTTCGAAATGGATGTCTAGCTGCAGGAACACCCAGTTGCTCTTATTCCACTTCAGAATTACATTAAGGTTCAAGACATAGGCGAAAGAGAAAAAAAATAGGTATTGCAGTTGGATTGTCCATCTACTTGTGATTTTTTTTCTCTTCCAATTGTTATATATGTTAACATGTTGCTCTTGTGTGTTTCGATATATAATTTGAAGGTGAACGTATTCTACCTTTGTTATGTTGAAGGTGACCTTGTTGATGATGTTGTTCTTTTCACATAGTGTTGTATAATTTTCCTTTTTAATAAATTTTTTTGTTGCATCTCATTGTTCACGGGCATACGGGTGGGAGCTGATGAATTCATGGTCGCAGTTAAAGGCGATGACTCTCTTCACAAGAGCTGCTGGTATGCTTTAACAATTTTGTGTTGCTTTTCATTTTTCTGCTCTAACTTCTTATTTATAAATTTGCTTCTTACACTGATTAACATATTTAAGTAATTTTGTTGATCGTAAATGTCTGTCCCAATGCTTTTAATCTTCCCAAGACATTGTTAGCTCTTACTTTCTCTGCAAGAGCTCGAAGTGCTGAGCTAAGTCTTTGGAATCGAGATATCATTAAGAAGTGGAGAGATGTTGCAAGTTTGCATTAAATCTTATTCTAGAATATTGAGATGTTGATCTCTCTTTCCTCAAAGTTTTCTTTACTGTGCAGGCAAATGATGTCAGGAAGCAGTTGTATGAAAAAGAGAAGGAATTTCAAGATATGAAGCTAGTGTCTATGGGACTAAAGCATGAGCTTAAAGAAGCAAATCAGCAATGTATTCTTCGTTTCAATGAAGTACAGAAGGCCTGGAAAGTTTCCATTACATTACAGGCAGATCTGAAAATTCTTCTTAAGTTCTTTAGTATCTTAAAACGTTCTATTTATGTTGTCTCTAGGGAATTTAGACATTATCTTCATTGTATCATTTTTGTTGCAGTCAGAAAATATGATGCTGTCTGGGAAGCATAGATTCAAAAGGATCAAAACACAGCTCAAAAATCAAGTTGCTCATCCTTTAATATATCTCAAATATCAAACTTGTTAGAGCACTGCTTGGTCGAACTCGCATGCGTTGCTATCTCAAGCGTGTTTGTCAATGTTAGTGATCAAAACTATAAGTCTTGATTTCTAGCCTATTTATAGATGTCTCGGACTAGTACATAGATTGTGTAGTTGAGCTTAGACTTCAAGACATTCATCATTTGAAGACGAAGAACTACTAAGGGGAGCTTGTGGAACTTCATCGACAAAAGGTATGTGGAGACTTAAACTCATCTATCACTTGGAAAGTCTATTTCTACTCTATCTCCTATATTGAGACATAAGTCGTATTACGATATAGTTTTCTGTATACACATTTGAGATTTCGAGCTGAGTTTATCTCTCTTACATATTTCTCGAAATATGTGTTGGCAATCTTTCGCTTCGACCAAGTTCATCTTATATCATGTGAAAATTATCGAGTAACATCTTACATGGTTTGTGTGATACAATTATTTGGTGTTGTCTTGGAATGTTTCGTTATGATTATTTCAATAACTTGAAAATTGATTTAATGATAATAGTGTGTGAAAACGGCTATTGTCATCCTCTAAGAAAGTTTCAATGATTGAAATAAGAGTTTAGAACACTTAACCATTATTGGATATGTCATGTTGTGCACTCTTGCACATATGTAATCCATGTCCGGGAACCATAGTATGCACACCCGTTTGCGCATCGGTTGGTTTGAGAAATCCGGAAACCTAAGTATGCGTACCCATTTGCGTACTGACATACTGGTTCATGTCCGAGAATTTTTGCTGGGATTGGAAGTGCGCGTACCTGTTTGCGTACTGGCGAAACCCAATCTTAGTCCGGGTATTTCAAGTATGCATACCCGTTTGCATACTTTAAGGTTAAAGTTCTAAAATCGGTTATGAACATAAACATAAACATTTATATAATAAGGAATGCAATCTTTGCAAACCGTGACTATAATGTTCATGATTGATTCGAGTGAATCAAACCGATTTTTCTTCAATTGTGTTCTTGTATAATTCTATGAGAATACAGCAATTGAACAACTATTTAACTAGTTTCATTTGAGTCATTTGAACTAGTTATGGTTAAGATGAAAAAAGTTGATATGAGAGTAATCATATGGCTAACCTCGGTTAACTATTTTTGAACCAACATGGTGTAAACGTTTGGGTACGGTTACATAAACCTAAATGAGGGTACATTCCATTTGTGTGTAACAAGATAAGTTCGATCTAATGGTTGAAAGATATTAGCTTGGTTGAATCAGGTTTTTCATCTAACGGTGAATATTGAATGCTTTGTTACCAAGGTAACTTGGATTGCAAACCTTGATTTGAAAACTATATAAAAGAGAACTCTAACAACTGGGAAAATTTTATCCACACACCTCCTGTGTGTTACTAGTTGCATAAATTAGAGTTGATTCTCCTTTAACCTTAGGTTTCTATCGAGACCCTGTAGGTTAACGACTTCAAAGACTTCACTGGGATTGTGAAGCCATACCCAATTATTTCTTTGTAGTTGCGTGTTCTGATCTTGCCTGATTCTATCGTATTGAGTACAATTGAAATAATTGACTCGAGATTAATTTCTCTCATAGGAAAGATAAAAGAAATCACAAACATCTTCGTCTCATCGTTTGTGATTCCACAATATCTTGTTTTGCTAGTCGATTAAGATTATTGTGAGGTGATTGATAATACTAGGATGTTCTTCGGGAATATAAGTTCGGTATATCAATTGGTTCCTGTTCACCTTGATTTATCAAAAGACGGAACAAAAACTCTTGGGTATTTCTGTGGGAGACAGATTTATTCAATCCTATAGACTTTTCTGTGTGAGACATATTTGTTTATCAAGTATTCGACTTTGGGTCGTAGCAACTCTTGGTTGCGGGTGAGATCAACTAAGGGAATCAAGTGCGTAGTATCCCCATAGGATCAGAGACGTAAGGAACACAATTGTACCTTGAATCAGTGTGAGATTGATTAGGGTTCAACTACAGTCATGTCCGAAGTTAATTGGTAGTAGGCTAGAGTTTGTAGCGGCTTAATACAGTGTAGTGTTCAATATGGACTAGGTCCAGGGGTTTTTCTGCATTTGCGGTTTCCTCGTTAACAAAACTTCTGGTGTCTGTGTTATTTCTTTTCCGCATTATATTTTGTTATATAATTGAAATATCACAGGTTGTGTGTTAAGTTCAATCAATTAGAATATCCGACCTTGGGTTGTTGATTTAAATTGATTGACACTTAAACATTGGTCTTTGGTACTGTTCAAGTTACTCCTCTTATATTCGATCGGGCTCGCATATTTCTATTTGTTGATTGCGGATTGAATTAAGAGTTAGAGATATTAAACTCTTTGATATACTTTACTCTAGATTGAGTCTGACTGTCTAGTTGATTCTCTAGAAAGTGTAATGGAGTAAGTCCTCTCAGATTGCCAAACGAATTGTTGGGTGTGGTTGTTAGACCCCCGCCTTTTCAAAACTATTGTTGCATTCTCTAGCCTTACATTGAGGTTTTAGATTTTAAGGCACCAGTTGGCCATGAGGAAGAATTTAGGTCGCCAACTTTTTTTATATTAAGGGATTGGTATATAGGGTTTTTTTTTACAATATTTAAGTTATCGTAGTAGTATATTTTGAGTTATGATGCAATTTTTACAGTGTAATAGCAAATTTTGGGTCATAATGCAGATTTCTATCACACGATAACTTTTAGACCATAAAGAAAACTTTCGATGTTTGCGTAAAAATTTGGGTTATGAGGTATATTATAATCCACGAAGTAAATTTGCTTAAAGATAATATTAGGTCGAATTAGAAAAAATTTAAGTCAAAGTGGAAGATTTATGTTATAATGACATATGTATGGCCCAATAGCCAATACCAATTTCATATAACAAAGCAGATATCCTGCCACTGAGCAGGATTTTTTTTTTTTTGAAGCATGCATTTATTTATGCGAAAACTATGTTACAGTTACACGTGGGTATGTAGTACCCATAGAGTCATGCAGAGTAATATGATTAAGGAAATTTGGTATTTTCTGGTCCCAGATTTTAGTAGTAGATAAATTTCTCGCTTGACTTTCATCTGCCGCGTGATTGGCCATGCAATCTGCCGATTGATTTTCTTCCCTATGGTTGTGATGGGTTATAACTTGCAGAATCTGACTTATTCTATGCTTTATTTCATTGATCATAGATATACCAAGGCGGTGCAGCCGGAGATATAACGAATCGAAGAAGGTTTTCTGAGTTTGTTTCAGATAAAACTTTCGGCTATTGCCTTTCCGTGGTTGTTCTAGTTTCCAAAAGTAAAGCCCAAGTTTCGGCAATTAATGCAGTTGTTATTCCTAGCGTTTGCGCGAAAGATATTATCGTTCTCACCTCTGAGTACCTAGAAATGAAACATGCACCCACAAATCCCAGGTGTCCCCTAACATCCCCATCCGTATTGATCATTATCTAGTCCATGGTAGGAGAGGATCATCCGACTGGGATTGTTGTCGTCATTTTTATGACTTCTGATTGGTTGTGAGATGGGGATTCCCTGGTAATACATGAGGCAGAGCTTCTATTGCCCAGGAGTATTCATGTTGTTGCATTAAGGCCCAAGATAAAATTTCTTCTGGTATTGTTTGTTTATGATGGTATATTATCTCATTCCTTGTTATCCATATGGTCCAGGAAAGAAAAAAGAACGAGATGATAACTGAAGTAGAAGTCGGTTCTTGTAGGAGTTGGGAAATAGTTGTTTGAGTAGTTATCGCAGTTGTATAACTCTGGTTTGAATTTTGGATGGTTGAGAGTCGAGAGATAAGGGTGTTCCAAGATGTAACCGTCATTGGACAATGGATAAGCAAGTGAGCCGCTGATACTAGTTCGGAATTGCACTGGGGAAGAGGTTGGAGTTGGTTAGATGGATGCGGTGTAGCATATCGGAAGATCTTCATTGATTGTTTTCCACAAGAAAAGCTGAATTTTTGGTGGACAAGATAAGGTCCACAAGAATTTGGTAACTGAAAGGGCGTTCTGATGAGTTTGACCAACTTCAATTGGGTGAGACATTTGTACCCGGAAGCAATAGTGTACTTTTCAGTTTTTTAATGTGCCAGATGATTCTATCCTGGGGATATCTTGGGGGAGATGGATGCTTATGATTCTTTGGGATACAATAGCTGGTAGGTTGCTCATTTTTTCCTGTATCAAATTATAAGACACGGGATCGATGATGTGCGCTACCATCTGGACTGGGTGGTATTGTGACGGGTCAAGGTTCTAGCGGTTTGGAATCCTATTAGCCTGGATCAAGGTTGTTAGACCGTTTCCGATGCGATGAAAAATAAGTTATTGTACAGTACAAACAAAAGATGCTAGTTGTCTCTATTGTGGGATAGACGAGGATGGAACTGCAACAGCTCCTTGAAAAATTGGTTGATGTTTAATATATTTCTCATCGGAGATACTTTCACAGATGGAGTCAGGTCGAGAAGAGTTTTACTATGATCTTCACTTTTCATATACCTAATCCACCTTCAGCTTTTGGCTTGGTTAATTTATCATAGCCAATAGGATGAGGTTTTTTAACTGAGGAACCGTGTCCCAAGAAAAAATTCCTGGTGATACGGTTTATTTGTTGGTGCACCTTGGTGAGGAAGAATTGTGTTTGCATAAGATGGTTTAATATTGGTGTGGGGGAAGTTTTGATGAGAACTAGTATTCTAGCAGGGGTTAGGCAAATTGTCATCCAACTTTTTCCTTTCTGTGCCAACTTTTGAAGAAGAGAAAGGTGTGGATATGGTTTGCAATCGAAGAATTGATGTAGGTTGTTTACCTCATGTGGTTCTAGCCTTGGATGGTAAATAATTACGGATTTGGATGTATTTATTACATGTCCCCCTGTTAATCCATAGGATTGAAGTAAGTGCTTGAGATGAAACTTACCCTCGGAAGATGCGTTATAGGTGATGAGCATATCGTCCGCATTTAATAAATTATTAAGATATATGGAGCCCCCTTCTAGCTTCTGGTTTTGAAGATTTTCCAGGTTTGTAGATAAGATTTCCGTAAAGATTATGAAGATATAAGAAGACAGAGGGTCCTCTTGTATAATACCTCTTGTTGGGTTGATGTATCCATGTGGTGTATCATTAATATTGATCGAATAGGTTACCATTGTGATGCATAACATGATGCAGTCTACAAAGATGGATGGAAATCCTAGCTTGGTGAAGGAAATTTTGATGAAACCCCATTCTAAGTTGTTGTAGGCCTTTTGGATATTCAATTTGAGAGTTATTTTCGTGTCTTTGGTAAGGTTTGAAGATCTAATATGGTGGATTAGCTCTCCAGAGATTGATATGTTGTCATGAACTGATCTTTGTGGAACAAAAGCACTTTTGTAAGGGATGATTAGAAAGGGGGGAAGCGGTCGGATCCGATTGACCAGAACTTAGCAATGATTTTATAAGTGACATTGCGGAGTCATATAAGTCTGAATTGAGACGGCTACGGGTGGTCTATCTTAGTATTAAAGTGATGTTTGTGTTATTTATGAGAGGATGTACATTAAGCTTATTCAAAAAACTACGGAAGCAATTAACTGAGAGTTAGTGGTTTCCCGAAAAACTTTAAAAAACTTACTTGTGAAGCCATACGGGACATGAACACTCTCAAAGTTTATGGAATGAAGAAAATGGCATGTTTGATTTTTTTCGGCGATACTTTTTCAGTGACAAAGGCATGCTTGTCTGGAGGTTAATCTGGGGGTTATTGTTGTGAATATGACCTCATCTATTATCGTTGGTGGAGATGTATATTGCTTGGTATAATGATCAAGAATTAGCTGAACTACTTCGTCCTTATTAGAGATACAATTATTTTTTGAATCCTGAAGTTGTTGTATATTTTTGAAACCCTTGTGAATGGTTTCCTTAGTGTGGAAGAATGTAGTGTTGTTATCGCCTGATTACAACTATTGTATTCTCGATCTTTGATGCCAGTATGTCGCATGATATTGGAATAATGTCGTGTGATGATTTCTGAGTTGTTTTCTTGCAATAACCAGTATTCCAAATCATTTGCAATTTGGGTAGTGTAGATGGGGAAAAACAATTTGCTGGTTTTTTAGGAAAGTGAAGAGACGACCGTGTGGACGAGACTCCTCAATCGAGCAAATTGTTTAACCTCAAACAGATGCACTACACAGGAGTGCTTTGAGTTCGAGAGATCAATCTGTAGGATTCCGGCCTAAACCAAGTCAATGGCCGTTCCAGAGTCAATTCGGTCACAAAGAGGAAGATGGGTTGATCTATAGGAGGGAAGCTGAGAAGTTTGTGAGATCAATGATGATCAAGGATCATGAATGTGTTTAAGGTTTCTACAAGTTTTCTGTGAACTGTTGAGTTCAAATAAGTTCTTGGTCGATTGATGGAATTCTTGAGACTGATTACTCAAAAAATTGTGTGTCCTTCAATCGTGGATTTAGAGACTTATTTATATTACCAGAATAGTAGACACCTTGATCTCCAGTAAGTGTGACAGTTGCTCGAGTGAAAGAGTGGGAAAGTGGGAAATCGTGTGTTAACCAGTTCCTGGTCGGGCGAAGACTTGGTTGATTGTATACCCACTACTTTGCTAACTCCCTCAACTGCTTGCACGACTTACTCACATTTCTCATCGTGGATGAACACACGTATTGTAGGCCGCCAGACCAAAACCCTAATTGATATCCCCCATGTGACGTGATTGATGTCTCACGAACGTGGAGTATGCAAAGCAGACATGTATTTGACTACTCAATCGTTGACTTGATTAGAAAGTGAGTCTAAGTTTTGCTGAATCGAGATGATTGATGAATGCTCAGTGTTTCATGAATTGAACATGTATGTTGAGACGTATAGTTCTTGAATCAACATGGTGATAGTTTGAGCAAATATTGCTCGTCTGAGCAAATATTTCTCATATGATAAATCGTTGATATTTATAGTTGAATCAACATTACCACTCTGAGCAACGTTGCTCGCGATGAGTAAAATTATTGAATATTGATGGTTAAATCAATATTCCACGTTTGAGCAAATATTGCTCGTCTGAGCGAATATTGCTCGTTTGATGAATTATTGGTAGCATGATCAAATAAAATATTAATTAAAATATTGATAGCTGGACCGAATATTATATAATTAATTAAGATGTTGATTGCTGAGTAAACATAAAATTATTAGTGTTTAAACTTGCTCAAAATTACGATTTGCAGAGCATTCAGTTCGAAACCCTAATTTTGATCAATTATTGATCAGTTGGTGATTTATTGAAGATCAATCACTGAGTGAAGGAGAGACCGGATAGATGGGATGATGGACGACCATGTAGTGCCCAGGTGCTCGTGTGAGCATGTACCAAAGTCCGTTGTTGACCAATTGGTGAAGGGATGATTAGATGTTGGTTTAATCATTTATTAGAATAGTGCTCGTCTGAGCATTAGGTGATAAACCTAATTATGGAGAAGTGAGGGACCGACCAAGAGGGCATGAGATCGGCCCTCTGAGCAAACTCCAAGTCGGTTGGAAAGAGTTTGGACCCAGTATGAGCAATTGAGTAAATTAGGTCAAAATTATAAAGATGTGTGGGACCGGCTCCTTGCAAGCCTTAGGGCCGGCCTTGGTCGGTCAAGGAAGCATGCCCGTGTCACCATAATGTTCTTGCCTCAATCTTGAGAGTTTTGGTATTTTCTGGTGTGCGTTTGAGCAATATTTTGGATTTTCAGAAGACTTTGATCTTTGACTGAAATTCTTGATTTTGCTCGAATGAGCAAGTAGAACTTTGCCCGTTTGATCAATATTTTGAGAACATTAAAATAATAATATTTTAATATTTTTCGTGAATAGCCTAGTCGGTCATGTGACCATTTGACTTTTTGGCTTTTTCATGGTTTAGCAATATTTAAGAAAATATGAAGAAATCAAGGTTCTTGCTCAAACGGAGGAGTTTCATGAGATGAGGGAAATAATAATTATGAAAACAAGGGATTGCAAAGTGTGGGACCGGCCACGGCTAGGGCGTGGCCGACTGGCTAGGTAGCCAGGTCCCGTAACACCTTCTCCTATTTTTATTATTTTTCATCGTTTGAGAGAAAATATGGAGAAACCGTGAGTTTTGCTCAAACAAGGAAATTTGCTCGAATGAAGGAGTCTTCATGAGATTATGAAAATAAGAAAAAATAAAGGAAGAGTGATAAGTGCATAATTCATACGATTTTAGTATTCATTCCATACTTGTTTTAGCTATTATTCTTGCATGTATTCGTATTATTACTCTTGTATTCTCTTATTTGCCTCTATTAGGTGAATCATCCAAAAAGGAGCTACAAAGTTCTGAAAAGATCTAAGAAGAGAAGTATCCCAAGTATCCAAGTGCCCAAGTCCAAGAGAAGTGGAAGAAAAGCGACGAAAATGAGCAAAACGCTCAAAATCAAGAGAAGGGCCAAATACCGAGATTAACTCACTCAAATTAAGGATTTCTCATCATCATCTTGAAGCGAATTTAAATATAAAACGAATGCAAAAAGAATAAGGTCATTCCGAGTTCGGATGAAGAAGTTGTGGCCAAATCAAGCTTTTATTGAATACCGAAGACAGTAAAGTTTGCGGACGGGTTTCATACTTTAATTCCGAAAATTTCTGCTGGAATTTGAAGTTCGCGGACTGGGTTTGCGAACTTAGCAAGTGGAAAACGTGTATTAATAGCTTGGAAAGTCTAAGGTCACGTTTGGGAGTCTTTATGTCGTATTTTCGGGTCGGGTTCTTGAACCGAACTAAATACTTGATGGCCAAGCAATGTAAACCTATAAAAAGGTATTAGGTCTTTCAATAAATATCATCGTTAATCTCATATCACAAGTTCTACATCAAAACCTTGGGTTACCCCTTTAGGGGGAAACCACCATTATTCATCTTCTTTGTAATATGGATAGCTAAATCCTTTGTTGATTAAGGATAAATTCAATGTTCTAAGTGTGAAGCTTTATTAATAATACAAATCTATTTGAGGTTTTTATCATCATCGTTTGTATTTACCATATCTAGGATTTATGAATGATTCTTAGATTGATTTGGGATGCATACTAGATTAGTCTATTGAACGTTCTATTGCTAATGGAAGTTATGAGATAAGTAATCATCGATTAACTCTCTACACAAGTAGAAATCGCGAGACCTTACAGAGGGATTATGTGGAGCAATCGTGTGTGAAGACAACACCAGCAAGTAAACCTTGATCTAAGAGTTTAACTACTGGGATCAACCTAAATTCACAAAGCTTAAGGCGTTCGATTGGATTACACCTTGAGTGACCTACTACTTGGTGGTTCGTTGGACAGAATCTGGTAGTCGAGAACTTCTGTATCCAGTGATTGAAAGAGTTTTGGGGATAACACTGATCTAGCTGTTATTCCACGGTTGGTGATGAATGGTTCTTACGAATGATAGATAAGTATTATAATCCTGTTAATGCTTGGCAACGGCGAAGGATTCCTTGATCATCTCTTTTCTTTATTGTCTTTATATTTATCTCACAACCAAACCCCCTTGTTATTTACTTTATCTTGTTGATCAAATAACCTATCAATTACACAGCTCTCTGTGGGAACGATCTCTTACTACCGTTATATTACCAGTTAATTAGTGGGAAATATCTTCATTAATTTGTTGAGCCGACGACAACCCAACAAAGAGGCGTAGGGGACCGGCCACGGCGGCATGACCGGCTGGCCGGTGGGCCCGATCTCTAGGCGCCTCTTTTTATTTTATTATTATTATTTTCGCTCTCCTATTTTGTGTAGGATTCCTCGTTTTTCCATATTTTTGAATACTCATTCGTGCATCATTGTTGAGTACACTTGCACCATTTTCTTGGGGCTTACTCGGTGATAGTCCAGACGCCCGATTGTTGAGTAATTATTACTAATTCATGAAATTCAGCGGAGAATGATTCATGAGACGGGGTAATAAAATGAATTGATTATCTATTACTAATCCATGGAATCAGTCGGGGATCAGCCATGGGACGGAGTAATGAGATAAAATAACTTACTTTCTAGGAATTCAGTCGGTGAATGTCACGTTAGAATTTACCTATTGCAGAATCGAGATATGAGATAGTTGAAGCATCATACTCGTTTTGAAGGGTGCATAATCAGGGAACAATGTGCAGCGTCGATGTCCTGAAGGCGTTAAATCCTCTAACAAACAATTATATCTAGAGATTCGCCTGAATCTATACACGGTTTCTCTACATAGTCAGGGAACAACGAGTATCGTGACGTCCTGAAGGCTTTAAGCCCTCTAACAAACAATTATGTCTAGAGAGCCGCCCAATCATTATACTATGTAGAGGTGGGTCTCTCTATGTAGTCAGGGAACAACGTGCAATGTCGACGTCCTGAAGGCGTTAAGCTCTCCGATAAAAAATTATGTCCAGAGAACCTCCCAATCATTTGATTCTACGTAGAGGTCATGATGAAATGTGTGTAGCATCGAACGCTCAGCCGGGGAGGCTTTTCGAGAAACATATTCATCACGGCTCTGAGAGTAATGCTCACTCAGTCAGAGATCGTGAAATAGTTCACGGATCACAAAATATGAATCGTCACATACATTCCTGAAGCCGGGTCAGAAACAGGCAGTATCATGATTTTACGATTTTAGCCCTTGTCGAAAATCCACCATCAACAGGTAGCACAACAATGCTGAGCTATCCTTATTTGGGTTGTTAATTTCTTGATCATGGTGGGAAGGTTTCCAAAAGTTTCTTTATTCCATTCAGTAAGAGATTGGCTTGTCGAGATGAGTTTCAACCTAAGGTCTAGAGATTGGTGTGGAGGAAGTTTTGATGAGAACTAGTATTCTGGCAGGGGTTAGGCATTTTGTCATCCAACTTTTTGTTTTCTGTGCCAACTTTTAAAGAAGAGAAAGGTGTGTATGTGGTTTGCACATCGAAGAATTGATGTAGGTTGTTTACCTCATGTGGTTCTAGCCTTGGATGGTAAATAATTACGGATTTGGATGTATTTATTACATGCCCCCTGTTAATCCATAGGATTGAAGTAAGTTCTTGAGATGAAACTTACCCTCGGCAGATGCTTTATAGGTGATAAGCATGTCATCCGCATATAATAAATGTATTAAGATATATGGAGCCCCCTTCTAGCTTCTGGTTTTGAAGATTTTCCAGGTTTGTAGATAAGATTTCCGTAAAGATTATGAAGATATAAGAAGACAGAGGGTCCTCTTGTATAATACCTCTTGTTGGGCTGATGTATCCATGTGGTGTATCATTAATATTGATCGAATAGGTTACCATTGTGATGCATAACATGATGCAGTCTACAAAGATGGATGGAAATCCTATCTTGGTGAAGGAAATTTTGATGAAACCCCATTCTAAGTGAAAAAGAGGGGGTCTAACAGCCACACCCAACAATTTGATTAGCAATCTGTATGGACAAACTCTAATATACTTTCTAAAGAATCAACTACACAGTCAGACTCAATCTAGATAAAAGTATATCAAAGAGTTTATATCTCAATCTCTCGATTTGATCTTTAATCAAGCAAATAGAAATCTGCGAGTCTTTATCAAAGATAGATAACTTGGATGGTACCAAAGACCAATATCCAAGTGTCAATCAATTTAAATCAACAACCAAAAGGTTGGATATTCTAATTGATTGAACAACGCACAACCTGTGATATTTCAATTATATAACAAAACATAATGCGGAAAAGAAATAACACATACACCAGAATTTTGTTAACGAGGAAACCGCAAATGCAGAAAAACCCCGGGACCTAGTCCAGATTGAACACACGGTGTATTAAGCCGCTACAGACACTGTAGTTGACCCCAATAAATCTCACACTGATCCAAGGTACAGTTATGCTCCTACGCCTATGATCCCAGCAGGATGCTACGTACTTGATTCCCTTAGCTGATCTCACCCACAACTAAGAGTTGCTACGACCCAAAGTCGAAGAATTTAATAAACAAATCTGTATCATACAGAAAAGTTTACGATAATAGATAAATCCGTCTCCCACGAATATACCTACGAGTTTTGTTTCGTCTTTTGCTAAATTAATGTGAACAGGAACCAATCAATAATACCAGACTTATATTCCCGAAGAACAACTTAGTATTATCAATCACCTCACAATAATCTTAATCGACGCAGCGAAAAAAGATATTGTGGAATCAAAAACGATGAGATGAAGTTTGTTTGTGATTACTTTTTATCTTTCCTATCGTAGATAGAAATCTCAAGCCAATTATTACAATTGTACTCGTACGATAGAAACAGCAAGATCAGATCACACAACTACGATAAAAGTAGTATCGGTCTGGCTTCACAATCCCAATGAAGTCTTTAAGTCGTTAACCTGGTTTAGAAGAAGAAACCAAAGGTTAAAGGAGAATCGACTCTAGCTTAGCACAACTAGTATCACACGGAATGTGTGGGGATTAGGTTTCCCAATTTCCAGAGTTCTCCCTTATATACACTTTAAAATCGGGGTTTGCAATCAATGTTAGCTTAGTAACAAAGCATTTAATATTCACCGTTAGGTGAAAACCTGATTAGATTCAAGCTAATATTTCTTAACCGTTAGATCGAAAACTTAGCTTTTCACATACAAATGAACCGTACCCAAACATTAACATTTTTTGGTTCAACAATCAACCAAATGGTTATCCATATGATTACTCTCATATCAACCTTATTCTTCTTCACCATAACTAGTTCAAATGACTCAAATGAACTATTAGACAGTTGTTAAATTGCAAGGAAATCTTATTTAACTACACAAGACACAATTGAAGCAAAATCGATTTGATTCACTCGAATCGGTTCATGAACTTTATAGCCACGGTTTGAAAATTCATTCCTTAGTTTATTTAAACATTAGTTCAAGAACAACCGACTTTAGATATAACCTGCTCAAGTTCGGGGACTGGGTTCGCGGACTTTAGCTCATGGAAGGAGTACACAAACTCCAGCAGAAAATCTCGGGCCGAGAAGTTCCGCAAGTTCGTGGACTGAGTTCGCGGACTTGGCTCACGCCATTTCCATTTCTCTTGATCAACAAAGTTCGCAAACTTTGGTTCAAGGAATAAGGACTTATGCATATATGTGATTCCACAACAATACTTATATCCTACCAATCATTATGTAATCTAAACTCTCATTTCAATCATTGAAACATTCTCAGAGAACGTTATATAGCCGTTATTCACAGACTATTTTTCGTCAGAGCAATTTTCAAAGTGATTGAAACATAACATGAATTTCGTCACTTGGTAAAGATGAATTCGGCTAAAGCGAAAGCTTACCAACGCACATTTCGAGAAATAGATAGGCGAGATAAACTCGGCTCGAAATAGCAAATGTGTATAATGAAAGTCTATATATCAAAACGATTTTTTACTCAAGAGTAGGAGATAGAGTAAATAGACTTTTGAGTGACAGATAATTTCAAGTCTCCACATACCTTTTAGTCGATGAAGATCCACCAGTTCCTTGAGTAGTCCTTCGTCTTGTATGATGATTGCCATGGAGTCTTGACCTCAACTATACTTTCTATCCTAATCCAAGACCTTAGATCTAATAGGCTAGTAATCAAGACTTATAGTTTTGATTACTAATATTGACAAACATGCTTGAGATAGTAACGCATGCGAGTTCGACCGAGCAATGCTCTAACACTAAGTTGTCGTAGGCCTTTTGGATATTCAATTTGAGAGCTATTTTCGGGTCTTTGGTAAGGTTTGAAGATCTAGTATGGTGGAGTAGCTCTCCAGCGATTGCTATGTTGTCATGAATTGATCTTTGTGGAACAAAAGCACTTTTATAAGGGATTATTAGAAAGGGGGGAAGCGTCTGGATCCGATTGACCAGAACTTAGCAATGATTTTATAAGTGACATTGCAGAGTCCTATATATTTGAATTGAGACGGCTACGGGTGGTCTATCTTAGTATTAAAGTGATGTTTGTGTTATTTATGAGAGGATGTACATTAATCTTATTCAAAAAACTGCGGACTATAGCAATTAATTGAGAGTGAGTGGTTTCCCAGAAAACTTTAAAAAACTTACTTGTGAAGCCATACGAGACATGAACACTCTCAAAGTTTATGGAATGAAGAAAATGGCATGTTTGATTTTTTTCGGTGATACTTTTTCGGTGACAAAGTGATGCTTGTATGGAGGTTAATCTGGGGGTGATTGTTGCGAATATGACCTCATCTATTACCGTTGGTGGAGCTGTATATTGCTTGGTATAATGATCAAGAATTAGCTGAACTACTTCATCTTTATTAGAAATCCAATTATTTTTTGAATCTTGAAGTTGTTGAATATTTTTGAAACCCTTGTGAATGGTTTACTTAGTGTGGAAGAATGTAGTGTTGTTATCGCCTGATTACAACTATTGTATTCTCGATCTTTGATGCCAGTATGTCGCATGATATTGGAATAATGTCGTATGATAATTTCTGAGCTGTTTTTCTTGCAATAACCAGTATTTCAAATCATTTGCAATTTGGGTAGTGTAGATGGGGAAAAACGATTTGCTGGTTTTTTTAGGAAAGTGAAGAGACAACCGTGCGGACGAGACTCCTCAACCGAGCAAACTTCTTAACCTCAAACAGATGCACTACACAGGAGTGCTTTGAGTTCGAGAGATCAATCTGTAGGATTCCGGCCTAAACCAAGTCAATGGTTGTTCCAGAGTCAATTCGGTCACAAAGAGGAAGATGGGTTGATCTGTAGGAGGGGAGATGAGAAGTGTGTGAGATCAATGATGATTAAGGATCGTGAATGTGATTAAGGTTTCTACAAGTTTTCTGTAAACTGTTGAGTTCAAATAAGTTCTTGGTCGATTGATGGAATTCTTGAGAATGATTAATCAAAAAATTGTGTGTCCTTTAATCGTGGATTCAGAGACTTATTTATATTGCCAGAATAGTAGACACATTGATCTCCAGTAAGTGTGACGGTTGCTCGAGTGAAAGAGTGGGAAAGTGGGAAATCGTGTGTTAACCAATTCCAGGTCGGGCGGAGATTTGTTTGATTGTATACCCACTACTTTGCTAACTCCCTTAATTGCTTGCACGATTTACTCACATTTCTCATCGTGGATGAACACACGTGTTGTAGGTCTCCAGATCAAAACCCTAATTAATATCCCCCATGTGACATGATTGATGTCTCACGAACGTGGAGTCTGCAAAGCAGACGTGTATTTGATTAGTCAGTCGTTGACTTGATTAGACAGTGAGTCTAAGTTTTGCTGAATCGAGCATGATTGACAAATGCTCAGTGTTTCGTGAATCGAACATGTATGTTGAGACGTATAGTTATTGAATCAACATGATGATAGTTTGAGCAAATATTGCTCATATGATAAATCGTTGAATATTGATAGTTGAATCAATATGACCACTCTGAGCAACGTTTCTAGTGTCTGAGTAAAATTATTGGATATTTATGGTTAAATCAATATTCCTCGTTTGAGCAAATATTGCTCGTCTGAGCGAATATTGCCCGTTTGACGAATTATTGGTAGCTTGACCAAATAAAATATTAATTAAAATATTGGTAGCTGGACCGAATATTATATATAATTAATTAAGATGTTGATTGCTGAATCAACATAAAATTATTAGTGTTTAAACTTGCTCAAAATTACGATTTGCAGAGCATTCAGTTCGAAACCCTAATTTTGATCAATTGCTGATCAGTTGGTGATTTACTGAAGATAAATCACTGTGTGAAGGAGAGACGGGATACATGGGATGATGGACGACCATGTAGTGCCCAGGTGCTCGTGTGAGCATGTACCAAAGTCCTTTGTTAACCAATTGGTGAAGGGATGAGTAAATGCTAGTTTAATCATTTATTAGAATAGTGCTCGTCTGAGCATTAGGTAATAAAACCTAATTATAGAGAAGTGAGGGACCGACCAAGAGGGAATGGGACCGGCCCTTGGTGGTCGTGGGACCAGATGATGGTCGTTTGAGCAAATTCCAAGTTGGTTGGAAAGAGTTTGGACCTAGTATGAGCAATTGAGCAAATTAGGTCAAAATTATAAAGATGTGTGGGAACGTCTCCTTGCAAGCCTTAGGCCCGAGCTTGGTCGGTCAAGGAAGCATGCCCATGTCACCATAATGTCCATGCCTCAGTCCTGAGAGTTTTGGTATTTTCTGGTGTGCGTTTGAGCAATATTTTCGATTTTCAAAAGAGTTTGATCTTTGACTAAAATTCTTGATTTTGCTCGAATGAGCAAGTAGAACTTTGCTCGTTTGATCAATATTTTGAGAATATTAAAATAATAATATTTTAATATTTTCTTGAATAGCCTAGTCGTTCATGTGACCATTTGACTTTTTGGCTTTTTCATGGTTTGAGCAATATTTGAGAAAATATGAAGAAATCAAGGTTCTTGCTCAAACGGAAGAGTTTCATAAGATGAGCGAAATAATAATTATGAAAACAAAGGATTGCAAAGTGTGGGACTGTCCACGTCTAGGGCATGGCCGGCTGGCTAGGTAGCCCGGTCCCGTGACACCTTCCCCTATTTTTATTAGTTTTCATCGTTTGAGGGAAAATATGGAGAAACCGTGAGTTTTTCTCAAACAAGGAAATTCGCTCGAATGAAGGAGTCTTCATAAGATTATGAAAATAATAAAAAATAAAGGAAGAGTGATAAGTGCATAATTCATATGATTTTTGTATTCATTCCATACTTGTTTTAGTTATTATTCTTGCATGTATTTGTATTATTACTCTTGTATTCTCTTACTTGCCTCTATTAGGTGAATCATCCAAAAAGGATCTACAAATTTCTGAAAAGATCTAAGAAGAGAAGTATCCCAGGTATCCAAGTGCCCAAGTCCAAGAGAAGTGGAAGAAAAGCGATGAAAAGGAGCAAAACGCTCAAAATCAAGAGAAGGGCCAAAGACCGAGATTAACTCATTCAAATGAAGGATTTCTCATCATCATCTTGAAGAGAATTTAAAGATAAAAATAATGCAAAAAGAATGAGGTCATTTCGAGTTCGGATGAAGATGTTGTGGCCAAAACAAGCTTTTATTGAATACCGAAGACAGTAAAGTTTGCGGACGGGTTTCATACTTTAATTCCGAAAATTTCTGTTGGAATTTGAAGTTCGCGGACTGGGTTTGGGAACTTAGCAAGTGGAAAACGTGTATTAATACCTTGGAAAGCGTAAGGTCACGTTTGGGAGTCTTTATGTCGTATTTTCTGGTCGGGTTCTTGAACCGAACTAAATACTTGATGGTCAAGCAATTTAAACCTATAAAAAGGTATTAGGTCTTTCAATCAGTATAATCGTTAATCTCATATCACAAGTTCTACATCAAAACCTAGGGGTACCCCTTTAAGGGGAAACAACCATTATTCATCTTCTATGTAATATGAGTAGTTATATCCTTTGTTGATTAAGGATGAATTCAATGTTCTAAGCGTGAAGCTTTATTAATAATACAAATCTATTTGAGGTTTTTATCATTATCGTTTGTCTTTACCATATCTAGGGTTTATGAATGGTTCTTAGATTGATTTTGGATGCATACTAGATTAGTCTATTGATCGTTCTATTGCTAGTTGAAGTTATGAGATAAGTAATCGTCGATTAACTCTCTACACAAGTACAAATCGCGAGACCTTATAGAGGTATTCTGAGGAGAAATCGTGTGTGAAGACAACACCAGCAAGTAAACCTTGATCTAAGAGTTTAACTACTAGGATCAACCTAAATTCACAAAGCTTAAGGAGTTCGATTGGATTACACCTTGAGTGACCTACTACTTGGTGGTTCGTTGGACAGAATCTGGTAGTCGAGAACTTCCATATCCAGTGATTGAAGGAGTTTTTGGGATAACACTGATCTAGCTGTTATTCCAAGGTTGGTGATGAATGGTTCTTACGAATGATAAATAAGTATTATAATCTTGTTAACGCTTGGTAACGGCGAAGGATTCCTTGGTCATCTCTTTTCTTTATTGTCTTTATATTTATCTCACAACCAAACCCCCTAGTTATTTACTTTATCTTGCTAATCAAATAACCTGTCAATTACACAGCTGAAAAAGCGGGGGTCTAACAACCACACCCAATATTTCACTTAGCAATTTGTATGGAAAAACTCAAATATACTTTCTAGAGAATCAACTAGACAGTTAGACTCAAACTAGATAAAAGTATATCAAAGAGCTTATATCTCAATCTCTCGATTTGATATATACTCAAGCCAATAGAAATATGCGAGTCTTTATCAAATACTAGAGAGATAACTTAGATGGTACCAAAGACGAATATCCAAGTGTCAATCAATTTAAATCAACAACCAAAAGGTCGGATATTCTAATTGATTGAATAACGCACAACCTGTATTATTTCAGTTATATAAACAAATATAATGCGGAATAGAAATAACACAGACACCAGAATTTTGTTAACGAGGAAACAGCAATGCAGAAAAACCCTGGGACCTAGTCCAGATTGAACACACATTGTATTAAGCCGCTACATACACTAGCCTACTCCAAACTAACTTCGGTCTGGATTGTAGTTGAACCTCAATCAATCTCACACAGATCCAAGGTACAGTTATGCTCCTACGCCTCTGATCCCAGCAGGATACTGCGCACTTGATTCCCTTAGCTGATCTCACCCACAACTAAGAGTTACCACGACCCAAAGTCGAAGACTTTAATAGACAAATCTGTATCACACAGAAAAGTCTACGATAATAGATAAATCCGCCTCCCACGAATATACCTACGAGTTTTGTTCCGTCTTTTGATAAATCAAGGTGAACAGGAACCAATCATTACTACCGGACTTATATTCCCGAAGAACAGCTCAGTATTATCAATCACCTCACAATAATCTTAATAGACGCAGCGAAAAAAGATATTGCGGAATCACAAACGATGAGACGAGGTTCGTTTGTGTTTACTTTTTATCTTGCCTATCGGAGATAGAAATCTCAAGCCAATTATTACAATTGTACTCATACGATAGAAACAGCAAGATCAGATCACACAACTACGATAAAAGTAGTATCAGTCTGGCTTCACAATCCCAATGAGGTCTTTAAGTCGTTAAACTGGTTTAGAAGAAGAAACCAAAGTTTAAAGGAGAATCGACTCTAGCTTAGCACAACTAGTATCACACAGAATGTGTGGGGATTAGGTTTCCCACTTGCGAGAGTTCTCCCTTATATACACTTTCAAATCAGGGTTTGCAATCAATGTTAGCTTAGTAACAAAGCATTCAATATTCACCGTTAGATGAAAACCTGATTAGATTCAAGCTAATATTTCCCAACCGTTATATCGAAAACTTAGCTTGTCACACACAAATGAAATGTCCAATTTTGGGTTTATGAACCGTACCCAAACATTAACATTTTTTGGTTCAACAAGTCAACCAAATGGTTAGCCATATGATTACTCTCATATCAACCTTATTCTTCTTCACCATAACTAGTGCAAATGACTCAAATTAACTAATTAGAGAGTTGTTCAATTGCAAGGAAATCTTATGTAACTACACAAGATACAATTGAAGCAAAATCGGTTTGATTCACTCGAATCGGTTCATGAAATTTATAGCCACGGTTTGCAAAAGCATTCCTTAGTTTATTTAAACATTAGTTCAAGAACAACCGACTTTAGATATAACCTGCTCAAGTTCGCGAACTGGGTTCGCGGACTTAAGCTCATGGAAGGAGTACACAAACTCCAGCAGAAAATCTCGGACCGAGAAGTTCCGCAAGTTCGCGGACTTGGTTAACGCCACTTCCAACTTCACTTGATCAACAAAGTTATCAAACTTTGGTTCAAGGAATAAGACTTATGCATATATGTGTTTCCACAACAATGCTTATATCCACCAATGGTTATGTAATCTAAACTCTTATTTCAATCATTGAAACATTCTCAGAGAATGTTATATAGCCGTTATTCACAGACTATTTTTCGTCAGAGCAATTTTCAAAGTGATTGAAACATAACATGACTTTCGTTACTTGGTAAAGATGAATTCGGCTAAAGCGAAAGCTTACCAACACACATTTCGAGAAATAGATAGGCGAGATAAAATCGGCTTGAAATAGCAAATGTTTATAATGAAAGTTTATATATCAAAATGACTTTTGTCTCAAGAGTAGGAGATAGAGTAAATAGACTTTTGAGTGACATATAAGTTCAAGTCTCCACATACCTTTTAGTCGATGAAGATCCACCAGTTCCTTGAGTAGTCCTTCGTCTTGTATGATGATTGCCATGGAGTCTTGAGATCAACTACACTTTCTATCCTAATCCAAGACCTTAGCTCTAATAGGCTAGTAACCAACACTTATAGTTTTGATCACTAATATTGACAAACATGCTTGAGATAGCAACACATGCGAGTTCTGCCGAGCAATGCTCTAACAATCTCCCCCTTTGTCAATTTTAGTGGCAAAACTATTAATACATATGGAATACAAAAAATAAATAAATAAACTTTTGTAGCTCCTATTCCACATGCCTAATCTTCAATATTACTCGAAATCTTCGTCACTTCCAAGTACTCCAATGATCCCAAAGGTTGTAAGTTTAGCATCATCGTTGTTGAAAATCCGTAGCTATAACAACAATAAAACAATAGTTCTCAATCATTGTTATACAGTGTCATAGTATCATTATACAGCGTCAAAGTTCAATTGTATCACAACTTCAACAACAATACTATGGCGATATGTATCATTCCCCCTTAGTCAATATTCCATCTCACATGGAAACAACTCCCCCTTACATAATGATCCGAAAACCATATGTATTTGTAGTGTGAACTACATATTAATTCTCCCCCTTTTTGTCAATAAAATTGGCAAAGGTACAAGAACGGGATCCTAATGAAATTTCCGAAAGAGACATTTCATGACCAAAAGAAAGAACACACATCATCTTATTTAGATGCAATCATAAAGCCGAAACTAAATGCATTCATCAAGGAGTTTAAAGATACAACATAACCCCTATAATATCCCACAGCCGCACTCCCCACAAAGATTTGGCAATTAAGAACTTTCCCCCATAATATGTCATTCCCCCATAATATGTCATTCCCAAGTTCAAAAAGAACTTTCCCAATTAAGAACTTTCATCAAGTTCAAAAAGAACTTTCCCCCATAATATGTCATTCCCAAGGGAACAACAAGAGCGACCTTAATTTCGAAATAGAAGAAGGATTTCTTTGGACATAACAAATCACATACAAGTATGAATTTGAATCCAAAATATTAAATTAACCACAAAAAGTTCATGATTAATTTAACCGAAAAATGCTCAACACAAGTAAACTTATAGAGACTTAAGAGCGCTCAATTATATTAATCACAAGTAAAGCCATAATTAATCTAATCGAAATACACAACCAAATTAACCACAAAAGTAATCAATTTAATTGGTCATACTCACATAAGAGAGTCTATGGAGCAATGACTAAGTTAAACAATCAACCCAGTCATGAACGCTCAAACATAAGAAGACTTATGGATTCATAACTAAATAACCAAACAAGATGATTAATTTAGTTCAAAATGCTCAACATAAAGTACCTTACGGAACAACAACAAGGCTAATCATAAAAATAATCAACTTGGTTGTTTCGTGCTCAACATAACACATTACGGAGCCACACAGTAAAACATAAAATATGGATCAGGGAAGATCAATTACTGCGGAATATAAAAGGATTCATTCTATTTTCCATCACTATTTGCATAACGACATTTAATAGACATAATCCTTGCAAACAAAAGATTTTAACCTATCTTCCATCAATAATTGACAATATAGGCTTAACTTTTGTATTTATCAAAAGTCCATTCATTCTTTCATCAATACATGCATATCAATTCATGAACGACTTTACTTTTGACAAGATATGGGACAATCAAGTTCACGGACGCAAACACACATATCCCATAACAATATTGCAATATATAAAACCATAAAGATTAATACTGCAAAAATCATCTTCCAAACAATTTAGAATTTAAACCAATAAATCTAAAAACATGAAATGAAAACGTTGGACATAGCTATGTGTAATCACAATAATGGATATTCCAACCTCTAGTTATTCTTCTAAACAAAAACAAAAAGATAGAAGATTTATTAGATGTTAAGACCTTTGAAGAATTCTTTATCGTCCTCGAACTCCTTGTCGTCAACATCCATTGGAACATAAGGTTCATTAAGGTAGGAGTTTATATTAATAAACCTTCTTGGATGATGTTGTCGAACCAGGGCCTTCTAAATCTCATGAGTCTTATACACAAAAGCCTTTATTTGTTGAATCTCCTTTCGCATCTCCTTCAACACTTCAAGAACATTATAAAACTTCTGAGAATTTGAAGGAACGACCCTTGGCTTCCTCACATTCCTTCTTTTTCTTTTGAATGTCGGAGCTAACGGAGATTTTTCTTTTTCCTTCATGATTGATGGCTTAACAATCATATTAACATCTTTTCTATCAGAAGACATCATGCTTGGAGTATCCATACGTATGGGTTTGTGAGAGGAAATCACAAATTGCTCAACAAGTAGTCTTGAGATAAAAAGAAGTCACAGTGAAGGAAAACAGGAATGTAGGGTTTCGAAACTTTTAACTAGGTTCGTATACGATCAACTCTTGACCTTACGAAGAGTAGAATTGTCGATAATACCCTTTATTTTGTTTTAATAGACAAAACGAAGAAAAACTAAGAAAAGAGAAAAAACTTTTCCTAAAGCCTGAGTAATACAAAAGCATTGTATCTTTTGATCAGGCACATGAGACAAGATTTCCAAATCAACACAATCAAGTTGCGTTGTGGTAAACAACAATTTGTCCACCATTTTTCTCTTGAGAGGAATCCTCAGACTTCTGTCTATCATACCGACTCGACCATAGTTTCTTCTCTAATGGTCTTGGTTTATCCGTGGAAACTAACTTGTTAGACGAAGATAAGATCCTACATACCTCAGCGGTATTCTGAGCAAGTTTAAGCTTCCTTGCTAAATGATTTGCTCTTTGTTGAAGTTTGTTGACGTGTCTCAATTGGTGTTTGTACTTGTAACACCTTGAAAGTTCATGACCCTTTAGAGAACAATACGAACACGTCAAACTAGGATAAAAATTAGGTTTCTGAGATGTGTACGCATCTAGACACATTGTGGAACCTGAAACATTGCAAACAGAGTTTCCAAAAAATGGGTCAATTTTTTCTTCCAGATTAGTTGGATTATCTTCTGAAAGAATATTGAAATTGATGTATGTATTGCTACAGTTATCCAAATCAATATTTTCACCAAGAAGTGCAACACTTGATTTCTCGTCTTCATTAGAATCATAGCTGTCAGACATTTCATCAAGAGTTGCAGCAAGACCTTTGTTCCCAGTGTATGTTCTACGATTTGGGCACTCGTTTGCAAAATGACCAAATCCTTTACACTTAAAGCACTGAGGCATATCCTCATCATCTGTTTCCCTGTTTTTAGGAGGAATACGATTATGAGGTTTAACTGATGCTTTAGGCTTATCTCTGGAGAACCGTTTACTTTTCTTCAACAGAAGATCTATAAACTGTCTTGTGATCATCGAGACTGACTTGTCAAGATCTTCATCTGATAAATCTGTCTCAGAATGATCATCTTCAGAGATACACACTTTTTTACTCTTATCAAGTAATTTAGTGTCTTTTTGTGCTTTGAACGCAATATCCTTAGTTTTGGATGAATGTTCGTGATCAAAGATCTTATCCCAACCATCGTATTTCTGGAAAGATTATCAAGGTTATTCCCTCAACGATGACATGCTTCTTAGAATCGTATCTAGATGGCAGCGATCTGAGAATTTTCATCATAATGTCCTTTTCAGGAATAGTTTTACCCAATGCAAATGATACATTAACAATTTCAGACAGTTTGTGATTAAACTCATCAAATGTTTCTTCATCTTCCATACGAAGGTTTTCCCAATTGGAATTAAGGTTTTGAAGCCTAGCTTCCTTTTCACTGGAGTTACCTTCGAATACGGTTTCCAAGATATCCCAAGCTTCTTGCGACTTAGTGCAATTAGTCACATGGTGCTGAAGATTTGGGGTAATGGCATGTATGATCGCATTTAAACCGTCGGAGTTTTGGTTCGCAGCAAGTATCTCAGCAGGGTTGTATTCACCAATAGGTTTGGGAACGTTTACATCACATACTGCCATAACAGGAGGATCATAGACATTAACAACATATACTCATGATTCAAAATCACGCTCTTGAAGAAAAGCTCGCATAGCAATTTAACACCATAAGTAATTAGAGCCATCGAAGACTGGTGGTACGTTAATAGAGATAGCACCTCTCTCCATAGAGTCAGATAGCTACAAACACAGACTTGTGAGGTCTTGAACGTGTCTTCCTGCTCTGATACCAATTGAAAAAGCGGGGGTCTAACAACCACAACCAATATTTCACTTAGCAATCTCTATGGAAAAACTCTAATATACTTTCTAGAGAATCAACTAGACAGTTAGACTCAATCTAGATAAAAGTATATCAAAGAGTTTATATCTCAATCTCTCGATTTGATATATACTCAAGCAAATAGAAATCTACGAGTCTTTATCAAATACTAGAGAGATAACTTGGATGGTACCAAAGACCAATATCCAAGTGTCAATCAATTTCAATCAACAACCAAAAGGTCGGATATTCTAATTGATTGAATAACGCACAACCTGTATTATTTCAATTATATGAAAAAATATAATGCGGAATAGAAATAACACAGACACCAGAATTTTGTTAACGAGGAAACCGCAATGCAGAAAAACCTCGGGACCTAGTCCAGATTGAACACACACTGTATTAAGCCGTTGCAGACACTAGCCTACTCCAAACTAACTTCGGTCTGGACTTTAGTTGAACCTCAATCAATCTCACACTGATCCAAGGTACAGTTATGCTCCTACACCTCTGATCCCAGCAGGATACTGCGCACTTGATTCCCTTAGTTGATCTCACCCACAACTAAGAGTTGCTATGACCCAAAGTCGAAGACTTTAATAAACAAATCTGTATCACACAGAAAAGTCTATGATAATAGATAAATCCGTCTCCCACGAATATACCTACGAGTTTTGTTCCGTCTTTTGATAAATCAAGGTGAAAAGGAACCAATCAATAATACCATACTTATATTCCCGAAGAACAGCTCAGTATTATCAATCACCTCACAATAATCTTAATCGACGCAGCGAAAAGATATTACGGTATCAAAAACGATGAGACGAAGTTTGTTTGTGATTACTTTTTATCTTGCCTATCGGAGATAGAAATATCAAGCCACTTATTACAATTGTACTCGTACGATAGAAACAACAAGATCAGATCACACAAATACGATAAAAGCAGTATCGTTCTGGCTTCACAATCCCAATGAAGTCTTTAAGTCGTTAACCTGGTTTAGAAGAAGAAACCAAAGGTTAAAGGAGAATCGACTCTAGCTTAGCACAACTAGTATCACACACAATGTGTGGGGATTAGGTTTCCCAGTTGCTAAAGTTCTCCCTTATATACACTTTCAAATCAGGGTTTGCAATCAATGTTAGCTTAGTACCAAAGCATTCAATATTCACCGTTATATGAAAACCTGATTAGATTCAAGATAATATTTCTCAACCGTTAGATCAAAAACTTAGCTTGTCACACACAAATGAAATGTCCAATTTTGAGTTTATGAACCGTACCCAAACATTAACATTTGTTGGTTCAACAAGTCAACCAAATGGTTAGCCATATGATTACTCTCAGATCAACCTTATTCTTCTTCACCATAACTAGTTCAAATGACTCAAATGAACTAGTTAGCGAGTTGTTCAATTGCAAGGAAATCTTATGTAACTACACAAGACACAATTGAAGCAAAATCGGTTTGATTCACTCGAATCGGTTCATGAACTTTATAGCCACGGTTTGCAAATTCATTCCTTAGTTTATTTAAAAATTAGTTCAAGAACAACCGACTTTAGATATAACCTGCTCAAGTTCGCGGACTTAAGCTCATGGAAGGAGTACACAAACTCCAGCAGAAAATCTCGGGTCGAGAAGTTCCGCAAGTTCGCGGACTTGGCTCACGCCACTTCAAACTTCACTTAATCAACAATGTTAGCAAACTTTGGTTCAAGGAATAAGACTTATGCATATATGTGTTTCCACAACAATGCTTATATCCACCAATGGTTATGTAATCTAAACTCTTATTTCAATCATTGAAACATTCTCAGAGAACGTTATATAGCCGTTATTCACAGACCATTTTTCGTCAGAGCAATTTTCAAAGTGATTGAAACATAACATGACTTTCGTCACTTGGTAAAGATGTATTCGGCTAAAGTGAAAGCTTACCAACAGACATTTCGAGAAATAGATAGGCGAGATAAACTCGGCTCGAAATAACAAATGTTTATAATGAAAGTCTATATATCAAAACGACTTTTGTCTCAAGAGTAGGAGATAGAATAGATAGACTTTTGAATGACAGATAAGTTCAAGTCTCCACATACCTTTTAGTCGATGAAGATCCACCAGTTCCTTGAGTAGTCCTTCGTCTTGTATGATGATTTCCATGGAGTCTTGAGCTCAACTACACTTTTTATCCTAATCCAAGACCTTAGCTCTAATAGCCTAGTAATCAAGACTTATAGTTTTGATCACTAATATTGACAAACATGCTTGAGATAGAAACGGATGCGAGTTTGACCGAGCAATGCTCTAACAACAGCTCTTTGTGGGAACGATCTCTTACTACCGCTATATTACCAGTTAATTAGTGGGAAATATCTTTATTAATTTTTTGAGCCTACGACAGCCCAACAAAGAGGCGTAGGGGACCGGTCACGGCGACATGACCGGCTAGCCGGTGGGCCCGATCTCTAGGCGCCTCTTTTTATTATTTTATTATTATTATTTTCTCTCTCCTATTTTGTGTAAGATTCCTCGTTTTCCATATTTTTGAATGCTCATTCGTGCATCATCGTTGAGTACACTTGCACCATTTTCTTGGGGCTTACTCGGTGATAGTCCAGACCCCCGATTGTTGAGTAATTATTACTAATTCATGAAATTCAACGGAGAATGATTCATGAAATGGGGTAATAAAATGAATTGGTTATCTATTACTAATCCATGGAATCAGTCGGGGATCATCCATGGAACGGAGTAATGAGATAAAATAGCTTACTTTATAGGAATTCGGTCAGTTAATGTCACGTTAGAATTAATCTATTGCAGAATCGAGATATGAGATAGTTGAAGCATCATACTCGTTTTGAAGGGTGCATAGTCAGGGAACAATGTGCAACGTCGACGTCCTGAAGGCGTTAAGGCCTCTAACAAACAATTATGTCTACAGAGCCTCCTGAATCTATACACGGTCTCTCTACATAGTCAGGGAACAACGAGTATCATGACGTTCTGAAGGCGTTAAGCCCTCTAACAAACAATTATGTCTAGAGAGCCGCACAATCATTATACTATGTAGAGGTGGGTCTCTCTACGTAGTCAGGGAACAACGTGCAACGTCAACGTCCTGAAGGCATTAAGCTCTCCGACAAACAATTATGTCTAGAGAAATACCCAATCATTTGATTCTACGTAGAGGTCATGATGAAATGTGTGTAGCATCGAACGCTCAGCCGGGGAGGCTTTTCGAGAAACATATTCATCATGGCTCTGAGAGTAATGCTCACTCAGTCACAGATTGTGAAACAGTTCACGGATCATAAAAGATGAATCGTCACATGTGTTCCTGAAGCCGGGTCAGAAATATGCAGTATCATGATTTTACGATTTTAGCCCTTGTCTAAAGTCCACCATCAACAGGTAGCACAACAATGCTGAGCTATCCTTATTTGGGTTGTTAATTTCTTGATCATGATGGGAAGGTTTCCAAAAGTTTCTTTATTCCATTCAGTAAGAGATTGGCTTGTCGAGATGAGTTTCAACCTAAGGTCTAGAGTAGGTGCGATATCATGATGCAGTGTCCAAGCGTAATCTACCACCTATTTCATTTGTGTATGAGCGAGCCACAAATTTTCAAATTTGTAGTTTTTGGTTTCTTACCAGTCCATTGCTTTTGCTTGCAACAAGATTGGTGCGTGATCAGAAATTATTCTCGGCAGGTGAGTAATAACTACGTCAGGGTTGGAAGTGAGGAGTTTCCAGAGTTTTGTCAAGCCAGCTGGTTATTTGTCCAAGTTGTTAGAGCACTGCTCGGTCGAACTCGCAAGCATTGATATCTCAAGCTTTTTTGTCAAGTTTAGTTGGCAAACTGTAAGTCTTGATTTCTAGTCTACTTATAGCTATGTCTCGGATTAGGATAGAATGTGTAGTTGGGCTTTAGACTTCACGGTGTTCATTGATTGAAGACGAAGAACTACTAAGGGGAGCTTGTGGAACTTCATCAACAAAAGGTATCTGGAGACTTGAACTCATCTATCACTCAGAAGTCTATTTATATTCTATCTCCTATTGAGACAAAAGTCGTGTAGCTATATAGACTTTACATTATACACATTTGATATTTCGAGTTGAGTTTAACTCGCTTACATATTTCTCGAAATATGTGTTGGTAAGCTTTCGCTTTAACCAAGTTCATCTTTTATTCTTGAGGAAAGTCAAAAGATGATCATGTGAAAATCGCCTGGTAACATTTTACATGATTTGTGTGAGACAGTCATTTGATGTAGACTCGGAATGTTTCGTATTGATCATTCAATCACTTGCAAATTTCTTTGAAGCTAATAGTTTATGTGAGACAACTATTCTCGTCTTCCAAGAATGTTTCAATGGTTAAAATGGGAGATTGGAACAATTAATCTTTGATTGGATATAGCATAGTATGCGTACTTATATGCTAATTGTTGCATGTGTATTCCAAGTCTGGGAATTTAGTATGCATACCCGTATGCGTACTGTTTCAACAATTGAAGTCTTTGAACTATAGTATGCATACCCATATGCGTACTAATGCAACTGAGTTCGCTCATGAATGACAGTATGGATACCCGTTTGCATACTGGCGAAAAAGACCAAGTCGGGGAACTTAGGTATGTGTACCCGTTTGCATACCTGAGTAGGTTAAGTTCTAAAATCGGTTATGTATGTTTGTATACTCATGAACATACATTTGTATAATAAGGAATGGAATCTTTACAAACTGTGGCTATAATGTTCATGAATCAATTCGAGTGAATCAAAACTGATTTTGCTTCAGTTGTGTCTTGTATACTTCTATGAGAATATAAACAAATGAACAACTCTATAACTAGTTTCATTTGAGTCATTTGAACTTGTTGTGATAAAGATGAACAAGTTTGATATGAAAGTGTTCATATGGATTTAACTATTGTTGAGCCAACCAAATGTACACGTTTAGGTACGGTTACCCGTATCTAAATGAAGGCACATTTTATTTGTGTGTAACAAGCTAAGTCAATCTAACGGTTGAAAGATATTAGCTTGACTCTAATCAGGTTTTCATCTAACGGTGGATATTGGATGCTTTTTTACCAAGGTAGCGTTGATTGCAAACCCTGATTTGAAGACTATATAAGGGAGAACTCTAGCAACTAGAAAACCTAATCCCCACACCTCCTGTGTGATACTAGTTGCGACTAGAGTCGATTCTCCTTTAACCTAGATTTTTCCTAAAACCGTTATAGGTTAACGACTTAAAGACTTCATTGGGATTCTGAAGCCATGCCCAACTATTTTCTCTGCAGTTGCATGTTCTAATCTTACTTTGTTCTATCGTATTGAGTATTATCTTCTCTCAGATTTGCTCGAGATTTAATCTCCGATAGGTAAGATAAAAAGTAGTCACAAAGCTCTTCGTCTCATTCTTTGTGATTCCAAAATATCTTATTTCGATACCATACGATTAAGATTATTGTGAGGTGATTGATATTACTAGGTTGTTCTTCGGGAATATAAGTCCGGTGTATCAATTGGTTCATGTTCACCTTGATGTATCAAAAGACGGAACAAAAACTCGTAGGTATTTCTGTGGGAGACAGATTTACCCATTTAATAGAATTTTATGTGTGAGACAGATTTGTTTATCAAGTCTTCGACTTTGGGTTGTAGCAACTCTTGGTTGTGGGTGAGATCAGCTAAGGGAATCAAGTCTATAGAGTCTTGCATGGATTCAGAGGCGTAAGGAACGCGACTGTACCTTAATCAGTGGGAGATTGTTTAGGGCTTAACTACATTACAATTCGAAGTTAACTTGTAGTAGGATAGAGTTTGTAGCGGCTTAATACAATGTGGTGTTCAAATTTGGACTAGGTCCTGGGGTTTTTCTGCATTTGCGGTTTCCTCGTTAACAAATGTTTTGGTGTCTGTGTTATTTCTTTTTCGCATTATATTTATATATAATTGAAATATCACAGGTTGTTCGTAGTTCAATCAATTGGTGAATCCAACCTTTAGTTGTTGATTGAAATTGATTGACGCTTGGATATTGGTCTTTGGTACCATCCAAGTTATTTCTCATATTAATCTGGCTATCAAATTTCTATCTGTTTGATTGCAGATTGATTTGAGAAATTGAGATATAACTCTTGGATATATTTTCCTTGATTGAGTCTGACTGTCTAGTTGATTCTCTTGGAATTATATTGGAGTTAGTCCATACATATTGCCTAAACGAAATATTAGGTGTGGTTGTTAGACCCCCGATTTTTCAATTGGTATCATAGCAGGTAAACACGTTTTAGACCTCATAAGTCTGTGTTTGTAGCAATCTGACTCTATGGACAACAGTGTTATCTCAACCAACGCATCACCAGTTCAGAAACGCTCTGACTTGGTTCAAAGCTCTGTGTCTCCTGAGAATTCTATCACATCTTCTACATGGTCTGAAACTGTGTATAACTGGGAAGCACACCTAGATGAACAGTTGGATGATCTTTCAGATGAAAGTGATCCAGATGATGGATACGATGTTGATGAGGAAGTCTCACAATACATCAAGCTTTTTGACCATCTCATAAAGAAAAAGAAGTCATCATCTTGCTTGGATGAGTTTCTGACTCCTCTCTGTCTAGAAAACAAGAAAATGATAAAGCTCTTTATATGGTTGTGGATATAATCTCTTACAATCCCCTCTTAAAGATCGAGAAAAAGATGTGTGTTCAAATAATTCTGAATGTGAAAAATCTTCGTCGAAATCTCTTTTTGTTGAAAGAAGAATTTGCTGAATCTGAAGCGAATTTTAGATCTCAACAATGTTTGTTTAAAGACAGAGAAAACCGTCTTCTCTCACGAGAGAAACAATTGGAGGATGAGCTTTCTGCTGCTCAGAACAAGGTAATTATGCTGGAAGAAAACTTGAAAAGGTTTAATCTTAGTTAAACAAAATTATCCACTATGCTGGGAGCTTGTAAGAAACATCGTGATAAGCGAGGTTTGGGCTATGAGGGAATAGATGCTCCAAGCAGTAGCAAGACTAATTTTATTTGTACTGATAGAAATTTTCTGCAGAAAACTTGCACTAATGGCAAAAATAAAAAATTATCTTCTGCGGCAGAAGCCTCAATAGACAAAAGAAGTCAACCTCCTATTCATATGAGAAATATTAATAACATTCCCTTCAGATGTTATTATTGCGGAAACAAAGGTCGTCTTGAGAAGAGATGTCGTCTTCGTCGAAATCTCTTTCTGTGTTTGAATACAAAAATATTTGGAAGTACAAGAAAGTGTGATTAAGGAACTTAAATATGTAATTGGTGTAGGGAGGTGATTGGGCCTGGAAACTTCTAAATGGGCTGGAAACTGATAATGACTTTGGTGGTGAGTTTAGAGTTGAGTACTCTATGAGACATTTAATGGTTACATACGAAAGGTTGGAGAAGTAATTATTATTGTAAGGCAATTCTTAGGATGCTGAAGTTGTTACGAGGTTATATTTGTTATGTTAAATAAAAAAGTTCAAACATAAATATAGATTGAATAGTTGCATAACAGGAACAATGAAATTATCTTCGGAAAAACATAAGATAAAATGAGTGTTGAACAACTAATCAATGTAGACTATTTAAAATGCTTAGATAATTGGATAAAGAGTGTTATAAAATGCATACCACCGATAGACAAATTCCAGTCAAAATGACATTGTTATCCTGGCTAGAGAGACGTAGGAAGTGTTTTACATGATTGTATGGTATCACCCTACATAAAACAGTCAAGATTTGGCTTTATCTCTCAGGGAAAAGGAAATAACCTAAGTTTTAATGCATCATCTTCTAGGCCTTTAATTCTTAGGGTACTACAAATTTCCTCAAAATCCCTAACATGGAAATAAGGGTTTTCATTTTCCTTCCCTAAAAAGATTGGGAGCATCTGTATGGTCCCAGGTTTCAATTCAAAGGTTGCTTCTGCGTTATCTAACTTGATACACGAAGGACGAGTAGTCCTAGTAGGACTTAACAAAGCTTTCAAAGTTGCCATATCTGGCACTATCGGAGTATTAGTGGTATTTCTCTGCCTAAGAGGGTGTTCAAAACTGAATTTTCCAAAATTAAGACTCTCCAGTTTTAGGTAGTCGAGATCCTTGTTTCCTAAAATAGAACTACTAGATTTCTCACTAATAAACCGACCTTGTTTGTCTCTTTTACGTTCCGACATACACAAGAATTCAGCAAAAATTTGTGCACATGCAAATGTTGGGCTCACTAATTTAGGTAAGCTTGGGTTACCTGCAGCAAAATATACCTACAGTCAAAGACTAGTCTAAGGTTACGAGACTGAGGTTTGTGGACTTTCAGTTGGTAACTTCCATAAGGCCCAAGGCACGAGTTCAGTTTACTATTCCACGGGTCTTCCTAAACTCGGTGATTCCGACGAAGGTTCAATTCTAATAACTATATCATCTTACACATACCAAACATAATTGGAAAATTCAAAAATGCATATATAATTGTTTACTTCAAAGAGATAGGAAACAAGCAATTCTCAAATAAATGATCAATAATAAAACTTAATACCTTATTGTGAGTACCATTTTAAACTGGCACACGCGTGAGCCGTATAGGTGGTCCGTAAATGACAACTCTGGCTTATTAAGGAAGTCCAACCGGACTTATTATGGAAGCCATGTGGTTTATTAAAGAAACCAACTCTGACTTATTGAGGAAGCCCAAACGGGCTTATTATGGAAGCCCGGTGGTTTATTAAATAAACTAACTCTGGCTTATTGAGGAAGCCCAGTCGGGTTATTCTGGAAGTCCGGTGGTTTACTAAAGAAACCAATTATGGCTTATTGTGGAAGCTAGTCTAAGATAATATAAATCTTAAAAATAGATGTGGATCTCTAAAGATAACCATAAATATTGTATAGACAAACATGGATCTTCCATGATATATACAAATATTGGGGAGATAAGACAAATGCTGGTGGTTATTTAAGATAAAATGCTATAGGATAGATATAAATCTTAGTAGTTATTTGAGATAACTACAAATCATAACAACTTGATTTGTTTTCTGCCTATAAATAGAGGCTTAAATCCACCTCAAAAGGTACGCAATTTCTATTCTTTTTCTCCAAAAATCACATGCTTAGAGCTCTCTCGAACTTTAGCATCAGAGTGTCTTTGCAGGTACCCACACCTTTTCAGCATCAATCACAAATTTCATCAACAATTTCCTGGAGAATTGGATCTATGACGGAGATTCAATCAATCTACGCACATCTCGAGGAGTGTTGGGGTAAATTTCTTTGCACCAACACTTATATAACATATATACAGAAAATGAACAGAAGGAGATACTATTAGGAAACTTATAACTAGTTCTGGAGAAGGCTAAAACTTAATATATAAACTATAAGAGATATGGGGTACATAGAGCCGAAGCAAAAAAGGTGGTAATCTACAGGCTAAAACAGAACAAATAAAATAGCTAATAGTAGCATAAACTAAACAAAACAAACTAATGCATACTAATACAAACTACCTAGATAAACTTATAAAAGCATAATTGAAACTAAAAGGTGGAGAATATCTACGGGCCCCTTAGATGTGTCACTGGTTTAGTAAGTCTGGATGTGGTATTCCAGAGAAGATTAGGACTTAGTGTTGTTCTTGCTAACAGAGGCATGCTAATTCTGAAATGTTTTGTTGGTTGTGTTATTGGGTCATTTTCTGAGGAATCATCTTCATTTGGAGCCTTGTTCTCATAGTTGAAGTTAGAAGTGGTGTCATACTGATCCAAGGATGAAGTTTTGAGTCTCTTCAAAGGTTGGTACTATAGAGTCCAATATGAACTTCCTCAATGGATACATTTGTAGGAGCATGATTACCAAAGCTAAGAGGCTGGGATAAAACTATTTTGAGCCTTATTCTCATGGAGCCACCAAGCAGTTATTAGGTCACGTAGCAAATATTTAGCCCCAAAATATACTTTCTATCGCTTAGCTAAATTTGATTACATTGATAGATTTTAAATCCCAATTTAGATTTGTGCCACTGGCATATTCCGGGTCTGGTTACATTCAGAGAACATTAATCACCTTCTCTCTTGCAGGGACTCTAATGCTGCAATTCTCTGTTTTCGTTATATCCTTATTTTCCCCGTATGTCATAATTTTGTTATGGGTACGAAAATAATCTAATTGTCCAATATAAGTTTAATGATTATGGAAAAGATAACGACGAAGGATTTCATGGACACCTTTATTCAGAAAGAATTATCTCACATGATTTGAAACAATTTTTTTATAGAACTCCAGCGATAATGAGTTTGGAATTCATATTTTGATGATATATTGCTCTTGTAAAGCTCTACGTTTCTACCAAAAATGAACGCAATCCGAGATACAAATCTTACCATTTGCCAATCATTATTTCGATCGTTAATTTTTAACGTTTGGTGATATTTTCCGTTTCGAATTGTGCTCATTTTTAATATAAGTGTAGAGTTTTAAATATGAGCTTCAAATTTATTGTTACATGAGTTTTACTGATAAATTAGCAAAAATCATGTGAAATGGTGTCTAAATAAGGGTGACCCATGATCCACCCTAAACAATATTAGTTTAATCGACCAAAAGGTTTACTTTACCCTGGAGAGATTGGGGTATACTCAGATTAATTGGGGTATACCCAAATCTAAATGGACCTAGTGCTCTTGCTAAGGGGTGGTCAAAATTGGTGATTTTACTTTAATACTCTTGAACTAATTAACTGAAAATTAAATCCTAAAATTAAAAAACTCTTAATCTTCCCTAATCTCTCTTCTCTAATCTCTCTGCTTTTCCCTTTCATCTTCTTCCATTTCTTCCATCAACCGAAAATCTTCAACATTGATTTTCCAACATTGGCCGGCGAAAAGAAGACTCTAAGTGATGTCTAAACTTAAACCCATCATTGTGTTGTGTGATTTGGTTGTTATATAATTGTTATATTAGGTTAGAAACCAAAAATTATGATTTCTGTGTCTTCGGCCGGCAAGGTCGTGACATGCATATCTTGCTGACTTTTCATAATAGCCATGGCGACTGTAAATTTTTTTCAACAGTCGGCAGGGTGTTTTTTGAAGACCTTGCCGGCCAATACAGCCGGCAAGGTCGTGACATGCATATCTTACCGACTTTTCATAATAGCCATGGCGACTGTAAATTTTTCAACAGCCGACAAGGTATTTTTCGAAGACCTTGCCGACTAATAAACAGCCGGCAGGGTATTTTTTGAAAACCTTGCCGACTAATACATTTTTCTCAACAGCCGGCCGGGTATTTTCAACAGCCGGCAGGGTATTTTTTGAAGACCTTGCCGATATTTCATACTTTCAGAACTGAAAGTGTTGATTTCTGATCTAATTTTGAGTATGATTTCATAAAACATCTTTGAAATCCTCTCTTTAGAAGTGTTAAGGTAGTGTGCTTTCATTTCCGTTCCAAAAGATTTTCTCAAAACAAATTTTTTCATCAAAAACCTTCCCAAATAAGTTCAATCAAAAACAAAATTTCATAACTCAATTTCATAATTTGAGAAGTTTTAATCTACTTTAAACAAGGACATATTAGCCATTTAAAAAATACAAAGTTAAGGGATGACTTGGTTTTACTTCATAATGACCAGATTTTATCTTATTGGGTATACCCCAATTAATCTGGATATATACCCGATCTCGCCAGGTAATTTATCACCTCGTTTTATTTAATCCGATTGATTGTTGGAAACTTCGAGTAGAACCTAAAAGTAGATTCCTGACTTGGGGAACCTTTTATGCAAAAGCGAAGCATAACGCTAATAATGATCATCATCACTTTATCTCTTTTATCTTGAACCGATCCTTAACTTTTGTTTCTTTCTTTTCCACTTATCAGTTATCAATTTATCATCTCCACCACCGTAAATCAAATGTGAAACATGATTACATTACTTTTAAACCTGACACTTGTAGTCCACCAATTCAACACGTAAATTTCAGCTGCATTTACCCCGAAAGAGGGGCGTTTGTAATATCAACCCACAAAACGTTATTATGGTTTGGTAATTGGGACCCTGGAAATCCCAACATAAACCATAACCACCTCCCAAGTGGACGCAGCATGGTAGGATATGCCTCCTCCGACACAACTTTCAGCTTCTTCCCTGAGGTTCAAAAATTAAATATTATACTTAGAGAAAGAGCGACAAGAGACGTGTCGGAAACACATTAAATGTCACTCTTTCTTATGGACTTAGTTCGAACAAACTTTCGGTATCGTGGGTCGGAATTCCGGGGCCGCGTTGAAATGATGACGACAGGACCATTAAAGTTTTCGGAAATGGGTCATTTGTCCGAATATTTTTAAATCACGGTTCAAATGAATGAGTAAAAAATAGTTTAGGTGAAATGGCCAAAAAAAATAGCAAGGATGAAACTGGATTCATCCTAGCTTAAATTTAAAAAATAACAAGGATGAAACTGGATACATCCTGTGTAAATTAAAAATAAAAAAAAATATTTGAAAATGGGCACGATGAAACTGGTTACATCCTGCCTATTTTTACATTTTTGTCCATTTAAACAGTATCAAAATCTAACTGTTCATTTCACCCAAAAATTGTTGATTTTGGTCTTTTTAATCAATTTTGTGTAAAGTTTTCAAAGGAGAAAATCCAAAAAAGATAACCGGAGAAAGCCACCAATTTCTTTATATTACTCATTTTGAGGAGAAACTAATTTTCTTCTAAGTCAGTCCATTGTCGATTAGGATAAGTTTATCAATGTATCAATCAACAATAATACTAGAATGGTAATGGTAATGTCAGCATTAGCAAATATTTGCGAACACAGAAAATGAAATGAGACCGTCTTAGATAGATAGGGAGACTTTTGTTTCTACTTTGCTTTTTCAGCGAGATTGCGTTTGGTTCTGCGACGATTTGTTACATTTTTTTTTCGCAAGGTCAAGACGACTCAAGAGCCAGAATTTGGACCACTGCGTGCATAAGCCACGTTACGTCTTGAGAAGAGAAGAGAAGAAAAAAAAATTAGGACGAACAAAACTGTTGTTAGTCGGTAACTACGACGTATGTGGTTTGGTTTTGTTGGATTTTGCGGGGCTGGCTAAACCAGTCGCTTTAGATAACCAGAAGTTTGTCATTCTGCAGCCTAAACACATTTAACTGGGCAGCAAACACTTTCGCAGCCAAACTTAAACCAGCCATTATTTCAAGAAGATTACGCTACCACAGAAAATAATATTGTCATTTCTTTTTGCCATTTCTTAATCCTTGGTCGACCTTGGACGTCATATTACTTGAAGTCTTAAGCCACAACCATTTACAAATACGGAAAATGGGTGATTTGTCCAAATATTTTTAAATCACGGTTCAAATGGACGAGTAAAAAATAATTTGGGTGAAATGGCCAAAAAAATAAATAGTAGGTTTCATCCTAACTTAAATTTAAAAAATAGCAAGGATGAAACTGGATACATCCTGTGTAAATTAGAAATAAGAAAAAATATTTGAAAATGGGCACGATAAAACTGGTTACATCCTGCCTATTTTTACATTTTTGTCCATTTAAACAGTATCAAAATCTAACTGTCCATTTCACCCAGGAATTGTTGATTTTGGTCTTTTTTTAACCAATTTTGTGTTACAAATATACCAAAAACGTGAAAAGGTAGTGTAGTTTTATTTGACTTGGTAAGCAGCTTTTTATTTAAAAACGAGATCATATTGAATGTGGAAGAATATGATGGTCATTGTCATGCCAATTAGTTAAGAAGAATAACTAAACTATAATTCGACCTTTTTTTTTCCTCTCTTTTCTTTTCTCTCTCTTTTCAAAAATTAGAGAAAAACTCATCAACTTCTTTTTTTTTTCTTTGCTCAGATTTAGTCCTTTAGAACAACTGCAGTGGACGACTAAACCCAAATATTTGATCCAGTGGACAGGCGTAGTGGGACGGACTATCGATCAAAATTTGATCAAAGATTAAAACCCGGACCAAATTTGGTCGACGACCAAGACCAAACCCAAATATAGTCGGGCGTTGATATAATTTGATCCTACACAACGGGCGTTGATATAATGTCCGCCACTCATCGCGCGTTCGTAAAGTTAACGCCTGATGCATGGGCGTTAGTAAAGAATTCGCCTGTAACGGACGTAGATATAGATTACGCCTGGCATGGGGCGTTTATATAGATTACGCCTGATTTGGGGAGTTTATATTGAATTCGCCTGATTTGGGGCGTTTATATAAAATTCGTCTGATGCAGGGGCGTTCATATACTTAACGCCGGTACCTTAAATTGAATAAGATTTGCTTGGGGCGGGCTTTATACCTCCGCCCCATTTTTTTCTTTTTTCTTTTGGAATATCACTGACCAGGCGTAATCTATATAAACGCCCCATGCCAGGCGTAATCTATATAAACGCCCCATGCCAGGCGTAAGCTTTATCAACGCTTGACGTTCAGGCGAACATTATACTAATGCCAACGCTTGACGTTCAGGCGAACATTATACTAACTCCCGATCAAATTTACTCTTTCCCACTACGCCACATGACGGACTAAGCCCAAATTTGATCTTTTTTTTTAGTCTTTGATCTTTGGTTATACTCGTACCATTGTGGACGCTCTTAGGGGCTAGATCTAAGCAAAGATTTATTGTTTTTAATTATTTTTGTTGTTTTTAATTATTTTTGTTGTTTTCAATAATTTCTTCGCTATTAGAGCGATTTTTGTCTTCGCTATTTGAGCGATTTTATCTACACTTTTATAGGTTTTTTCCTAACGATTTGTTCGTGTTTGGTTTTCTCGATAAAAGTACATCGGCGTTTCATCAAGGGCAAAGATCAATTTCTTCTTCATCAGAAAAATAGATCTTGGGTTCGGGTTAGTTGCACATGAAGAATTTTGGGCATATCACTCCTCTGTCATAGGAGCATCTCTTTTCCAAAAAAAAAAAATTTTATCAAAATGGTCGAATTATAGTTTCGTATACCATTCCTTCTCCAATATTATAGTACCAAATGTTATCGTGGTAAATCGCTCTTTCTCTTCGCGATTTATTTATGTTTTGTATCTTTCTTTATCTCAACCACGTGTAAATGGCTTAAATGGGGATATGGTAATGATACTGTTTCCCGTTAACACAATTAATCATGGCTGTGATCATCTTCAATTATACTAATACGGTTTAGAAAAAGACAAAGGAATGTGAATTCAAACTCCAAAAGATAACAACCTGATTCTTCCATGGTCGTGGGGGATAGAATTAGATCCTACTCCCATTGCATCCATCCATTTTTTTAGGTTTTATTTAGCTAATCATGAATGATGATTTTAATGGTTTCTCCATCTTTAGTTATCTAGCTGCCTCCTCCCTTATGGATCTATCCTTTTTAGTGTAATACCTCTTTCTTTCTTTCTTTCTTTCGCTCTCTTTTCTTTTTACCTCTCCATTGTAATCATCAAAATGTAATATGGTACAGTATAGAGACTGGTAGGTTGATTATGATTAACAGTTTTCTTATTCATTATAAATATAGGAATATGTTTCAAAGTGGTCAAGAAAATGAATAAAATTGTTAGGTTTTTTTTTCCATGTGGTCAAGAAAATGAATAAAGGGTAATTGGAAATATGTCCGGGATTCGCTAATTCTTTCCGGATTTTGTTTCGTAACTAAAAATATTTATCCGAAGTGTTGTTATATGGTCAAACGCGCCAAACGCGTACACACATGGATGGGTTTAAACGTGTGATAAAATGATAATGTTTCCCTTGAAAAAATTGAAAATCGATTTCACTTTCTTGTATGTTCATGAGGCTTTTTTAAAGTTCCATTAACAACTAAGAATCCAAAATTCAATTACTAAGTCTGAAGTTATAAATGGTGTTCAATTGATTACATATGCAGTGGTGTTCCAAAATTCGATTACTGAATCTTGGTTGGAGAACTAAGTCTCTCACTAACACCTACAACGTGAATCTTTGGAGGAATATTTACAAAGTGGCAGACGATTTTTTCAAGAATAACCAATTTAAAATTGGTAAAAGGGATAAAATTCGATTCTGGTAAGGAAGCGCAGAGTTGATTCCATCATCGCCGACTTAAAAATTAAGGCGTTCCACTGGGCTCTTAATTCTATTAATGTGTATGGGGTTCATCTTGGTGATGTAATTACTTATTGGAAAGGGTTATTTTTTGATCTTCCGTAGTTTACTGTATTAGGTTGTGGGTTTATGTCTGTTTGTTTTTCCCTTTGTAGTGTTGGGTGGCAATAGCTATGCTACTTTATAAATTACCTCTTCTCTTAATATATTTTCTTTACCGGCCAAAAAAAAAATTGATTACATATGCAGTAATCTTATGAACATGAAAATCACAAAAAAAAATTCTAAACCATAACATATATGAATCGATTATGGATCATGAAAGAACACCATGTTTAATTAGATGATGAACATGGTAAAATAAAAAATCAATAAAAAAGTGAAGTAAAAATTCAACAAAATTAGGTTCAGAAACATCAAACATAAACACATGACCACTTAGATTACCACCAGAATCATCAAAATATATACAAAACCTAAAACCCTAACAGCATGTTCGTTTCAAGCAGGGAATGCACCCAATTCCTTGAACCGAACGGTGCAAATGAACTTTTTGTAATTAAGATTTTGATTCCTAGGAATCCAATTTCCTCCAAAATAGTAGAATTCCATTGCATTGGTCCAACAGTACAATGGAATTGGATTTCGGGGTAACAACAAAGATAATTGAATTACCTCAACCGAACATGAATTTTTAGGATTTGAATTGCATTCCTTAGAATCCAATTCCAAGAATTGGATTACCCCATAATTGAGTTCTTAGGTTTTCAATTCTCCCAACCGAACGGGCGTAAGTAAACTAACCACTTTCTCCTTTCAAAATTAAAACAAGATTCTATACTCAATTAAACCCACTTTATAAAACAGATGAATCTTTAACACCACACTTCAATTTCACTGAAGTTGATATTACGAGACAGATCCCCAACTCAACTATTGGATCAGGGACATATTCCCAATTTTCCCATAATTGTTAAATTTTTTTTTGATTTTTCAACTAGTTCTAAAGAAAAGAAGTTAGGTGGCCTAGTCCAAAGCTACTCTTCCTAAAAATAGGGGTGGCATTGGTATTAAGAAACCGAGGTTAGTTATAAAGCTCTTCTCTCTAAATGAATGTGGCGTTATTGCCGTGAAAGAAAGTTTTGTGGAGGAAGATAATTCATCAAAAGTTAGGTAGGAAAACTGATTCTTTCTTTACCGATAATTCTTATAAATTTGTGGGTTCCAACTTATGGGAAAGTATATTAAAGGTTAAAAAGAATATGCGAAGAATGGTGCTATAATTAGCTTCTGGAAAGATGTTCAGGTGAGTTAGTTTATTTTGCAATACTCTTTTCCTTATCTTTAAGGGCTTACAAGAAAGAAACATGCTTCAGTAAAGGATACCTGGTTACTTTAACAGGTGTTTGAGATTTTAGTTTTAGTAGAAATTTAATTGAGCTGGAGTTGAGTGAGGTAGTTCACTTGCTTTATGGTTGGCCCTTCCTATAAAGCAGACAAAGCTCACTTTGGCCCACACTTTGCAAGGGGCTACAAAATCCTAGTCAAGTAGGGCTCTTGGAGGAAAAAACAACAGAAATATATTGTTGACTAGGAAACCTAAATTTATAATCTGTTTATCAGATTTAAGGTGATAATGATTTTTATGTCTCATAAGAGCTTTTCATTATTACAGGTTTTATTTTTAGATTCATTTTACTTAGAAGACAATTTTAATAAAATAAAATAACATAATTACCAACCTATTCAGAGACTTTTCCGCAACAAAGAGATTTTCTAAAAGGAAAAAGTATATTTTTTTAAACGTGTTGGTCTTGCATCTGAAGTTATTAATCTCTTGGATAACAAATTATATGGTGGTAGCATGGCTTTGAAATTTGATATCAAAAAAGTGTTTGATATGCTGGATTGGAATTTCGTGATTGGTACAGGCTTTAATTTGGGTTTTATCCTCAGTTCGTAAGTTGTATTCATACTATCTAATAATCAGCAAAGCGTTCTATCCAAGTGGATAGTAAAATCATTGGTTATTTTAGCTTCACTATAGAAGTTAGATAGGGTGATTCATTATCTCCCATTTGATTTTGAATTGCAAAGGATGTGCTTAGTAGAAGTATCTCTCGCTTACCGTAAGAAGGAAAAATTCATCATATCTCATCTCCTAGAGGTATTATGGGATGTTACCTTTCATATTTTCCAGCTTACATATTTTGATAGTTAAGTAGTACATTTATTTATTTTCTTTTAGAAGTCATGCCTCGCCCCCTCCTTTATTTATTTATTCAATTTCCACATGTTTTATTTTTCTTAGAAAAATAAATTTATTTGTAATTATTGAAACATAATTTTTTTATCTGCATTACAATTAGAATTTCCAAACATCATCACCCTACTAGCATTAATGAAATTACGAGGATTCTTTTTGCTTTTGTAGGATTTGTCTTCCCATAATTTATTTGCATAAATCTTTTTGTATCAGTTTTTCTTATACTCATCCTTGCTACAAAAAATAATCGGCAACCTTGACTGCCAAAACTTGTTTTAGGAAAATAGGGCATTCAATTCTAATTCGCTTTGAGCCACCAAAAATACAAGATTGGGTCTATTTTAACTTAGAGGGATCCCAGTGATAAGTTTATACAAAATGAAGATCAAAGCATTTAGAATACAAGTGAAGATTTCTTAGTTGATCTTTAAAAACTGAAGGTTTCCTTGTGTTTCCTCACATAATGCTACAGCTTTGGAACTCAAATGTGCCTTCAAAATTTCTTTTTTGTTTGGAGTCTCTGTTATCGGTGTGCTTATACTTTCTACTTGTCGTAGAAAATTGTAAACCACAAACTAATCCATAAAACTAGTACTTGATGTCATTTAAAAATATTTTCGAGCATTCTCAAAATTAGGTTTTTTTTTTTTTACATAGAATAGTTATCCCTAAAACTATACCTAGGTACTTTAGTCTAGGATTTCATACATAGAACGGTGATCCCTTGAACTACACCTTTAGCCCAGGATTAATGCTATTGCAGGGGTTGGATTTAGGGGAGGAAGCTTGAGAAACATCAGACAACTTAATGAACGTTTAGACTAGGTTTTTATATGCGCAATAGAACGTGTATTTTTGTCAACATGCATATGTATATGAAAGTGTTCGAACAATTATAGAACAACATATGTTCACTATTCGGTTTGACTCGCAGGCAAGATTAAACTCCATGTTAGTATAACGTCAGTACATCCAATAGATCAAGAAAATTCACGACATTTCCGTGGGCAAATATTTGTCGGATTACCAAAGGCAGCATGTAGCTTTTCTAATTATACCAGCAGATTAATCAGAGATTCAGAGTGATGGATGTGCAGTGCCATGCGGAAAGTGGCAATGTGCCGTCAAATTCAAATATATGACTGACGAGGACACACCATCTGACATTATCTTTTGTATGATCCACTTGCAAAATGTGTGGTGGAAATCAACCTCATTAGTTGAATCCTGTCAAACTAGAAAGAAATCCAATCACTAATTCAATGTCAATATTGAACCATACATTGATCCTATCATAACTTAGCGACGGAATGATAACCTTAGCAGATTGCAAACTGAGGTGCGGTGCGTTTTCGCAAGACCAGCTAAATTACCTATGACAGAAGTCGCCACAAAACTACTCCACCAACTAAATCTTTGTGGATCCACCGTAGTACCTGTCCATGGGGAACCTCCGTAGTAAATAACATTGAATGATTCCGTTACAAATTAAATGACGTTGAATGAAGTCCGTATATAAAAAAAAAAAATACAGAAGTGATAGTCAAACACCGTTGACTGCAAGTCGATAACATTAACCCCTCTTGCTCCTACTATACTAAACAATGACAGGATTGATGCTAGAAACAGTATCTTCCCTATTGTCATCAGCTAACTAGACTGGTCAACTGTTTGTCACTATGTCATACCCAACAAATACCACCAATTACAAAGAAACTAGAATAAACAGTAAACAATTGAATGATCCACAAACTAAACTAGAAAGTAGTCGACAGTAGCTTGAGAGAATCCAATTCTGTTTTTCAGTAAGGACGGACGGGAGTAAGTACACGTAAGAAAGTGCACAAAATGAGATACAAACTTTGTTTTAATTCCTTAATTAATTAACTAATTTGACTCACATTCTGAGCATGAACATGCATTTGTGTGCCTATAAAAAGAGATTGATGAAAACAAGGGAAGATGCAGCTTGCAGTAAGTCATAACTCGCTTCCTACTGCTGCCAATCTTGTGTATATTATCTTCTTCTTATTCTAGTTGTGTGTTTCTTTTCTTGAGTGTTATTTCTCGATCTGCTTCAACATCATCATCCATCAAAAGAGGTGAGGTGTGTTGTTTTGAGGTGAAACGAGACAAGAGGAAATTGTTATTCTTAACTACTGCATAATAATGACGGTAAGCGAGGTCATTATTTTTAGGTGCATCATTTATTTATTTTGTTTTAGGTCTTCACTTATTGCATATACTTACAAGAAAACAGGGAAAATTTTGTCCTTGTGGTTTATTGTTGTTGACTTATTAGTTAGGAGGAACATAATTAAGCTTTGTTTACTAGTAGAAAATTTTGTTTTAGTGACTAATCCCTTCCCTGCCTTGCGCACACATCTAACTAAAACAAAAGAGATGTTCTACTGGTCGGTAAGATAAAACACCGACGAATTTCAAATTCAGATTGTTAGTGTCTACTGTGAGCATTCTCCAAAGTGATCATATAAGTGTATCTTTCATCTTTTCGTAAACTCGGGAACCCTCAAGTTAAAAGTGAGGGAAAATTCTACTTTAGGAAGGTTGATGTCTAGCTCATATAGCTAAAGAGACACACGTAAAAAGAAATATATGAGACGATCATCAGATTATTGTAAAAGCAAACTTAGCAAAACAGTTTAAAGTTATTCACAAAAATCATACTCATACACAAAATGTTTTCGTTGGTGAAAGAGACCGGAGAACTTTAGAATTATTTCGTGACCCATGTTTTGTAACAGAATAACACACCTTCAATATTTGATAGTTTGTTTAAAAATGAAAAGGATGGGGCATAGGCAGAGAGGTCGTTGACAATCTTTACTCGTATACTACTGAGTTTGGCTATAGTCTTTGAACCACGTGGGTAGTTTCTTCAATCTTCACTCATTTCTTCGTGGTTTCTAGGGAAAGAAATCTTATATAAACCCCTTAACTCTCAACTCTCATCACAAACTTGGTAGCAATCATACCACTAGAATTCCTTATCTCATCCTTTCTCAAGTTCATTTTCTCTATAGTCTTGGCTAGCTCACTGTTTAGAAGAAGAAGAAGAAGAAGAAGAACTCTCTCTCTCTCTCAACCAACAACCAATCAACCAGATTGTTTTAGATTTTGGTTTCTGTGTGTCTTGAGGAGTGTGTCTTCTGTAAGAACCCTTCATATTACCACAGAGACAACTAGCTAGATTTCTAGTTTAAGATATATAACAATTCCTTCATCTAGATATACATATCTAGTAACTGAAACTACAAACTCTGTGTCTGTGCATTTTTTGAGTATCATAGACAGAGAAGATTAACAGTATTACCCTTGAATACCATTAAAGCTTGCTTTCTAGCTGCTTTCTCAATTTCGCTTTGCTTACTGTTGGTGTTTAACTGGTTTGAAGATGGGTGACATCAACATGACTAATGCCACCGCTGCAACTAAGAATCAACAGTTCCAATATGATCATTCGCTTGATGTAATGCCACAACGGCAAGGTGGATCTAAATGTTTTGATGATGATGGCCGTCTTAAAAGAACAGGTAAATATATACTAATCACTCTTTTGAATATACTAATCATCATCACTTTTTAAGGTTTTACTTTGAGGTTTCACTTTTTATAGTTGATTGGGTTTTTTTAAGCAGCCCTATCTCTACAGTACCCATGGATTAACCAAGTTAATCAAGACCCGGGACTCAAAATAAATTTGCCATTTTTTATTTTTTTTTGGATTGGACAATATTTACTGACGATTGTGATTAAATTTGCAGGAACCGTGTGGACAGCGAGTGCACATATTATTACGGCTGTCATAGGATCAGGAGTGCTCTCATTAGCATGGGCCATAGCTCAGCTTGGTTGGATTGCTGGTCCAACTGTGATGTTCTTGTTTGCCTTTGTGATTTACTACACATCCTGTTTACTAGCTGACTGCTACAGAACTGGAGACAATGTTACCGGCAAGAGAAACTACACATACATGGATGCTGTTAGCACTAATCTTGGTGGTTCTAAGACCAAGCTCTGTGGGATAATTCAGTACATTAATCTTTTTGGTGTCGCAATCGGATATACCATTGCAGCATCCATCAGTATGGTGTAAGTTCACCTAAACTTTTTTTGTTTTGGGTTAATTTGCTTTTCAATTATCAAATATAATTTGTTCTGATTTCTCTTTTGTTTTGCGATTTTTGAATATAACAGGGCTATAAAGAGGTCGAACTGTTTCCATGCTAGCGGCCATGATAACCCGTGCCTTACGTCGAGTACCCCATACATGATCATTTTTGGTGTATCAGAAATCATATTCTCACAAATTCCAGACTTTGATCAAATTTCATGGCTATCAATGGTTGCTGCAGTCATGTCATTTACTTATTCCGGGATCGGAATGGGCCTCGGAATCGCTAAAGTGGCAGGTTAGCTTACAGTTCCGTTGTTGTGATTCATTTTCTTGAGTACTTGATTTCATTTCAGTGTTAAGATTGCTGAAATCTTTATACTCCATTCTTCAGAAAATGGGAAATTCAGAGGAAGTCTTACCGGAATTAGCATCGGTACCGTAACTCAAACCCAAAAGATATGGAGGAGCTTGCAAGCACTTGGAAACATTGCTTTTGCCTACTCGTATTCCATAATCCTAATCGAAATTCAGGTACAGATTATTTTTTACTATGACCACAACCTTTTTTAACTGCACCCTTTTTACTTACTGCTTTGTTTTAAATGTTTTTGGTCTAATTATGTTTATTTGGGTAAACAGGACACATTAAGATCACCACCATCAGAAGCTAAAACTATGAAGAAAGCAAGTTTAGTCAGTGTCTCAACTACAACCATCTTTTACATGCTTTGTGGATGTATGGGTTATGCGGCATTCGGTGACATGGCACCGGGCAACCTTCTAACCGGTTTCGGGTTCTACAACCCATACTGGTTACTTGACATTGCCAACGTTGCAATCGTAATTCACCTTGTTGGAGCTTACCAAGTCTATTGCCAACCCTTATTTGCCTTCATTGAGAAGTGGGCAGCAACAAAATGGCCAAAGAGTGATTTCATCAACAAAAACTATCAAGTACCTCTCCCTGGATGCTTCCCATACAATCTCAACTTATTCAGACTTGTCTGGAGAACAGTATTTGTAATTCTAACGACAGTTATATCGATGCTTCTTCCGTTCTTCAATGACGTTGTTGGGATTCTTGGCGCTTTCGGGTTTTGGCCGTTGACTGTATATTTTCCGGTTGAGATGTACATATCACATAGAAAGATTCCCAAGTGGAGTAGCAAATGGCTGTGCCTTCAGATACTTAGTGCCGCTTGTTTAGTAATCTCAATTGCAGCCGCAGCAGGCTCAGTAGCTGGTGTTATCACCGATCTTAAGGTGTATCGTCCCTTCGTCTAACTATCGATATCGTCGATACATCATTGGCTCGAGAAAAGGAAGTATCGATTCGTCTAACTATCGATATCGTCGATACACTAGCCCGCTCACCAAATTGTAGTTCCCATGTTCAACATTAAAAGTTGTTACCGTTGATAATTCCCATCAAATGTTGCGTTTTACTCTTTTTGTCTATAAGTCGAAAAAGAGGCAGTAGTCCGTATATGTATGTATTAATCTTATGTAGAAATCAAATATATGGTTCTCTTCAAAATTTCACTTAGATTCCTTCTGAAAATTGTTGGGTGCAATAATCAAAAACAAAGAAAAATCAAATAAGCAAATTATTGATACTTAGCTCTTTTATAATGGAAGTGATTGCTTTGACGAAACGAACAAGCTCCCCGTATCTCCGCAACAGCAATAAGGCAAAACTTTGGAAAATAGAGTGAGTCATGTGTTCAACACGCTGTCCTTAAGACATTAGCGGCTACACTCAAGAGTGATGCTATAGCCCTCACAGAACGGATATCTCCAGGATAAAACACCCTAATACACCTACTACTAGCATATGTAGTAGATGCTCAACTTGAGCTTGGCAACTCCGAAAAAACCGTTAAGGAAAATCACGAATGCTTAAAAAACGCTATAAAATATTTTCCCTTAGGGGTCCCTCTAAAATATAGAGCAACCCCTTTCCCATCGATTTTACAAAAGTAGTGAATTTCTTTATATAATGGAATAAAACAATTTAAGAAGTGGAAACTCCACAATGTGGGACTAATAAGTTTATATAGTTTCTTAAAACTATTAAAAATTGGAAACTCCACAATGTGGGACTAAAAAGTTTCATTCACAAAAGAAAACAATAAATTATAATTTTTTTATTAAAACTTTAAAAAATTATTTTTTTATTAATCGTTTTCCAACAAAAATATTTCACGAAGTTGGTACAATGTCGCGCACGCGGCCTAAGCCTAAGTACTATGGACCTAGGCCATGACGCTTGCGTGCTGCAGCATCGGCGAGGACATCGTCTGCCTTTGTGCCTACTTAAGCCATGACACTTGCGTCCTGTCCTGCAAGGATACAGACATAAACTTTGGCATTTAGTTCTGTCATCTTTTATTTGCGATGAGATATTAAGAGTACTACTAACTTATAGCATGACACGATAAAAATCCAATAATTTTTTGTATTATCAACAACACATCAATCGGGAAAAAGGGAGAGATGTCAATTATATGCTCATGACACAACAGTAAGGTTAAAATTGCTTAAAACCTAAACCAAGAATTCTTGATTTGATTAGAATCACCGAGGACCATTATTGATTTGATTCTCTCTTGGAGGGATCTTGGACCACTGACCAAAAATCTAATAATTAGTTTGGCCTTTATATAGGGTAGTACTAGTCCTGGTTACAAAAATCTATGGTCCTCCTAGAAAGAGAAGTGAATGGAATCAAATCGAAGTTAAAAGAAATGAATCCATACCGAACAAGATGAAAATTTTGGTTGGATGTTAGATTTACGGATGCATAAAAGAATCAAGCGTAAAAAAGAGTTCATAATTTCCGAGAATATGTCGTCTTTGTGCTACTTTATGTACTAGCTTTTGGTGGTCTTTCTTGAATATGGTCCATTGCTGTCTATATCCGAAGATAGTGGAGTGGACCGTTTGGTGATGTGCTTGGAGGGGGCTGTGACCATGGTCCATGACCGTGACAATGATGACTATCGCTAAGTGCCGACTCCACTTTTATGTGGTTCGCTGATCATGGGACGCGCGTTATCATGGGTGAGTGAGAGTCCAGGCTGTGATGTTTCAGTTTTGTTTTGCTGGGAAGGACGTTCCATCTCCATCTCTGAAATGCTGCGAGATTGATTTTTTGTCCATGGTTCATCAATTTTGACTTATTTCTTCGGTCATAAATTTAGTGGGTTGGTGGTTCACGTATGCTTCGAACATACATATATTCTGTGTCAATTTCGATGAGAACTTTTTCCTCAAGCTTTCTCTCGTTGCCATAAAGAAAATCAGTTTGGTGGCGCTGTGTTAATACCGGTTGTTGTGCTAGGTCGGTTGTTGATTCTACCTAGCACGATCCGGATTTTTAACATTAAGAGTTCTCTGAGATGTGTTGGTGAGCTTTGGAAACTATAAGAGAGACAGAACTACTAGATATTATGATAAAAGAGAATTGTATTATTGAATGAGATGATTTACATTGAGAACCCATAAGGTATATATAGTGATACCATAACTTGGTATGCAAGACTAATACTTGTAAATCAATTCATACTAAATATATCAAACGCTAAATATAACTCTAAATACTAAAACTTTCCATATAATATTTTTATACTCTAACACCCTCCCTCAATCTCATGGGGATTGGAAAAACCGCATGAGATTGGCCATGAAAGTTGTTGATGAAGTGCGGTGCCAATAAACGCCCGAGAAGTATAAGAAGAAGCGCGTCACCATTAAAAAGAATATCGATTCGGAGAACCGCCAAGCGAAAATAACATAACCATTGATGGAGCATATAAGAACCATCTATAAGAGAAAAGAGAAGGAAATTTCACAAAGAATGGATATGATAGGTGTTGGTTAGGCCTAAGTGGCTGTCGGGCTCGGGGCTTGGAAAGTGGAGTTTTGACGTTTAAGATGGAGTGGACGCTATAATGTGGTGGTCGGAAAGATTAGATGAAGGAGGCTATGGTGAAGATTCTTGGTGCCCTGAGGATGATTGAAGACGAGGAACTAAGTTGGTTCTGTTGTAAGGGTTAAGAAACAAAGAAGTGATGAGATAAGAGGGTTACTGTACGGAAGAAGCGCGAAGGCTTGCTTCTTTTTACTGTTTTACGACAGGAAAAATAATAGAAAAGTTAAGAAAGAAAGTGATAGATGGGATCAATTAATTAATTGATAAGAGGAATGGAGTACTGATTGTAGAAGTAGGATTTGACCATGCGAAGAAGTAGGGTCCTGGACGAACAGTAGGGAGATGAGAAGGGATGATGTCTACGGACAGACACAAGGAGCCGATGTGATAATGGAATTATTATAGGTTAAGCGGGGGCTTAGGATTAATAATATAATATGGAAAGAAATAAACAATGAATAAGAGAAGGGGGTACTGTATACGTAGGGAGATGTGTGTATACTACTGGACGTAAGCAACACAGATGGAAAAGAAAGCAAGTGGGACGAAAACAGTTGGGAAAAGTGGAGATGGAACAGATAAAGAGGAGAATGGACGAAGCTCTGATTCGGCTCGAAAGTTCATCCGTAAAGTAAAAGAAGAATTGGGAGAATGGATGAAGATGGTGTCAGTGAGGAGAACTTCAAGAGAAAACAGGAGAGAAAGGTTTTGTAGATGATAAACCTAAAAAATAAAAAGCCTAATAAGAAAAACTAATCATATAGCAGCGGAGAAAAGATCCGGCGGACGGTAGCATTGAAGGCTACCGCCGCCGGTTAGAAAAGAAAACGAAGTGGGCAACAGGTCCGGATCGAACCTGCTGATACCAAGACAGAACTACTAGATATTATGATAAAAGAGAATTGTATTATTGAATGAGATGATTTACATTGAGAACCCATAAGGTATATATAGTGATACCATAACTTGGTATGCAAGACTAATACTTGTAAATCAATTCATACTAAATATATCAAACGCTAAATATAACTCTAAATAGTAAAACTTTCCATATAATATTTGTATACTCTAACAGAGGTTGTGTTTAAGTTATGGTGCTGTAGAAGTATGGTCAATTTTAGAGGCTTGAGTACAATTCTGGCAAGTGGTTGTTAAATAGAAGTAACACCCTTGATCGATGTACTCCACCTGACGTGAGTTTCCTAGCATAAAATTACAAAATGCTCTTTCTGAACACTAATAAGGATACATATGCGAGGCACATGCTTGAATTTTCACTCATCCAACAATATTAAATTTGATAGCCATGAAAAAAAATTCTAAAACAAAAATTTACTATTCTTATTTAGCACGTAGATAATTGAAAGAGATTTTCAAATATATAAATTTTACAAAAATCAGATGCATATTTTAAAAATTATTAAGTTTTTAAAAATTTTGATCTATTTTCAAAACAATAATATTTATGTAAATATGTTAAAAATAGGGACAACTAAATAATTTAGGATATCTCTTACCAAAAAAAACTCTTTTCTTTATATTAGTAAGATGAAACAGAGAAAGCTGACATTATTCTAAAAACATCCGATTTCTTCTTACACGGCCGACTCTCTCATACAGTCACACTAGGGACAAATATTTAGTCTCCAATCACCACAGCTTGTGATTTTTTTTTTGAACAAAGGAACAAATATATTACATAGAAGAGTTCATTACATCATTTTCTCTTTCTAGGCACCTATCAAATAGCTTGTGATTGGAGATGCAGATCTCTTAAAAGAAAAGAAACTTGGTTAGCCTGTCAAAATTAAAAACACTTGATATTTCTAGGCACCTATCCAGTTTTCTCTTTCTTATGTTTTTAGGCTACTACGGGTCATATGATCCCAACCACCACTGCTTGTGATGAGCAGAGGCAAGGGAAGACAACCAAATGATGAACTCGGTATCAGTTCCTTCAAACCTCCCAGCATGGGAGACAAAAAGGTTCAAGGTTTTTTGAACAAAATATGAACATTCAGGCGTCAACCCTTGCCATTTACTAAACTGAGGCAGAATAGCTCAATCCCATGAAGGGTCCCATTCTATTAAAGGCAGTCATTAGACCCTGCCATCTTTTTCTCAGTGGAATTACCATCTTTCACTAATCTGAAACAAACGTAACAAAGCTGGGAAGACAGCATACAAACGAATAATGTTCATACTTACCTGAAACTTACCCAATGAAGAAATAAACTAATGCATTATCCAAATTAACACTATCCAATTAAGAACAAAAGGAGCCCTCCCCAGTTCGTTTTTGGTATTCATATACAAAAAGAATATTTTTGCACTAGTTCAACCAATAAACCTCTCGCAACGAGATTATAATAACCAAGGGGAGAAAAAGAATAGACACGTACAAAACTACTCAAACTCGAGTAGGATGGCTAACAGAAATTTTGCTATAGATGATGAGTGAGACAACTGGGGAGTGGGTGAATGCTATTTTACATCAACAGACCAATTCAATTTACTTAATACAAAAAAACAGGAAGACGGAGGGGGAGAGAGAGCTCTAATAAAACCCAAAATATCCCCCAGGACCACACCAATTTACAAGAACATTAAAAACAAAACAAAAATATTGAGATAAAGAAAATTCTTTACCTTTCCAGCAAGCATCATGGCTTTAATAAAAAACAATAGCCTCTAGAGAACGGGATATGCAACCACACTCCAGCTGCAACTTAACGCGGTCTGGCAGAGGATAACACCAGCCACATACCTCCCATTACTGTTTAGGCCCACATTCATGATCTGCGTAGAGCTTGGAAGTATAAGAATTTTAAGATATCTAAAAGAGCTCCTCCGAATTGAACTTGTTCCAGGCTTCCTGTTTTCCGAGAAAAGAACATAACGAAGAAAAAAAAAAAATGTATTAAACAAAAGTAAATAACTCGCAGTTATTCAAAAATTAATAACAGTATCTGCAAGTGAATCAACTAAAATGGTGAATTGACTACAAAGTGAACAACAGCTAGGAGAAAATAAAAGAACATGATTGTTAGCAACATTATGATATGTTTAATATAACTTGAAACAATGTGTTGCATTGGCGTTTAGCAATATAGGCTTCCCGCTGTAAAAATACCAAACAAACAGATGATTATAACCTTATGACATTCTCAATGTTCTACAAAGCAGTAGCTGCATCCACTTCATACATATTTTAAGCGAACCAATTAGTAACCTACACATACAAGGGAACATCTATCTGACATGTGCATTCCACCCATAAACAACTCCAGGTGAACAGGGAAAGAGGACATTTTAGACACTGGTAAACAGCGCAAGGAATATCCCAACTCCTTTAGAACAAGACAGCAGATGAGAGAATCTTCTTTAGAGACGGGATTGGCAGAAATGAAAACAGTTGAAGGTGTGGCTCTAAAACTTGTAAATTTCATTTCATTAGAAGGTACAAGAAGAAAAATATTAAAGTTATGGAACAATTTAAGTCCAGGGATGAGGAGTGTCCAAGGACAGAAGCAGATACCATAAATTCCAGGCTACAGTCACAAATTAAGGTCAAAACTGTCAAATGGAAACAATCTTGAAACTGCTCTTAATTCTAGAGCTACTATTTTGTTAACATAAACACTGATAGAATCGGTTCAATCAAACTGGAAGTTAATTTTTCCTACATGGAAAGCACAATATTTACATTAGTCAGTTTGCAGTTTCTTAGGCCAAAAATAACCAACATTTTGTGGTAATCACTAGTGTGAATAAATTCCCTTGCAGCAAAAGAAATTACCCAAGTCCTGGAAGGAGGCTACAGGCTGATTGCTGGTATGGATTTTAGCACCACAGAAAATCAACCCATTTATTTTGATTGGTAAAATTAGAGATATAGCTGTGTAGAGGAGCTGGAAGTCTTAAAAGGGGTTGATTTTCCATACAAGGATGATGAGAAACAGTACACAGTACAAACAGAACATAGAGGCTGAATCAAAATCGACAGTCATGCAAGCTATATGAAACAAACAGAACATATATCCAAAAAATATTCAGGACTTGAAGTACCTTAAGGAGGTCGAACACCTTCTCTGCTATATACTTTTGTTGAAGATTGGCACCTTTTTGTTGCACCTTATCAGGATGGACGCACAAGGTTGCCTTTCTGTAAACTTTCTTGACTGAAGCACCAGTAATCAAATCAGTTAAGGAAACGGGCTGCCAGCCGCATTCAGGCCAAAGTACCTGCATAAACGTTCGACAACAAAGTTGATTAGTCTAGGCTCCAATTATATTACCTTTCACGACCAACAACTGAAGTAGTGACCACAAATTGTATAATTATTTGAATATGATAACTTGATTTGCATGTGGTAATACAGTGATGTGATTTTCAAAGAGGAAATGTGTATGCTGCAGAGTTCATCATCATCAAATATGGTTTCTTGGATCGCCTCCATATCGGAACCCAGAAACAGGGTGCAAGAGTGTAAATAATGAGAGTTGCCAGTAAATAACTGAGATGCAAATATTGTAAAGAATAATGAGAGTTGCCAGTAAAACAGTGAAGCTTGGGTTTAAACATACTAAGTTTCATATACATCCGGTGAATTATATTAAAAGCCTATATAGTTTCACTCTGGCTATCCTAGCTGTGGACCATCATAACCTATGAAACTAATAAGCCACTTGCTGAGTGATAAAACTTCCATCAAGAGTTTGAAGTAACCGCCGTGGACTTCTCTAAGTACAAAACTTTAGGCAGAAAATTAAAGAAAGCACAAAGAATCCAGATGAGATCATTTTACGAGAACATAAAAAATGAGAGTGATGCCAGAAACAAAAACAAACAAATATAACGCACGTATTGCAATGTAGATAGCAGCGCACGCAAGTTTGTTTCTTTTCCTGCAGCCCAGCGCCTTATCTCCGCATCCAGCGTCTCCGCAATTCTCTGGAATAAGCACAAGGACAAAATTAATCTCAGTTCAGTTTATGCGAAGAAGGCAGTGTATGAGGCTAGGTGAATAGCAATAACAAAACTCTGCCAACACCTACATGCAATAACTCACAGACCTAAAGCAAGTCAAGAAGGACCAAGATAACAGAGTGACACTATGTACACCAGCTTCGGTTTTAACTACTTACATGTCTCTCTGCCTGCTCCCTCTGAATTTGAAGGTCTCGCTCATTCTTTTCCGCGAGTGCATTCAGCTGTAAGGAATCATTGAAATGAAGATAAATAATAGAAGTACAGACAAAGAGAACTAATCAATAAACATGTACCACCAGATGTGAGTAATATATTACTACTAAACCATGAGAAAACTTAGCTTCCATCTTGCATTGATTCTTCAAGTGGACCATTAACTAGTTTAATTTAACTTTCGAAAAGAAAAGAATGCATAGCGGAGAAGAAAGAAAAAAATACACCTACTCCTTCTAAACCTGACAAAATAAGCAGTTATGAAATGCTACAAAACTTAATACACATACCACACGCTCCTGGGTCTTTTGATGGCGCTCCATCCTAGCTTTACGTCTTTCATCACTTTCACCTTCTCTTTCTTGAAAGCCTCCCGATGGCGGAGCAGCTTTCCAGAAAAGAAAAAAGATCAAAAATAGTTAGCACCATCATAGACACCAGTGAAAAGCTTCACATGGTTCTGTAGCAAAAAGCCAATACTAGAAGCGCAAATACCTTCAAACATTGAATAAAGGTCCTGGGCCATATTAGATGCAGATGTTGTCTTTCTTATGTTACCTGAGGTTCCAGGATTTGACCGAGGCGCTTCGGGCCCAGCTTTGCTTGGAAATTGTGCATCGAACGAAGAGTTCTAAAGCAAGCAGTTCCATACAAAGAATTAATATAAAATAACTCAGGAAGGCCAGATTACCATAACTTCACACACTTACCGACGTCGTAGTCCTAGCCTTTGGTGCGCTGCTAGGCCTACTACCCATGCCAAAAAACGACTCAAGGTCATTTTCATTCTTTTGCTGACTCTCTCTTGCAGCATCAGATGCCCTCTGTCTAGCCTCTGCATTAGCTCTGTCGACAGAAGATCTTTCTGCTCTATGACGTACGTCGGCTTCAGCCCTCGCCACCGCAGCAGCTTTTTCCTTGGCTTCTGACTGTGCCCTGGCAGCTGCCTGAGCTGCAGCCCTTTCACGTGCTTCATTTTGAGCTTTCTGAACTGCAGCCCGCTCAGCACGTTCACGTGCTTCAGCTTGAGCTCTCTGAACTGCAGCCCGCTCAGCCTTCTGGCGAGCTTCAGCAGCTGCTCTGTCACGTGCTTCCCTTGTAGCTCTCTCAACGGCTTGCCTAGCACTAGCTTTTTCCCTGTTCCTCTCATCTTCCCTTGCTCGTTCTCTTTCTTTTTCAAGTTGTCGTTGTTCTCTTTCCCTCTGTTCATGTTCATTATCTAGTCTCTCTTGTTTCTCTCTGAGTTCACGTTCTTGGGCATCTTGCGTAGCTTTATCATCTCTTTCTTGCTGGCCAGGAACTCGGACTCTACCAGCCTTTGCATTTTCTCTCTCCCTTACTTCTTTAGCATGTTTGAATTTTGCCTCAGCTCTATCCATAGCATCCTTCATAGCTGCAGCAGATGCTGCAGCGGCTGAGTTCTTCTCTAATTCTTCATCACTGGAGAGCGCATCTCCATGTTCATCAGGATTGTTTGAAGGTTTACCCATAGCGAAGTCTTCAAGTTCATCAATTGAAGACACTACTGGACTCTTTGCTGAATCAGGACCACCTTTAGGACTCTGCCAATTTTGACTGAAGTTTTGGGATGAGTACTCATTGACCTTCTTTGAGGTTGCAGACCTCGTTCCACTAGAGAACTGTGATGGTCTAGGTGGAGGTCGTGAAGGGGGTGGAGCACTTGTAGGTTGTGTGATAAGTGGAACTTCTGAGACAGTGAGCCATATCTCATTAGCTGCCGCTTCCAAATTTTCTTCTGATTTTAGTGACATATCTACCTGCGTATTTGGCACACTGAAATCAGCATACACCATGGAAGATAAAGAATAATAGACTTGATAGAAAAATATATTTGAATCTGCTGAAATAGTAGGAATGTCACCGTTGGATGAGAATTCCGATAACTGTCACCAGGCACCCTCTTGTGGGAAGTATTTTCATTCAAATCTTTTCCAACAAAATCGGGTGAACTCGCTCTGTTAGTGCCTGTCTTTTGAGGGCTCCGATCCTTCATTCTATCACTCATGTCAGAAGAAAAGGAGGGCACTGACTTTCCCAGGCCAGCAAGGGGATCCACATCATGAAATATTCCTCCACTAACAGAGTTACTGGGCTTGCTATTTTGTTCCAACGGGTCGGAGAATAACCCTGTGGATGGATACACTGGGGTAGCAGTTGACTCGAAATCCCCAAAGAGGTCAGCATTAGCTGAAGACACAGTAGGTTGTCGTGCTTGATTGGTCTCTGAAGTCCCCCTGGTGAATTATAATGTTACAGGGCTTCAATAAATAAGAATGAGATACAGTATATTCAAATTGAATATCCAAATGACCAAACAAAGCAGCCAACAAAATGAAGACAGGAAACCAGGGTACATTAAAGCACGAACTCAGTTTAATGTAAGTATTAAAGGGTAGCAGCTTATCTAAACTGGCTTTTCATTCACATGTTAATCTAAATTAGACATTTTTAAGCCCCTTGTACAGGTTGTTCCTTCTAAGCAAGAAAATAACCACCAGAAAGGACCAAGCTTGTTTAGGTATAAAACTGAAACATAGAACAGCATGCCTCATACAGATGATCGTCGAAAAGAAGTAGATCCAGTTTCATCAACAGAAAGTCCCACATTCTAGACATCATATAGATGGATGCAGGAATAAACAAACAAAGAATTTTTGCCAGTGTTTCCTTATGAAGAGCGCTTTTTCAATTTAAAGAACAGTCTCTTTAGCTTAAACAGTACAGATCAAACTTTTGGGGAACCAATATATTCTGTTAAATTCCGCTTCAGATAGAAGTTTTGCACGGGCCTTTAGAAAACCAACATTTGCTATTCATCACATGTTAAATCCTCACAAGAAATGGGGTAGAGTTAAAAGAAGTGACAAGCATGGTATTTGAGAACAAGATGACACACAGAAACCATGTTGCTACAAAGTTCATACTTCCGTAACTGAGTCATTGTAATACTACACATGTTCACCTTTGCACAAAACTAGTTTTTGTTTCCAATTGATCTGGTTCATACGAATTTCAAATTTTGAAGCGTATACTCATAAAAAATGCAGGATAACCAGGAGTAAAAGAAATTTTAAATGCAGCATGGATAAAAGTCCTAGCTTCTACTTCTGTAAAATGGACCTACTGCCTGAGGGTGACTGTTCAAATAAAGCCCAACATGTTCACCTTTGCACAAAACTAGTTTTTGTTTCCAATTGCTTCAGCGACTAAGGTATTCCCCATGAACAATATAACGTGAAAGTAAATGATCTGGTTCATACGAATTTCAAATTTTGAAGCGTATACTCATAAAAAATGCAGGATAACCAAGAGTAAAAGAAATTTTAAATGCAGCATGGATAAAAGTCCTAGCTTCTACTTCTGTTAAATGGACCTACTGCCTGAGGGTGACTGTTCAAATAAAGCCCACCATGCTACTGAGGAACCTATGGCATTTAAACTCATTTTCTAATTACTCTAATTACAAGAGTGAACTCAAGCGTAATCACAATCAAACAACAGGAAAAATGACAATCAAGAAATAACAATCTAATCAACTGGTTCAATGATAAACTTCAACTCCCATCTTCACAGAACAAATGGATTAAATTAAACAATCTAATCAACTGGTTCAATGATAAACTTTAACTCCCATCTCCTCAAAACAATCAAGAAATAACAATTCAACATCAACATTGTTATAAATTCAACACAACTGGATTAAATTAAAATTCATAACATGCATACCTGTCATTAGGTGGACTGGCGGCCCCAAAACTGCTAAGCAAATCATCAATTCCAGACTCAGTATCACTCTTACCACTATTATTCTTATTGAATTGCGGTTCAGTTTTACCCAAACCCCCAAGAAGATCATCAAAAAGAGGACCACCTCCTCCCTGATTATTAGGAGGGGAAGTAACTGAAGGGAACAAATCATCATACTTAGTAGATGAAGATGTAGTCTTTAATCCAGGTATTCCTTCAAAGATATCATCATCATAAACAGGTTTATCATAAACCGGTGAAGAAGAACCATAATTATTATTCTTATTCCTGGCATTATTAGGGTTTATACTAGCTTGAGCAGTAGAAGAAGTAGATCCTGATGGAAACATAGAATCATAATCAAATGAAGTAGATGAACTTTCTGCTGCTGGTGTTGTGTACTTAGGTGGACCACCAAATACATCGTCGTAATCCTTATTCATCTTATGATTCCCACCACCACCACCACCCCCGAAAACATCATTACCAAAAGAATTACCAGGATTTGAATTCCATGCTGATCTCGACGAAGAAGAAGCATTAAAACCTCCTGATCCGATCCCATTATTTAAAGTTGTTGTTCCTGTTGATGTACTTCTTGATGCAGCCATTGGAGCAGCTTTACCTTGTGGTCTAACACCAAAATTTAATAAACTGGGAAAATCATCCATCTTCTTAATTAGATCTGGTTGCTTAATTAAGTGCTAAAAACAGATCAAGATTAGATCTGAAGGTTGGAGGGGGGCGATATTTTCAGAATTAGGGCAACGAAAACAATATATAGCGTGTAGATTTGATTGATGATTATTTGGTTTGCGGATCTAATTCAATGGAAGAGTAAAAGAGAATTAAAAGAAAATAATAATTTAATGGGTAAGGAATTTATTTTTCTGGAATTTTGATTAAATTGATTGAGAAATTCATTAATAGGGTTTGGTGAAAAGAGAGATATCCAAACCTTTTTGGTGGGATGTGAGTTTTGGTCGTCGTCGTCCTCCTCCTCCTCGTCTGGTCTGTGAATTTAATCGAAGGTTAGAAGACGAGGCAACCGTAGCAGTGAAGGTGCACAATGTTTGTGTATGTGTGTGTATAAAGAAGGAAGATGAAGAAGAAGAGAATAATTGTATTTTTATGAATTTAAAATTAATTGAATTTGTCCTCGACCATGCTTTTGAAACAAAATTCAGTAAGGAGACTCGATATGGCGACCTCTAAGGCGCCTTTCAAAGAAACACTATCCAGTTTGGCTACTGAATTGGTGCTCACCACAGGTGGTCAATTTCAGATTTCGGTCTCGCTTAGGTGGGATCTGGATATCGGTAGGGCTCCATGATTCGGTTCGGAGCAATGTAGTTAATATCGGATATCGGTTCATCTCGGCCGGGACCGATACACTGGTACGATTTTATATCGAGGATATTATCGTTGAAATATCGGTATAATATCGGTTCTAGATTTAGAGACTATAATTTTATATTAAACATTTTCTCCACACATTTTCGGATAAGATATAATAGATAACATCAATTTTATCAAAAAAACAAAAGAGTAACTTTAGTAACTTGCTTCGAGAGCTACATGCACCTCTACTACCACCTGGAAGACTTTCTTCGCCAAAATTACCCTTAAACTTTATAGAAAACGACCAATACCGTCTCATATCGGGAAATGTAGGAAAATTTCGTATCGACCGATACGGCCGATATTTGACCGAAACGGCCGATATTCGACCGATACGGCCGATATTATCGGGAGAATATTGTATCCCCGATATCCTTCTTATCGTATCGTTCTAGGACGATATCCGAAATATCCCCGATATATCGGCCGATACGGCCGATATTGACTACATTGGTTCGTAGTGGTTTTTAGGCCCATGTACATGCCAAAAAGAAGTTGTTTGGTATATCATGTGGCATGGCAAATCATTTGCGCCATTATGGGAAAATTACTGGGAGATTGAGTTTCTAGCGAGCATTATCATCCAGAACGCTGGCGATATTGAGAGTATCGTTGGCGGCATACATCCCATCGCGTGATATAAATAGTATCGCTGGCGATATTAAGATTATCGACTAGTAGATATTTTGCAACGGCTATTTCCTCCTACTGGTTCCTATATATACGCCATTGTATTTTTCCAAGTTACTCGCACCTATTTCTACCTATATTTCACCAATTTCTCTATCTTTATTCTCATTTTAAATTTCATAATCATCAATGGCGAGACCCAATGAAGAGAGGAATGCTATTATGAATCGATTTATATTACACTAAGAAATGCATTGAAGGTGCAACAACTTGATGATGAGGAAGCTGAAGATAATAAATTAATCGACCCTTTGATGCTTGTACATACGGGCCAAATACCTAGAGTTCCAGAGCCACAAGAAGTATTCTCAAGAAGATATATGTATCGAGGGAGGGAATTTTACCATTGGAAGCTGATGCACGATTATTTTCTTCCCAATTGTGTGTACTGTGATCAAAATTTTCAAGGTCGATTACGTATGCCTCGTCATTTGGTGATAAAGATTATTGAAGAGCCTTGTCGATTTCAAACCTCAATTTAATTATCAGTTTGATGCACTCAATATTAGAGGTCATAGTCCTGAACAAAAAGTTACTTCGGATTTAAGGATTTTAGGTTATGGCACTCCAGCAGATGCGAACGATGAGTACCTTCATATAGGTAAAACAACTTTATTCACTTACCTTTCATTGTTTTGTGGAGTAATGATTAATCATTTTGGTCCAACATATTTACAAAAACCAACTGAGGACGATGTTAGACAAATATTGAGGAAAAATGAGGAAGGGGGATTTCCAGGAATGCTAGGTAGTCTCGATTTTATACATTGGGTATGGCAAGGATGCCCTATTTATTGGGTCGGTCAATATAAGGGTCATTAGCCAAAACCAACAGTTATCCTTGAAGCTGCTGCTTCTTTTGATTGTTGGATATGGCACGCTTTTTTTTGTCTTCCGGGTTCACAAAATGATATTAATGTTTTGCACAAGTCGCCTCTGTTTGAAAATCTGAAGTATGGAATTTGTCCCTAAGTTTGTTTCATGATCAACGACTATCAGTACACTCATGGATATTATCTTGCAGATGGTATCTACCCAAAATGGTCCACCTTGGTTCCATGCTACCGTCAGCCTCCTGTCGGTGCATTGACCCGTTCATACCTCATTTTAACGATGCCCAAATGGAATTAAGGAAGGATGTGGAATGCGCTTTTGGAATTTTGAAGAGGAAGTTCGCTATCATTTGTGGCCCATATCGTGGGTTGAGTCCTCGTGAAATGCACAAGACTATGCTCACTTGTATAATTCTTCATAACATGGTAATTCAGGAAACCCATCGTGATTCGGAGTGGACTTACTATGAAGATGAAGATTTGAGGCCGGAGATTCAACCAGAAAGAGGCGTCCCTGCAAGGAATTATGCTCAAATGACTAATTACATTTATAACCGAAAATTGTATGACTGTTTAAGAGATGATCTGAGATTGAATCTTTGTGCAGAGCATGGAAGACAATTATTAAGTTATGTATTTTATTTTAAGTTAATGAGTAACAACATTTTAAATTAATCAACTTTTCATTTCAAATTAATGTTAAGTAGAATGCAACAACAACATATCAAATTAAAATGCAATGCTTCAAATTAAAACTTTAATTAATACATCAATCATCTAGAGGAACTACTACATCAAACTCATCATCAGTTCCATCCTCATCATCATCACCATTGGGTTGGTTGTTAGTAAATCTAGCTTGTTGTTCAATCTGTTCTTGAATCCTGTCAAATTCGATTTGCCACACATGTTTTTGCAGGGCGTTCATAATTGAAGTGTTAGCTCGAAGAATGTTATGCTTGTCATAGTCAAACCCAAATTTTTCTTGAGAAAGACGACTTTTTTTACTCTCCCTATTTTGAATTTTCCTATTGTTTATGGGTGAAAACCGTTTCTGCTGATTTCAGTAATTTCGGTAGGTGGGTGAGAAACAAATCTAAACCCTAAACAAATGTACTGCACGTGATTACTTTAGATTCGAGAGATCAATCTGTACAATTCTGGCCTAAACCAAGAAATGGTCGTTCCAGACTTGCTTCGGTCACAAAGTGGAGGAGAAGGGTTGGTTTAGGGAGGGAAGCGAAGAAAGTGTTGAGACCAGAACAGTTCTGGAATAGTAGTGTTCAACTTGTATCAGAAGACGGAAGCTTGGGAAGCTTGCAAAAGTTGAAAGCTTTGGGAAAGCTAGCAGTTTGCCTTTTTCTGAGTATTGTATTTCTCAGTGACCAAACTTGTTGTCTGGTGTAAATAGGTAAGACCTATTTATACAAGTCGAAGTGAAACGTACCCTGGTCTCGTAAGAGAAGAAACGGATGAGTAAATGGGAGGAGGTGGTAACCGCCTAGAATTGATGTTCCATAATGTTTGAGCGTTTCACCATTAATCCCTTTACTAACCGTCTTGCTCTTATGACACTGGCTTAAAACGGGCGTAGTGTACGCCGCACGCGGTAGACCGCCAAACCAAAACCCTAGAGAGTATCCCCCAGTTTGTGACATGTGCTGATGTCTCGAGTGTTTTCATGGAAAACGTGTAGCATGTTGCTGGTTACACAACGGGTGCAAGCGGCAATGCCACGCTGCAAGTGGTGCGTCGCATGTGCCAATGGCATGTGTGGCATGCCTTGGTTGCAAGTTGCACGTCGGGTGCAAGTGGCAATGCCAGGCTGCAAGTGGCGCATGGCATGTGCCAATGGAATGTGTGGCATGCCTTGGTTGCAGGTTGCACATCGGGTGCAAGTGGCAATGCCAGGTTGCAAGTGGCGCACGGCATGTGCCAATGGCATGTGTGGCATGCCTTGATTGCAGGTTGCACATCGGGCGTAAGTGGCAATGCCAGGCTGCAAGTGGTGCACGGCATATGCCAATGGCATGTGTGGCATGCCTCGGTTGCAGGTTGCACGGTTTGGCAAGTTAGGCTGTAAGCGCCACTTTGGAATGTGCCAATGGCATGTGTGGCGGCTTGGCCCTTGGGTTGCACGGTTGGCAAGCTAGGTTGCAAGTGCCACTTTGGCATGTGCCAATGGCATGTGTGGCGGCTTGGCCCTTGGGTTGCACGGTTGGCAAGCTAGGTTGCAAGCGCCACTTTGGCATGTGTGGCGGCTTGGCCCTTGGGTTGCACGGTTTGGCAAGCTAGGCTACAAGCGCCACTTTGGCATGTGCCAATGGCATGTGTGGCGGCTTGGCCCTTGGATTGTACGGTTGGCAAGCTAGGATGTAAGCGCCACTTTGGCATGTGCCAATGGCATGTGTGGCGGCTTGGCCCTTGGGTTGCACAGTTTGGCCAGCTAGGCTGCAAGCGCCACTTTGGAATGTGCCAATGGCATGTGTGGCGGCTTGGCCCTTGGGTTGCACGGTTGGCAAGCTAGGCTACAAGCGCCACTTTGGCATGTGTGGCGGCTTGGCCCTTGGGTTGCATGGTTGGCAAGCTAGGCTGCAAGCGCCACTTTGGCATGTGCCAATGGCATGTATGGCGGCTTGGGCCTTGGGTTGCACGGTTGGAAAGCTAGGCTGCAAGCGCCACTTTTGGCTTAGTTTTGGCGTGGTTGCCATGGTGCGCAGTGTGCGACTTAGTTTTGGCGTGGATGCCATGGTACGCAGTGTGCGGCTTAGTTTTGGCACGGTTGCCATGGTGCGCAGTGTGCGGCTTAGTTTTGGCGTGGTTGCCATGGTGCGCAGTGTGCTGCTTAGTTTTGGCGTGGTTGCCATGGTGCGCAGTGTGCTGCTTAGTTTTGGCGTGGATGTCATGGTGCGCACCAGTTGTGCGGCTTGCATAGACTCAGGGTTTTGCGTGTCGAAAACCCTAATTTAGTATTTTGAAAAAAGATACCCTGGTAATTATTGCATAAGTTGGTTGAGTGTTCTAATAAATGTGCTCGGTGTCACTGGTGATGTCATGCTATACGTAAGGTTTTACGATTTTACCCTTTGTCTAAAAACCACCATCAACATTAAGTCTCATGCTTAGCTTGGAACATGAGCCTTGTTGCGAGGTAAGCATAAGATGGTGACAGACGAGTGACGGTAAGTCATAAGAGAAGGTTTGAGGAGGCTTGTCTGAACTTTTTCGAGATGTAAATAGAATTTGCAATCTTTGCTTCTGGTAGTTTTGCACAAATCCCAGTGTTAGGCGTCTTTGGGTTAAGCCATGAAACGGAGTTGCTTGCTGGCATCAAAGGACTTGGAATAGGCATGGACCATCTGGATGGTATGGTGTCGGCAAGGAAAGCTTGGCGTAGCACGGACTGGGAAGAATTGGAAACCGGCGTAAGTTGGGAAGCTGGCGTGTCTTGGGAAACGAGTATGGCCTGGCCAGCTCGGTGGGGTCGGTGTAATCAAGGGGAGAGCGTGTGTTTCTGAAAGGTAACAAAGTTTCCTTGTGATCCTGATTGTCTTCTTTCACGCACGCTTTCAATCAGGGTGTTCTTTTATTTATGCTGAAATTTTGGAAGCGTTACACCCGTGAAACGCGTCGCTCCCCTTCTTCTCATTAGGGTTTGTATGTTATATACATACTGCCGGTAAAGTTACGTTGTCTTACCCTTCCCCGTTAATTGCAAGTAAGGAAACTCTGTCGTCTTCTCGATATCATGATGGCAGCCCCTGGTGATGACAACGACCACATCATCGGTTTTTTGGAAAGGCACCATGGTATTGATGGAGACTGGCCTTCTTCCCATGAGGAGTCGTTGGACAGGATTGGGTCACTGTTTTGTGAGATTGGAGCAATCATCCAGGACATTCCTTCCGTTCATTCATGCGAGGTACAGACGAAGGCGCGGGCTTCCATAAATTCTGATATGGGTGAGACGAAGGATCTTCTTTTAGAGACTGCTGAGAAAATCTCCGGGACGTTTGGCGGAAACTTTGCTGGTGATGTCGGTGACGTCGTGGGAACCATGATCGCGCACATTGGCTCGATGGCTGGAGCTGACGGCATGAAGGAGTTGGTCGTTGTTGTTGAGACGGTGTCCAGGTGGGATATAGAGGCTATTGTTGCTGATACATCATCCTTGTGGAATTTTTGCTGCCCGAAAGATTGCTGGGGAAAGTGTATGAAGAAGCCTTAATAAGGACGCCAGGGGTTTGAGCCTTTGGCGAGTAGTTTTACTCTTTCGTTGTTTCCCTTTGTGACTTAGTTACTTTTGATGTCTTGCAATTTCCTTCTTTTTGTATTCATGTTTGAACTTTTGTGGCTTCGTACCAAATAAAACTTATGGACCCGAGACTTCTGCTGGAAACGATAGTCTTGACTTCCGTGTTATCTTCATTGGAGTGTCCGGTTGATTGAAAGTGATGTTTTGATATGGTACTGATTTCGAACTAGTTTGGGAGGGTTAGAAAAATTATTTTATTTTATTTTTTTGATATTCTACCGGAGGGGAAGGATGAGATTACTTAATGGGAGAAAACTGAAACCCTGCCGGGTGAATGCAAGTGGTGCATTTATCTTGAGGAAATACAATAGTAGTGGTGAAAAGGGAAATTGCTAAGGAAATATCAGAGAGCGAATGTCGGAAAGTTAGGTAGCGCGACCTTTCAGGCACTGAAAGGTTCTAACCATCGTGAGTGAATCACCACACCTTCCAGTTTGTCCGTGTTAATGAGCTTTCAATATCCGCCTAGAAGGATGTCAGCTACCAGATATGGTTCATCCTTCTCTTCCTCAGGAGGGCTCTTTCGAACTGTCATGTTTATTGTCATCTTTTCGACTCAAAACGAGGTTGTCCTGACCACCACATCCCCGATCTGGAATGGATTTGGTTGTTGTGCGATCGCCTGGTTCCTGTTTTCGTCATCTTCGAGGGCAATCTTTAGATCTTTCGCGAAGCGCCTAAAGGGTCCGGCGTTCCATTCACATCTTTTGACAGCGTCGTGCTCGGCAATCGTGCTGAGTCCCCATGACGGGTTATTCTGAAAAATGACTGACTGTATAGAGGGCTGTTTAGTCAGACTTACTTGAGTTCGGAGTTCGGGTGACAGCTTTGGCAGGCCTCCTCCAAGTAATAGAGTCTCGCTGGTAGGTTGTTGGCACCGCGGCAATCCGGACGGTTTGTTACTCTTTCAGGCGTCGATATGGGTAGAGGGGACGTCCCTAGCTTCGTCCCATTGTTGAGTATCCACGGGCGTCCCAGGACCATGTCGTAACTCAATTCTTTGACAATATGGAAAGTCCCATGTGTTGTAGTATTTCCTATGCTGACTTCGAGAGTGACGTAGCCGAGTGCGTTCAAGTTTCTTCCCTCAAGGTCCTTGATGATCGACGGGGAATGGGTAGCCTCTTGTTTCGTTATTCCTGTCGCTTTCAGGGTCTTGAAGGTAACAATGTTGAACTCTGAGGTCGCGTCAATCAGTGCGTTGTTGAATTCGGTGTTCTTCAAATGAACCGTAGTTAGAAGTCCCCAGTTGCACTTCTCAGTAGAGATATCCGGGAAGACTTGCGCCTCTGGTGCGGCTTTTGTAGCAGGAGGAAGCCGCTTGGCAGATACTACGTGGTTGAGGGCCGAGAAAATTTCTTGGCGTTGCGCTTTGGAGAAGTAGAGGATTTCACATATGTGCTGCATCAGGGACTGCACGGTTTCATGTATGGAGTCCCCAGAGATTCCGCAGTTTCTTATGGGGAGCGGATCCCTATGTACTCCTTCATTCCTTAGCCGAAGTTCTCCTGCCTCTACCTTTTCCTTGAAAATGTGCTTCAACTTGTTGCAGTCGCTGGTCGGGTGGCTGACGAACCTATGGTAGTGGCAGTATTTGGGATTTGCCATTTCAGCCTCGGTTAGTGGGCGTCTGAGGGGTGGCAGTCTGATGACGTCATCTTGAACCCACGTTTCTAAGAGTTCGATTACTTCCTCGATTGGAAACGGGAAGTATAGGTCGTCCTCTCTTGTTTCATGACGGGATTCGGGGGCTTAGTCGTAGCCTTCCGTGGCGGAGCCTCCCGTCGTGACGGGGCCGTGCGTCTAGGGTGTTGGTCCATCATCGGCGCCTTCCTCTTTCCTCTTTTATCCACCACGCTTACAAAGGAGGGGCCGGTGTTGTATGGCTTGTTGAGGGGGTGCGCACTCCTCTGAACTTCACGCATTTCTTTACCCTGGGCGGTCTGGTTCTTTCTAATAAAGCTGGTGCTGTTATGGCTGATCGTTTGGCAGCTTCATGGAGTTCGGAGAACGTCTGGAACCGCAAGTTCTCCAGTAAGGCGCGGTAGATGGGAGTCATGCCGTTGATGCATGAATTGACCAGTTGCTGCTCAGTCGCACTCGGATCGTGGCAGTCCAGTGCTTGGATCCTGAATCTCTTGACAAAATCATTTGGATGTTCGTAATTTTGTTGGAACATTCTCCCTAGATCTGAGAGAGTGACTTGTTCAGACACGAAGAAATATTTCATGTAGAACGATGTAACCATTTCACCCCAATCACGGATGCTGCCTGGTGTGATACAGTTGTACCACGTGTATGCTCTTCCGGTAAGTGATTTTGAAAACTCCCTCAGGCGGAGAACATGGTTGTATTCATGTTCACTCAAGGCCTCCAGGAATCGCGAGATATGTTCCCGTGCATTGCCGGTTCCATCGTATAAAGTGAACTGAGGGGATGAGTACCCTCTCGGGAGAGGAATCCTCTGGATTTCGATTGGGTAAGGAGGTTGGTGCTGATGCGCGTCTGTCTCGTCACTTTTGATTCGATTTTGGAGGAGTCGCTCCAGATCTTCGTAAGGAGGTTGTCGTAGCTCTCGTGGTAGCCGTTCTGTTAAGGTCTTGAGGAAAACAAGCACCTCGTTCTGAGTTGAAACCATGTCTGTCTGGGCCCTGGCAAGAGCTTCTTGTCTCTCCATCAGATCGGAGATGGTGATGTAAGGTATGCCTTCCCTGTTTTCTCGTCCTGGTGATTGAGTAGACGTTGTTCGGGTGGCAGTCGGAGGTGCCGCGCTTGCTGAAGCGTTAGGGGCAGTAGTGGCGGCTCGAGCTCTGGTGACCGACGGCGTAATATTTGAAGGACTACCTTCTGAACCACTTGGGTTAGTGGATTGTGCAGGAGCGTTCGGAATGGAAGCGGCTCTGGCTATGGTGACAGGAGGTGTAACACTGGAAGGAGTTCTTTCCTTTGCCAAGGTCGGTAAGTGATGCAGCAGTTCCGTTGGACGAACCGTCGGTGCCAGAAGCAACTTCCATATTGGCGCTTTTAGAGTTTGTTGCGGATCCAGACCTTAGTTCTACCATGCTGAAAGAGTGGAACCAGGAAGGCAATGTCGGAACCGCAAATCAACTTTGCAACTGAGATATTGACCTCCCACTGTGGTCGCCAATTGTTTATGGGTGAAAACCGTTTCTGCTGATTTCAGTAATTTCGGTAGGTGGGTGAGAAACAAATCTAAACCCTAAACAAATGTATTGCACGTGAGTACTTTAGATTCGAGAGATCAATCTGTACAATTCTGGCTTAAACCAAGAAATGGCCGTTCCAGACTTACTTCGGTCACAAAGTGGAGGAGAAGGGTTGGTTTAGGGAGGGAAGAGAAGAAAGTGTTCAGACCAGAACAGTTCTGGAAGAGTAGTGTTCGACTTGTATCAGAAGATGGAAGCTTGGGAAGCTTGCAAGAGTTGAAAGCTTTGGGAAAGCTAGCAAAGTTGCCTTTTTCTGAGTATTGTATTTCTCCGTGACCAAACTTGTTGTCTGGTGGAAATAGGTAAGACCTATTTATACAAGTAGAAGTGAAACGTACCCTGGTCTCGTAAGAGAAGAAACGGATGAGTAAATGGGAGGAGGTGGTAACCGCCTAGAATTGATGTTCCATAATGTTTGAGCGTTTCACCATTAATCCCTTTACTAACCGTCTTGCTCTTATGACACTGTCTTAAAACGGGCGTAGTGTACGCCGCACGTTGTAGACCGCCAAACCAAATCCCTAGAGAGTATCCCCCAGTTCGTGACATGTGCTGATGTCTCGAGTGTTTTCATGGTAAACGTGTAGCATGTTGCTGGTTACACAACGGGTGCAAGCGGCAATGCCAGGCTACAAGTGGTGCGTGGCATGTGCCAATGGCATGTGTGGCATGCCTTGGTTGCAGGTTGCACGTCGGGTGCAAGTGGCAATGCCAGGCTGCAACTGGCGCACGGCATGTGGAGCATGCCTTGGTTGCAGGTTGCACATCGGGTGCAAATGGCAATGCCAAGCTGCAAGTGGCGCACAACATGTTCCAATGGCATGTGTGGAATGCCTTGGTTGCAGGTTGCACATCGGGCGTAAGTGGCAATGTCAGGCTGAAGTGGCGCACGACATGTGCCAATGGCATGTGTGGCATGCCTTGGTTGCAGGTTGCACATCGGGCGTAAGTGGCAATGTCAGGCTCCAAGTGGCGCACGACATGTGCCAATGGCATGTGTGGCATGCCTTGGTTGCAGGTTGCACGGTTTGGCAAGTTAGGCTGCAAGCGCCAATTTGGCATGTGTGGCGGCTTGGCCCTTGGGTTGCACGGTTGGCAAGCTAGGCTGCAAGCGCCACTTTGGCATGTGCCAATGGCATATTGATGAGTGCTAAAAAGTGCATATTTCTATATATTTTTCTTGGCATTTAACTCATCTTTTGTGCATTAATTCTACATTTTATCCCATATTCTGTATTTTCATTGTTTTCAAGAATGAATATTTTTATTAATTAATTTTGCATTTTTAGGTTGTAAATAAAGTTTGGATGAATTGCGGAGCGAAAAGAGCAGAAAAGTAGTGAAAAGTCGGGAGGAATTACGCAAGGAAGCCGCGAGGAATGTTGTGCACAAGACCAAAAGGCAAGAAATGGGCTTAACAAGGAAGAATTGTTCTTAAAGAAGATATGGGCTTGGCATACCCAAGGTCCAAAACCCTTACCCAAACCCATTTCCAATATCCATACCCGCCTCCATCTTCAGCCGTCAGATTGGATCATCTCAGCATCCTACGGTCGCTTCATCATAGTGCATCAAAATCTGAAGCTCCTGTCAAACACTATAGCACCTAACTCCATCTTGAGCCGTCAGTTTCGTTGTGTCACGCATCCAACGGTCGCTCAAGACCTGCTTCCATCTTGCCGTTAGAGTCAATCTAGAATTGATAATCCAACGCTTTCGCTTCGATGTGCATCAGATTTTGATGTTCCGCTCAACACTACAACACCTGACACCTATACCCTTCAGCCAAACGCACCTTACCCAAATTCTCATATTCCTCCTTCGAGCAGTCGAGCTCTGCTCCTGCCAACTCCACCCTCTCCGTCGCCTCAACCACCACCACTCCCCTCCACGAGCCGTCAAATCCCCAAACACTCGAACCCATCACTACCACCTAATCCCCCATCATTCTAGCCTACTATTATATCACTTTCTCCTCTTCACAGTTCCTGAAACCATAGGAGAGAAAATGATGGAATAGCTCGAGCTAGGGAAATTGTACCAGAAGAGTGAGCAGGAGAGGAATAGGAAGCGTGGGTCAAGCTAATTGAGTGGATATCAGAAGTAGTTGGTAAGAATTTTTGATTTAATTTGTAAACCCTAATTTTAGAAATTAGGTATTTTGGGGGAATTGAAATTGGGTATAAATAGAAGGCTTGTGTGTTGTGTTGGGGCATGCCTGGGCTAGCCAGTGCTTCACCCAAGAGGACTGGAATAGCCAGTGCCTCAAGGGTTAGTTCTTAATTTAAATTATTTTGTAAATTTCAATTGTATTTGTTCACCATGTCTAGTATGTTCTAATTTACTTGCTAGGGCTTAGATGAAACTCTTGATTTCATGCTAGGATAGTTAGTATACATGTTATTGTTCTTGTGATGTTTAAACTGAAGTAGGACTGATAATTAGCCATTTGAGCTAATTCACCTGTGATCAGCTGTGCTGTAAGAAGACAACTGATGCTAGGGGTGAAGTTGTGACTGTGGTTAAGAAATCAGTCTATTTGAAGGACTGTATTGAATTGCCTTAGGAATGATAGTTAACTAGTTGAGCCAAAATACCTGTGATCAGCTGTGCTTTAAGAAGACAGCTGATGCTAGGGGTAAGTTAGCAAGGTTAGTTAGTAAATCACTCATTGTAGTATTCCCTGAAAGAACAAGACATAGCTTGCATAAGAACTTCCTTAGTTTAGGATCAAGATGTGGAATCAAATGCCTTAGTATCCTCCAAGTCTACCATCTGTAGCTGTAATCATCTTCACTGCCTTTGGCTCACTGCTACTATCACTCTTTGCTTCATTAGTTCACTGCTTAGAGAATTAGCTTAGGAAACTTCAACTCACACCCTAGTCCCTGTGGATTCGACCCGTATTTGCACAAGCTACAATCGACACCGTGCACTTGCGGTTAACAAGTAGGCTTCCTCTTTGCTCTTATTTTCTTACATCCTCACAAGCCTACCAAGTTTTTGGCGCCGTTGTCGGGGACTTGGCGTTGTGTGGTTGTTGTTCTTTTTATCTTACTTTGTTGTTTTGTTTTTTTTTGTGTAACTTAGCTGTTGTGTAGTGTAACTTAGTGTAACTTAGCTGCATTGCATACTGTCATGTCATACTTGCATATCATTGCATAATTTGCATAACTTAGGAGCATATTCATATTGCATTTGCATATTCATCCTGCATCATCTGTTTTCTTGCATCTTAGTAGCTCTGTAACCTGTTGTGTAGTGCAAGCATCTCTGGCCATGTTTATCTTGTAACAGTTGCATATCTTGCTCTCAAGTTATTGAAACTTCTGGAACTAAGAACTTGGTTGAGTGACAGGTACTGCTGAACCTGTGTTGCTGCTGCTGCTGGTGCTACTACTAATTGGTGTTGAGCCTCTGGTGCTCTTGCCGTTGTTGCTGCAGTTGTGCTGCTACTTTCTTCTTCTCCCTGCTGCTGCTGCTACTTCTTCCTGCTGCTGCTGGTGCTTGGGCCATTGCTACAGCCAGCCTCTGGTGTTGCTGCTGTTTTCCTTCTGCTATTGTTGAGTTGCTGGTCTGAGCTTGTTGTTGAGAACCAAGCCCAACTGGGCTGTGCAACCAAAATCAGAGCAACTGGGCTGTGCTTAAAGAGTAAGCCTAAACCCATTAAGAGAACCCAAATTGTGGGCTTCCATTTTCTATTGGGTTTGTAATTTGAACTGAACGGTGGGCTTGACCCAACAAAAATTTGAAAAACGTTTTTAGGCCCAAGTGGGCCTCGTATTTTGGCTAACTGAGAGCCTAAAAATCAAATACCCAGCTGGACCTCGTGCATTCCTGGGCTTGGTTCGCTGAACTCGTTAGTTGGGCCGTGTACTCAAATCTCTAGGTTGTTCGCTGGGCTTGTCCCACAGAAAATTTGAACCAGTTAGCTGGGCCTCATCCCATTAAAACCAAAAGGAGTTTTCAAATCCCATAAAAACCAAATGTTTTTCATTCCCTTCAAAACCAAAATTTTCCCATAAAAAACCAAAATTTTGAAAACCCATTAGTGGGCTTTGTGTCTTTTCAATATGGGCCAACCTCATTCTCTCCATGAATACATGTATCCCACAATAAAAATTCCATTATCATGTATTGTCTTACCTCAAACCAATAACCCTTTTAAAATAAATGCAAGCATGATACAAATACTTCCTATATTTCGAGGGTTCGATTCTGAGAACCCCTATACTCATGTAAGAGAGTTTGAACAAATTTGTCGGACTATGCAACCTGATCATATGTCCGAAGACTCTCTGAAATTGCGTTTGTTTACATTTTCTCTAAAGGAAAGGGCCAAAACATGGTTTTACGGTTTGAGACCACAATCAATCAACACTTGGGACCAACTCACAGATCTATTTTTCAAAAAATTCTTTCCACATCATAGGACCATCGCTATTCGTCAAAGTATCAATTGTTTTGTCCAATTGGATGAGGAAACTGTTTTTCACTATTTTGAACGTTTTAATGATTTGTTGAGCGAATGTCCGCACCATGGATTTGAGAAGTGGATACTTGTCGTCATCCTCTATGAGGGACTAGACTTTAAATCTCGAACCATGGTTGAGTCTATGTGTAATGGTAAATTTCTTGATAAATCTGTGGATGATGTATGGAAATTTTTAGCTGAGATTGCAGAGAAAACCCATCAATGGGAATCTGTTAGGGAAACAGGGACAACACCACATGGTATGAGTCACCCCCATGAGTTAGAGTCTTATTCTTGTGATAGCTCCTACCTTAGGATTGAAAATTATCCTAGATTGCAAAATCCCTATCATGATGATGATGATGATTCTGATGTTATGTTAGAAGAACATGTCTATACTGAAAATGTTATGGAACCTTTGGGTTCAAATACATTAGGCTTCTCTGCCTCGACCTTCATGAATGATGTTTCTTCTAGTATTCCATATACATGTGATGTTGATACTGATTTTGAGCATGTGCATCTGTCCTATGAAGATGACTTAGGTAATATAGAATCTTCTGTTGACACTAATATGCATGAAAATATAATTGTTGTGTCTGATTCTCTACCTGGGTCACGTTGTGATGTTTCCACTGATTTGCCGATGCATGAGAATAATTCTTCTGATGATGTTGATGATTCTGATTTGTGTGAGCATGGTGAGCATGTTGTGACACTTGTAGAAGACTTAGGAGATGTTGATGTGATTAATAATGATGTGCCTATCGTCCTACATAAGTCACAATCTGATGGCCTTCCACCCAACCTAGATTTGGTTTGTACCGATATTGTCAAACCAATTTTTCTGAGAATGCCCAACCTAGGTTTGGAACTGTGTGCTTCTCAAGTCCTTTTGGACTATTTTGCATCTAAGTATAATATCTTTGAGGAGCCACAGTTGGAATTAGCATGTTTGCCCGTCCCTAGCAAAGTTCATTTCGAGCTAGACCTTGGGCATGATGAACCCCCAAAACTGCGAGATTTTGTACCCAGAATTATATCTGTTGAAAAATCCAGGTTTGGGGGTAGCTCATTTTGTTTCACAGCCTCACTTGCATTTCTTTCCTATTATTATTGTGTGAAGCTGTTGAAATGTCTACACTCCGTCTTTTGGGTTGATCCTCAAGTCTTTAGATTGTTAGTGTATGGTGAATTTTCTTGTATATAATCCAGTATATAATATTCTAGATAAATCTTTTGTTTCTTTTGTATATATTGTGCTAATCCAATATGATCTCGGCTAAAAAATGTTGGATTTTAGCCTTGAATAACAGAGTTCTAATCTTGCTTTCGCCGTCAAATTGGGTAATCTCTTTCCTTTTTCTCTACTCAGCATGATCCTCTTCGTATGTTGTATTACAATTTTGTTCATCTTTTGAAACATTGAGGACAATGTTTAGTTTAGGTTTGGGGGTAAAGAGTAGATACCACGATAGCATGCAATAATTGAAAACAGAACTCTTTCTTTTTGAAAAAAAAAATAATAATAATAATAATAAAAAAATCATAAAAATGGAGCTCATTTACCTTGAAATGTTGACTCTTGTGCATGTATGTAAACATAAGGATTCTTAGTCTAGATATTTAGGCACCCTGATTCTAGCACAATTCACATGTGATAAGAAACTTGCACACGCACAATCTACCAATACATGTATAGCATCGATCTTCAAGGTGTTTGATAGGAAGTTAGATTGCCAATCACTTTAGAATACTGAATGAGACTTGACTAGCTTGTTCTTTGATTGGCTGGGATAGAAGTTGGAGGATACGTTAAGAAAAGCAACCATAGAATTTGACCGGATGCATTCGATAAGGGCCACCTCTTGCTAAGAGTCATGTAATTATGTTTTTCTTTTTGTTCATGTATCAAAAGTGTCACTATGTTGTAAAGATCAAAGTTATTTCTTCAAAAAAAAAAAATCAAGTATTTATTTATTCCATGTGTTTGTCATGTTAAAGACAATAGTTCTCTCTTGTTCCAAAAATAAAAGAGAGTAATCAATGTAAATAAGAGTCATGTAAAGAGTCATCTTTTTGTTGTAAATAGTCTTGTAATAAGCAAGGAGGGTGCAGCCATCGATGTATAACGCGGGTAAACTGAAATATCACCAACCCATTGGGTGAACATTCACAATTCTCGTAAAGCCGGACAGCTAGCTTGGCTTAGAATTCGGTTCTTAGACTAAAAACTATCTATTGGTGACTAGTAGTCATAACTTCAGGTCATTCTAGAAACATGTGTAGATACAATTTACACTCTTATCACGTGTCTTTAGTTGTTATCAGTGCTAGGATTGTGCCTTTGATAGCTAGATTGACATCTCCATTTTGTTGTGAGCTTCTACTGTCTTGCACATGTCATATTTCATGGAATCTGAGCTTATATTTTGTCCTAGAACTTTGTAGGTACGTACTAAGCAAACCTTCACGAGACTTCAACTCGTCCACTAGGGACACTTAGTGGTTTAAAAGGCTTAGTGCATACGCTAAATGCATTCGAGAGACCAGCGACACTGGTATAGGTAGGATTTCCTTAGTTTTGTTTTACTTGAGGACAAGTAAAATTCAGGTTTGGGGGTATTTGATGAGTGCTAAAAAGTGCATATTTCTATATATTTTTCTTGGCATTTAACTCATCTTTTGTGCATTAATTCTACATTTTATCCCATATTCTGTATTTTCATTGTTTTCAAGAATAAATATTTTTATTAATTAATTTTGCATTTTTAGGTTGTAAATAAAGTTTGGATGAATTGCGGAGCGAAAAGAGCAGAAAAGTAGTGAAAAGTCGGGAGGAATTACGCAAGGAAGCCGCGAGGAATGTTGTGCACAAGACCAAAAGGCAAGAAATGGGCTTAACAAGGAAGAATTGTTCTTAAAGAAGATATGGGCTTGGCATACCCAAGGTCCAAAACCCTTACCCAAACCCATTTCCAATATCCATACCCGCCTCCATCTTCAGCCGTCAGATTGGATCATCTCAGCATCCTACGGTCGCTTCATCATAGTGCATCAAAATCTGAAGCTCCTGTCAAACACTATAGCACCTAACTCCATCTTGAGCCGTCAGTTTCGTTGTGTCACGCATCCAACGGTCGCTCAAGACCTGCTTCCATCTTGCCGTTAGAGTCAATCTAGAATTGATAATCCAACGCTTTCGCTTCGATGTGCATCAGATTTTGATGTTCCGCTCAACACTACAACACCTGACACCTATACCCTTCAGCCAAACGCACCTTACCCAAATTCTCATATTCCTCCTTCGAGCAGTCGAGCTCTGCTCCTGCCAACTCCACCCTCTCCGTCGCCTCAACCACCACCACTCCCCTCCACGAGCCGTCAAATCCCCAAACACTCGAACCCATCACTACCACCTAATCCCCCATCATTCTAGCCTACTATTCTATCACTTTCTCCTCTTCACAGTTCCTGAAACCCTAGGAGAGAAAATGATGGAATAGCTCGAGCTAGGGAAATTGTACCAGAAGAGTGAGCAGGAGAGGAATAGGAAGCGTGGGTCAAGCTAATTGAGTGGATATCAGAAGTAGTTGGTAAGAATTTTTGATTTAATTTGTAAACCCTAATTTTAGAAATTAGGTATTTTGGGGGAATTGAAATTGGGTATAAATAGAAGGCTTGTGTGTTGTGTTGGGGCATGCCTGGGCTAGCCAGTGCTTCACCCAAGAGGACTGGAATAGCCAGTGCCTCAAGGGTTAGTTCTTAATTTAAATTATTTTGTAAATTTCAATTGTATTTGTTCACCATGTCTAGTATGTTCTAATTTACTTGCTAGGGCTTAGATGAAACTCTTGATTTCATGCTAGGATAGTTAGTATACATGTTATTGTTCTTGTGATGTTTAAACTGAAGTAGGACTGATAATTAGCCATTTGAGCTAATTCACCTATGATCAGCTGTGTTGTAAGAAGACAGCTGATGCTAGGGGTGAAGTTGTGACTGTGGTTAAGAAATCAGTCCATTTGAAGGGTTGTATTGAATTGCCTTAGGAATGATAGTTAACTAGTTGAGCCAAAATACCTGTGATCAGCTGTGCTGTAAGAAGACAGCTGATGTTAGGGGTAAGTTAGCAAGGTTAGTTAGTAAATCACTCATTGTAGTCTTCCCTGAAAGAACAAGACATATCTTGCATAAGAACTTCCTTAGTTTAGGATCAAGATGTGGAATCAAATGCCTTAGTATCCTCCAAGTCTACCATCTGTAGCTGTAATCATCTTCACTGCCTTTGGCTCACTGCCACTGTCACTCTTTGCTTCATTAGTTCACTGCTTAGAGAATTAGCTTAGGAAACTTCAACTCACACCCTAGTCCATGTGGATTCGACCCGTATTTTCACAAGTTACAATCGACACCGTGCACTTGCGGTTAACAAGTAGGCTTCCTCTTTGCTCTTATTTTCTTACATCCTTACAAGCCTACCACATATGTGGCGGCTTGGCCCTTGGGTTGCACGGTTGGCAAGCTAGGCTGCAGGCGCCACTTTGGCATGTGCCAATGGCATGTGTGGCGGCTTGGCCCTTGGGTTGTACGGTTTGGCAAGCTAGGATGCAAGCGCCACTTTGGCATGTGCCAATGGAATGTGTGGCGGCGTGGCCCTTGGGTTGCACGGTTGGCAAGCTAGGCTGCAAGCGCCACTTTGGCATGTGCCAATGGCATGTATGGCGGCTTGGCCCTTGGGGTGCACGGTTTGGAAAGCTAGGGTGCAAGCGCCACTTTGGTATGTTCCAATGGCATATGTGGCGGCTTGGCCCTTGGGTTGCACGGTTGGCAAGCTAGGCTGCAAGCGCCACTTTGGCATGTGTCAATGGCATGTGTGGCGGCTTGGCCCTTCTGTTGCACCGTTGGCAAGCTAGGATGCAAGCGCCACTTTGGCATGTGCCAATGGCATGTGTGGCAGCTTGGCCCTTGGGTTGCACGGTTGGCAATTTAGGCTGCAAGCGCCACTTTTGGCTTAGTTTTGGCGTGGTTGCCATGGTGCGCAGTGTGCGGCTTAGTTTTGGCACGGTTGCCATGGTGTGCAGTGTGCGGCTTAGTTTTGGCATGGTTGCCATGGTGCGCAGTGTGCGGCTTAGTTTTGGCGTGGTTTCAATGGTGCGCAATGTGCGGCTTAGTTTTGGCGTGGATGCCATGGTGCGCACCAGTTGTGCGGCTTGCATAGACTCAGGGTTTTGCGTGTCGAAAACCCTAATTTAGTATTTTGAAAAAAAGATACCCTGGTAATTATTGCATAAGTTGGTTGAGTGTTCTAATAAATGTGCTCGGTGTCACTGGTGACGTCATGCTATATGTAAGGTTTTACGATTTTACCCTTTGTCTAAAAACCACCATCAACACCTATCAACTGCTTCTTGCTTCTCGACGGTCTTTTGATGTTCCATAAACTCCGCCATGTTAAATTCACTAGAACTCCCTCCTTCTTGAGCTAATTTTCTAGCCAATGTTGCATTGTTCCTCCCTGGAAGTTTTCTCTTACCATCATCATAATTATTAAAAACTAAGTTACCATTTGGATTTTCTTGCATTATCTGGTGAAAAATTTGATGGACCCGGTGAATATGATGAAGAATTTGGTGTTGAGGGAGAAGAATTATATGGTGACTTTTTAGGTACTTGTTGATTACTTTCTAAGAAGTCTGGATTATATTTGTTCGACACCCTCAAAATATGATAACAACTTTCGTAAGTGAACTGTTTACCATGCTTTCGCTTCCAATCTGTACGAACCTGTCTTTCAAAATCAACATCCACCTGACCACTCTCCTTGCCTCCTCTCTTGGCTTGCATTATCAATGCAACATAGGCGGTTATTTCCTGTTGATTACAATGAAGTGTTCAGCCAATCCTTTTGCATCACGTCCATTGATGTTCATGGTTTGTTCTTCATATTTACGAAATAAATTTTCCCACATGGTGTTACCATGTTGTTGTGCACCATCGATACAATCTTAGGTAAAAAAAACATAATTACGACAAATGCATTCATCTTCTATCTAGTTGTATTTTGCACCACGGACTATGGTTTTTTACCTTTGCCTTTGCCTTGACTTTGATATTGTGAATCTATATTACAAGAAATAAAGAGTTGTAAAGAAAGTGTGATTGTTTTAGATCTGAAGAAAATTGAAAGATTGAGAAATTCTATAGATATTTAGAAATTCTGGTGTGAGTTGAAATGAGTTTGAAATTGGGTATTTATAATAGGGGGAAATTGTAGCCGTTGGATGAGGATTTGATGAGCGATGCTCAGGTATGCGAGCGACATAGAGACCATCGTTGGCGCTGGAATGACCAGCAAGAGGTTTTGTGACCATGTAGCGATGGACTCTCTATCACTCGCTGGAAACTCCATCGTGTATGCCTATATGTTATTTCAGAAATATAGGCATGTGAGTTTGGCAATTTGGCATACCCATAGTGGGTGCATATATGGCAAATTATGTTTGGCACGTGCATAGGAATAGGCATTAGGAAAAAATTAACCAAAACCGAAATACTCAGTTCTTCAGTTTATAAAGCAAGTGTTACCATCTAGCATATTCAATCTTGATCGATTCGGTAAAAAACTGGTCGGTTTTGGTTAATCGACGCATCATTTTTTCTATCTTCAAAAATTATAAGTTCTGGATGTTTAACCATGAAATCAAACTGAAAATCAATTTGTACAAAAAAAAACATAGAAGAACATAGCTATCCATCATGTGCTTTTTGTTTGAGCTATGAATTGCTAGAATACATCAAGTACGAAATTGCTTCAAAAACAACGATTACTGCAGCAACAACAATTTGGTACAGAATTGCTTCAAATCCCTACTTCTCTAGTAAAAATTTGCTTCAAATAATTAAATTCTAGTATATACGGATTAGAAAGATAAATAAAATTACATACTTGCTAATTATTATTAGGTAAATTATTATCAGGTAAAAAATTGCTTCAAAATCAACAATTGTTGCAATTAGGTGTCGAGTTACATATAAAACTTAAACCTTCTCCCACCAGAATTTTTTTTAAAACTTGAAAGCTCTCCCCACCAGCATCACCTACCACACCACCATCAAGTATTCACTAGAAAATCCACCGTCCATCACCAATCACCACCATCCACTGCTACAAAAATTCTTTTTCAAATTGAAATTGAAGGGTGTCGAGATATATTTACTTGGTGGCAGCACCAATACTTCCCTAGGTTGAATTTCTTCAAGTTCTTATAAAGCATTATCCATAAAAGTACGAACAAAGAAACTGGTAAAAATCATATGACTAACTAATCTTTTGAGAATGAAATATAGGGAAATCATAGATGAAACCTAAATTCTTACTCCCCCGTTTCCAAAAAATAGGCTTGTTTCCTTATTTGGAAAGTCAAATGTTATTAGTTTACTAATTTACCCATGGAGGGACCACTTTTCTTTTTTCTTTATCTCTCTTAATATTAATATGAAGAGGGGACCACTTCTCTCTAATATCAAATCAATAGAGCCATGGATAAAGTAGGAAAAACTATGACAAAATGACTATAATTATTAGTTCTCTTAATCCTTGTGCAAACCAAACAAGACTATTTAGAAACTGATGGAGTACTAAGGTTTTGGTGTTGGTTGTGGTTGTGTAGAGAGGAAAAGAATATTCTGATGGTTCTTACTTTGCAAATCGTGGTGGCGGTGCTTCTGGAAGATAAGATAAGAGAGTTTCTTGCCAGAACCAATAAATCGATATGTTACGGATAATCTTGTTTAGTTGAAGCTAAATTCCCGGAAAAAAACTGAAATTGTTGTCTCGTCTCGGCTGAATCTCGGCTGAGATAAGCGAGTTTCTTGCCAAAATATCGGATCATCAGGGTTTGAAGTTTTCGTCTCGCTTAGGTGCCGAGATCAGGAATCCCGATAAGATCTCGATCGAGATGGCTGAGATCAACTATATTGGTCACATCCTACTGTGTTGTTTATTAGAACAGGTTGTTTATTTTTTTAGACTCATCGGACTCATTATCAAACTCAAAAATATTAAGTCATAGAATTATGAAAAGCTTTTGAATGTAGTCAGATATGTGTTCAACCAATCAGATACAAAATAGTACCTGATTGAAATAGTTTGGAGTGTGGGTTTTTTACAACGGCAAGCCTGTCAATTCACTCATGAACCCATATCAGAAATGCATTGCTTATAGGCTTCATCAACGGTATGGGAATCTGTACTGATCCATATGGTCTTTCCAAGTATAAATGTGTGTGTGTGCGCGTGACCGCACGCAAGGGATTCACACATCTGAACCCTTAGTTTTTTATTTACATCTTATTTTTTTACCGGGTATCCCAGTATTTCTACTGTACTCACATATGTATCGAATTTATATTGATTGGACAACTTCTAGATGAATTGACCACTAGTATAGAGCATCAGTATTCTTCTCGGAATGTCATTGATACTGGTTACAACTCCTCCGAAGATGTTCTCTGACTATACAAAGTATATATTCATGACATACTCTTGTTTTTTAATGACTATCAAAGATCCTAGATGGAAATCCTATAATACATAGCAACTTGAGCGTTTCCAAGTAGCAATAATTTTATATATTGATTCCTTGAACTCGTTTTATTGATGTAGACTTCCAATGAGTAATATTGATTTGCTACTATGCTCATAGTATCTATGAAAAAGTGGGGGTCTAACAACACCACCCAATATTTCGCTTACCAATCTGTATGGACAAACTCTAATACACTTTTAAGAGAATCAACAAGACTCAATCAACTAAAAGTATATCAACGAGTTTATATCTCTCTCTTGATTTGATTTCCTCAAACAGAAACTATGAGTACTAATCAAATACAAGTAATAACTTGGATGGTACCAAAGACCAATATCCAAGGATCAATCAATGACAATCAACAACCAAAGGTTGGATTACTCTAATTGATGATCTAACGCACAATCTGTATTATTTCAATTATAAAGATAAAACAATATAATGCGGAAATTGAAATAACATAGACACCAGAAATTTTGTTAACGAGGAAACCGCAAATGCAGAAAAACCCCGGAACCTAGTCCAGATTGAATACACACTGTATTAAGCCGCTACAGATACTAGCCTACTCCAAGCTAACTTAGGACTGGACTGTAGTTGAACCCCAATCAGTCTCCCACTGATCCAAGGTATAGTTGCACTCCCTACGCCTCCGATCCCAGCAGGATACTGCGCACTTGATTCCCTTAGCTGATCTCACCCACAACTAAGAGTTGCTACGACCCAAAATCGCAGGCTTTGACAATAAAAAAATCTGTCTCACACAGCCAAGTCTATCAAAGGATCAATCTGTCTCCCACAGATAAACCCTAAAGGTTTTGTTCCGTCTTTTGATAATAATCAAGGTGAACAGGAACCAATTGATAATACGGTCTTATATTCCCAAAGAACGGCCTAGATTAATCAATCACCTCACAACAATCTTAATCGTATGGTAGCGAAACAAGATGTTGTGGAATCTCAAACAATGAGACGAAGATGTTTGTGATTACTTTTTATATCTTTCCTATCAGAGATATCAATCTCAAGCCAATCAATCTGATTGTACTCTACGATAGAAGATGCAAGATCAGATCACACAACTACGATAAAAGTAGTATCGGTCTGGCTTCACAATCCCAATGAAGTCTTTAAGTCGTTTACCTGGTGTTTATGGTGGTTTTTAGCTTAGGGTTAAAATCGTAAAACCGTACATCTGATATTACGTCATTATGACCAGTAGCACATTTATTGAATCAATCAGCATGCCTATGTAAGAATTACCGGGGTACCTTTTTTTACACGGGTCATGTCCCATGGCAGAACCCTTAATATTGACCGACATCCCAAATCCTAATTCTCATGCTACCGCGCCAAGGAATGCCAACCATGCCAGCCGCACCACTGTGCCAATGGAAAACGATGCCAGCCACATCTCCGCGCCAAGGCATGCCAACCATGCCAGCCGCACCACTGTGCCAATGGCAAACCATGCCAGCCACATCTCCGCGCCAAGGCATTCCAACCATGCTAGCCGCACCGTGCGCCAATGGCATGCCAAGCCCTTGGCCCCACCATGCCAAGCCAAACGCACCTTGCCTTGGCCCTAGCCATGCTATCCGCACTATACGCCAATGGCATGCCAAACCCTTGGCCCCACCATGCCAAGCAAAATGCACCTTGCCTTGTCCCTAGCCATGCTAGCCGCACCATACACCAATGGCATGACAAACCCTTGGCCCCACCATGACAAGCCAACCGCACCTTGCCTTGGCCCTACCATGCCAAGCCGACCAAACCCTTGGCCCCATTATGCCAAGCCATCCGCACTATTCTGCCTTGGCCCCACTATGCCAAGCCTTCCGCACCATTCTGCCTTGGTCCCACTATGCCAAGCCGTCCGCACCATTCTGCCTTGGACCACTATGCCAAGTCGTCCGCACTATCCTTCCTTGGCCCCACTATGCCAAGCCTCTCGCACCATTCTGCCTTGGCCCCACTATGCCAAGTCGTCCGCACCATTCTGCCTTGGCCCCACTATGTCAAGCCGTCCGCACCATTCTGCCTTGGCCCCACTATGCCAAGTCGTCCGCACCATTCTGCCTTGGCCCCACCATGCCAAGCCGTCCAAACCCTTGGCCCCACCATTCCAAGCCAACTGCATCTCGCCTTGGCCCCAATCATGCTAGACGCACCATGCGCCAATGGCATGCCAAACCCTTGGCCCCACTATGTCAAGCCGTCCGCGCCATTTGCCTTGGCCATGCCATGCCGACCTTCCCTATGCGGCTACCAAAACGAAGGCGTGCGACGATCAACGACCACCCTTCAATCCTAGATGCAAATCCTAGCCGTCCAAGGTCGCCATACAACGCATGGTAACCTTTGGCCCAAAGCCCTAGTTTTGGCCACGCCAAACCGCGCCAAGGCATGCCATGCCACATGTGTCGCGCCATACCATGCCGGCCTTCCCTATGCGGCTACCAAAACGAAGGCGTGCGACGATCAACGACCGCCCTTCAATTCTAGATGCAAATCCTAGCCGTCCAAGGTCCCCAAACAACGCAGGTAACCTTTGGCCAAAACCCTAATTTTTGGCCGCGCCTAAACTATGCCAAAATCCCATCTTGGCTACGCCTAAAACATGACCGGTCATGTTTTCGTGCCGCGGGCTGCAAAACGAAGGGTTGCAACAATCAACGGCCACCCTTCCATCTGAGATGCAGATCTTAGCTGTCCAAGTTCGCCAGCTAACTCATGGCAACTTTTGGCCCAGTGCCAAGCCCTAATTTTGGTCGCGCCTAAACTATGCCAAAACCCTAATTTTTGGCCGCGCCTAAACTATGCCAAAATCCTAGCTTGGCACGCCTAAAAACATGACCGGTCATGTTTTCGTGCCGCAAGCTGCAAAACGAAGGGTTGCAACAATCAACGGCCGCCATTCCTCTCAAGATGCAAAATCTCGACCGTCGAGGGTCACCGAGCCGGCAAGTCTCCCAAGCTCAACTTGCAAAACAACAACAACATGCTACATGTTTTCCACGAAAACACTCGAGACATCAACACATGTCACAAACTGGGGGATGCTCATTAGGGTATTGGTTTGGCGGTTTACAACGTGCGGCGTACACTATGCCTGTTTCAAGACAGTGACATAAGAACAATGCGGTTAGTAAATACAGGGAGTAATGGTGAAACGCTTTCCTTCATTATGGAACATCAATTCCAGGCGTTATCGGTTACCACCTCCTCCTATTTACTTATCCGTTTCCTTTTCTTACGAGACCATGGTAAGTTTCACTTGAACTTGTATAAATAGGTCTTACCTATTTCCACCGAACAACAAGTTTTCGGTCAGGAGAGATACACCACTCAGAACCTCTTGTCAGCTTTCCCTTATGAAGCTTTCACTTTCTAATACAAGTCAAGCAACTACTCTTGTTAGTGAAAAAACGGGGGTCTAACAACACCACCCAATATTTCGGTTAGCAATCTGTATGGAAAAACTCCGAAATACTTTGCTAGAGAATCAACTAGACAGTCAGACTCAATCTAGAATGAAGTATCTCAAAGAGTTATTATCTCTCACTTGTTTTGATTAATACTCAAGCTAAAACAATAGTGATTCTTATAATCAAACACAAGGAATAACTTGGACGGTATCAAAAACCCATATCCAAGTGTTAATCATTGAAATCAACAATCACAAGATTGGATCTCTAATTGATTAAGCTTCAACGCACAAACTGTATTATTTCAATTATATAAAATATAATGCGGAAAAGAAATAACACAGACACCAGAAATTTTGTTAACGAGGAAACCGCAAATGCAGAAAAACCCCGGGACCTCGTCCAAATTAGATACACACTGTATTAAGCCGCTACAGACACTAGCTGATAGACGCATTTATGTGTCTAATTTGTCCTCAATGTTTCGTATTGTTAGTACTCGTTTTCGTCCTTATTATGGTGTTTTGTGTGTTTGTAGGTATTTTTTGGAAAATAAACTTTGGTGGAAAAATCGGCTCGAAAAGTTGTCTAAAGCACCCGGAGGACACATGTTATTCGGACTCGCATTGTTGGATAAGGGGCACCCAAATGATAAGTGGTACCCAAAGGATATTTACACCCAAGCAGCTGACCAAAGGCGCCCCTCATGGCATTTTCTATTCGCACCCTACTCTGGATAGGGGGCGACCATCATCTTCCCCACTTGAATCTGGTTTTTGGCGGGAAAAGAGTTCTTCAGATAACAAAATTTAGGGCTTGAGAATTGGACGTGTTGTAGGGAGATTCAAGGGCCAAAAATTGTTGGGTTTGTATATATCGACACAACAGAGCTGTTAATGGTCGTAGTTTATACCAGAATTGGCTAGAAAGATGGATTCAGGGATTGAACCGATTATAGGGTTTTCTTCCTGCGGAAACCCTGTTAAGAGATTAGGAAAGTTTGAGTGAGACTCGATCAATGATTTTTGTTTCTTTGGACCTGTTTGGACCACACAAGGATGGTATGGTCCACGGTTCAATTAGAATTGGTTGCATTGTCCGGTTGAAGAAAACATGGGCGTGAGGTTTCATGGGACCGTTTTTTATTCTTTCCCGAGTTTCTTTGTGGTTAGCATGTGATGGGAGAAGACGTGACTCATTATGTATTGTGTTTGGAGTGAGTAAACACGAATTGACAAGCTAAAGACGTGTGCAGGTGAAGAAAATGGAAACAAAATATTCCCGAGAATATTTTTCTTCAATGCCGAGTAATGGAAGATTATATGCAGTTATGATGGGAGATTTGGGGGCAGTGAAGCTATATAAGTCGTTGAGGGTCAGTAGAGTGCGTATGGAGAGTTAGGGGTTAGAATAGAGCACCACAGAGTCGAAAAATCAAGTGGAAGGAAAACACCATTTCTGCTGCTGTGAAGAAAACGAAGAACATCGACCCACACTCATTGGACGCCTAAGGACAGTCGTTTACGCTACAGTGGTAACGACCCACAACCGGGGGTCGTAGTTCAGGAGACAGTCTTAGAACAACAGTATCAGTGACACATATTGTGGGTCGTTCTGGTTTGTAACACATATAACTATTACAAACCCGGTTTTCATTATATTTCTCCCTTTTCATCATTTGTAAACCATTTTTGAGCAATAATAATGAATTTCGAGCGTGTTTCCAACATGATGAGCTAAACCCTATCACTGGGACAACGGAGGAAGCAACTTTTCATGATTGTGGTAAATGAATTAATTCTTTTATTGACTTTTTTCATAGATTAAATTGCTTTATGATTTCTGTTAATTATTTGTTATTTTGTTAGATGTCGCATGCTTAGTTCTAAATACTTTAGATGCGTCATGCTTTTAACTTACAAATAATATTTTTCGAAATCTATTTTTGGCAAAGAACTAGAGTCACAACTTCTTTTGTTTGAGCTATATTGTCTAGAGTTAATGACTGAACCATAACAATATGAAAAGTAGTGGAATCCCGCGTCTCAGCGTCTCTTCATCTTGTGACAGATTGTGTATATATATATTTTTCCTTATTTTCTTTATTAAGTCTTAAAACAAATTCTCAACAAATCTGAGTGAACGAATCATCTTATTATAACATCATTGAAAAATACGATCACTAGCCTACTACCAATTAACTTCGGATTGGACTATAGTTGAACCCCTATCAGTCTCCCACTGATACAAGGTACAGTTGCACCTCTACGCCTCTGATCCCAGCAGGATACTACGTACTTGATTCCCTTTGTTGATCTCACCCACAACAAATAGTTGCTACGACCCAAAATCGCAGGCTTTGATAATAAACAAATATGTATCACACAGAAAAGTCTATCAAAGGATAAATATGTCTCCCACAGATAAACCCTAGTTTTGTTCCGTTTTTTGATATGATCAAGGTAGTACAAGAACCAATTGATTAATCCGGTGTTATATTCCCGAAGAACAGCCTAGATAAATCAATCACCTCTCAATACTAAATTCATGAATACACAAGAAGAATATCGAGGAATCAAGAACAGTGAGACGAAGACGTTCGTGACTTCTTTATCTTACCTATCGGAGAACTCAAACGTTCTCAAGCCAATCAATCGATTGTACTCGTACGATAGAAAACTAAAATCAGATCACACAACTACGATAAAATTAGTATCGGTCTGGCTTCACAATCCCAATGAAGTCTTTAATTCGTTAACCCGAATTTACAGAAGAAACTCAAGGGTTAATGGAGATCGACTCTAGCGAGTGCACTAGTATCACACAACAAAGGTGTGTGGGGATTAAGTTTTTCTCTAGCTATATGTATCCTATATATATCCTTTCAAATCAGGGTTTTTGCTTAGATATTAACCAAACTCTATTCACCGTTAGATGAAACCTGATTTAGATTCAAGCTAATATTTCTCAACCATTAGATCGAAAAACAAATCTTATCAAACACACTTGTTGTAAACGTTTTCTAGGTTCATGAAAACCGGACCAAACGTGTACGTTCATGTTGGTTCAACACAGTAACCAAAAGGCAACCATATGAGCTTCTCATATTGACCTGGTTCCTCATTCATCATAACTAGTTCACTTAGATTCAAACAAATTAGTTAGAGAGTCATTCAATTGCTATGAGATCTTATGTAACTACACAAGGCACAATTGAACTCAAGATGATTTCGATTCGATTGAATCGGCTCAATGAACATTATAGCCACGGTTTACATTAAGCATTCCTTAGTAATTTAATGTTTATGTTTAGATCACATCTTTAGAACATAACCTCTTAAGTTCACAAACAAGTTCACGGACTTAAGTGCATCGGTTGAGTATTCCAAACTCAGCAGAAATTCCCGGAACGAGAACTTTCGCAAGTTCGCGGACGTGGTCACACAAACGAGTTTAGGAAATCCCAGCAGAAATTCTCGGTCGAGAACTTCCGACAGTTCGCGGACTAAGTCTGCGGACTAGGTTCGCAGACAAGCCAATTCCACAATCCTACCGATTTCTCTTGCTCAACAAAGTTCAAAGAACTTCGGATCAAGGAATACATGGTTATGTAATCTAACTCTTATTTCAATCATTGAGACTTTCTCAGAGGACGCTATCCCAACCGTTATTCACAGATCCTCTTCACGTCAGAGCAATTCTCAACTTAGTGATTGAAAGATGAAGATAAACCTGATCAAAGCAAGATGCTTTACCAACATATGAATTTCGAGAAAAAGATAAGCATTGAATAATCAGCTCGAAATATCAAATGTGTTTGATCTAGTCTATATAGCATACGACTTTTGTCTCATAAGAAGTAGGAGATAGAATAGATAGACTTTTGAGTGATAGATAAATTCAAGTCTTCACATACCTTTTTTTTGATGAAGTTCCACGGTTCCTTGTGTAGATCTTCGTCGTTGTCGTTGAATCGCCATGAAGTCCTTGAGCTCAACTACACTTTTCCTATCCTAGTCCGAGACTTAGCTAATATGCTAGAAATCAAGACTTATAGTTTTGATCACTAACATTGACAAACATGATTGATATATCAATGCATGCGAGGTTGACCGAGCTATGCTCTAACAATTAGATCGAAAATCTTATGTAACTACACAATACACAATTGAAGCAAAGAAGATTTGATTCACTTGAATCGGTTTATGAACTTTATAGCCACGGTTTGCATACTGCATTCCTTAGTCTTTATAAGTTTAAATTCAGAAATGATCTTCAGATATATAACCTTCTTAAGTCCGCAGACTAGGTTCGCGGACTTAAGCAACCGGGCAGAGTTTACAAACTCCAACAGAAAATCTCGGCAAAGACTTTCCGCCGGTTCGCGAACTGGGTTCGCGGACTGGTACACGAAACTAGTTTGTGAACTCCAGCAGAATTTCTCGGGATGAGAAGTTCGGCAGTTCGCGGACTGGGTTCACGGACTTGGCTCACGCCATTCTACCGGTTTCTCTTGATCAACAAAGTTCGCAAACTTTGGTTCAAGGAATAAGACTTATGCACATATGTGTTTCCACAACAATACTTATGTCCATCATTGGTTATGTAATCTGAACTCTCATTCCAATCATTGAAACATTCTCAGAGGAAGTTATATAGTTGTTACACCATTTCTCGTCAAAGCAATTTTCAAGATGACTGAAACATACTAGGTAAAGATAAACTTGGTCGAAGCGACACACTTACCAAAATATATTTCGAGATATAGATAGGCGAGGTATACTCGTCTCCAAATACCAAATGTTTATAATCAAAGTCTATATATATATAGCATACGACTTTTTGTCTCAAGAAGTAGGATATAGAATAGATATACTTTTGAGTGATAGATAATTTCAAGTCTTCACATACCTTTTTGTCGAGAAGTTCCACCGGTTCCTTGAGTAGTTCTTCTACTTGTATAATGAATCGACATGAAGTCCTTGTGCTCAACTACACTTTCTATCCTAGTCCGAGACTTAGCTATAGTAGACTAGAAATCAAGAGTTATAGTTTTGATCACTAACATTGACAAACATGCTTGAGATAGCAACGCATGCGAGGTCGACCGAGCAATGCTCTAACAATCTCCCTCTTTGTCAATTTTAGTGACAAAACTATCAATACATATGGAATACAAAAAAGATAAAGAAACTTTAGTAGCTCCTATTCCACATGCCTAATCTTCAACATTCCTCGAAATCTTCGTCACTTCCAAGTACTCCAATGATCCCAAAGGTTGTAAGTTTAGCGTCACCGTTGTTGAAGATCCGTAGCTATATCAATGAGAAAGCATCGGTCTCGATCGTTGTTATACAGTGTCATAGTATTATTACACAGTGTCAAAGTCCAATTGTATCACAACTTCAACAATAATACTATGGTGATATGTATCACTCCCCTTAGTCAATACTCCATCTCACATGGAAACCACTCCCCCTTACACAATGATCCGAAAACCATATGTATTTGTAGTGTGAACTACATATTAATTCTCCCCCTTTTTGTCAATAAAATTGGCAAAGGTACAAGAACCAGATCATAATGAAATTTCCGGAAAAGACATTTCATGAATAAAAAGAAAAAATACATACCAACTAATTTATATGCAATCATAAAGCCTAAGCTAAATGCATTCATCAAGGAGTTTAAAGATACAAGATAACCCCTCTAAAATTCCACAGCCACACACCCTTCAAGATATGACCATTAAGCACAAGTTAAAAAGAACTCTCCCCCATTTGATGTCATTCCCTAAAGAACTACAAGAGCGACCTTAATTTCGAAGGAAAAGAAAGATTTTTATTGGACATTAAAACCATAGGAATGATTTTATATATCCAAAACTCAATTAAATTAATCACAAGTAAACCCATGATTAATTAAATTGGAATACTCAACCAAATTAAATACAAGAAGTGATCAATTTAATTGATTATGCTCGACATAAGTAAACTTACATAGCATACGACTAATTTAACCATTAGAAGATGATTAGCATGGTTTTTCATATAATCAACATAAGAGGAATTTTACGGAGTAATAACTAAATAACCAAACAAGATGATTAATTTAGTTCAAAGTGCTCAACATATAGTACCTTACGGAACAACCAACAAAGCTAATCATAAAATAATCAACTTAGTTGTATCGTGCTCAACATAAGACACATTACGGAGCCTCACAGTAATACATCAAATATGGATCAGGGATGATCATTACTGCGGAATACACAAGGATCCATTCTATCTTCAATCATTATTTGCATAACAATAATAGACTTTATCCTTGTACACAAAAGGTTTTAACCTATCTTCCATCAAAGAATTGACATTATAGGCTTAACTTTTGTATTTGTCAAAAGTCTATTCATCCTTAAATCAATATGTGAATACCGATCATGAACGACTTTACTTTTGACAAACTATGAGACAACATAGTTCGTGGACGTAAACACCAATATCCCATAAACAATTGCAATATAACAAATCATAAAGATTAAATACTGCAAACCATCATCCTCCAAATATTTTTAGAATTTTAAAACCAATAAACCAAAAAAAAAACTGGCACATTTAGGGGCGACCCAAACAGAATTAGGGGCGACACAAAAGACAAAATAGATTGAAAATACTTTTATGTCCCATAATCGGTAGGTTAGTTCATAATCGGTAGGATTTTTGCAAAATCTCATTTTTTGGGCAATTATATATTCGGTAGTTATATGAACTATTTTGACTACCGATTATAAGCTTCGCCAAATTAGAAAAATAGAGGATTTTTGCAAAATCTCATTTTTGGGAAACTTTATATTCGGTAGTTATATGAACTATCATGACTACCGATTATGCTAGAATACCTTCATTTACTACCGATTATAGGCTCAACCAATGGAGTTGAAAAAGCTCGGTGGCGGCATGGACGTGGGATAAATACAATGTCGGTACGCTATACAGGGGGTCTGGAGGGGTCCCGGGGGGCGTAGACCCTCCCGGCTATGTTCGACCTGAATTTTTTTTTCCTATGAGAAAATTGAATTTCAGTCCGTTCTGAATTTTTTCTGGTTTTCAGTTTACTGCCCGCACAGTCATTTAATTCTCGGGAATAATTGAATCGGGAGTCAAGATAATTTATTTACTATCGATTAAAGGATAAATTTAAAAGATAGTGAATATTTGCAAAATCTCATTTTGGGGCTACTCTATATTCGGGAGTTATATGAACTATTTAGACTACCGAATATGGTTGGATATTTGCAAAGAGAGTCACTACATATTCGGAAGTCAGGAGACTACCGATTATAGGCTCCACCAAAATTGAAAAAATGAGAATTTTTTCAAAATCTGAATTTGGGACTACTCTATATTCGGTAGTTATATGAACTATCTTGACTACCGATTATGATAAGATTTCGGCAAAGAGAACTATTGTATAATCGGAAGTCATGATAACTTCATTTACTACCGATTTCGGTAGTTATATAAACTATCTTGACTACCGATTATGATAAAACTTCCGATTGTAAAGTTATCTACCGATTGTAAAGGGTAGTTTGGCCATTAAGAAAAACGCGATTTTAAGTTATCTACCGATTGTAGATTAACCTCCCGATTATGACCTATTTTGTCCTTTTGTGTCGCCCCTAATTCTGTTTGGGTCGCCCCTAAATATGCCAGGAAAAAACATAAACACAAGAAGATGAAACAAAATATCTATGTGTAGTCACAATCATTTCTATTCAAAGCACTAGTTATTCTTCCAACTAATCCAAAACAATGACATACTAGGCAACAAGCTAAAAACAATCCAGCTCTATCCTGAACACGAACAACGATCAGATGGACGGTTCATGATCCTCACGGAGCATGGGATCCTCGATCTTGTGATCAACAACTTTCTTTGCATCATCGGAAAGATGATTCTCTTTGCGAAGATCCTTGATTTGAGATTTTATGAGACCAAGGTCAGAGACAACCTTTTCCAACTCAGTTTTTAACACATCAAGACCTTTTAGAGTATCGACAAGCTGTTGTTTTGCTTCCCCAAAGTACATAAGAAAGTCATGAACAACTTCAGCAGAAATCATATCATCCTTCTCAGCATCTTCATGAACATAGGCAAAGAAATATGAAGCGTAAGGATGATCTTCATCTACAAGCGTTCTTTTCCTCTTAGATTTAATAACAAAACCTTTATCAAGCAATCCTTTTGCAAAACCACCATAGCAAGGCGAGGAGGAAGTCATTCTTGATGAACCGAAATCCAACCTGGAGTATACGTACGTGACTTGTAACTCAAAGGTTTGGATATTTAATCTTAGGGGAAGAAATCTAGGTGAAAAAGCGGGGGTCTAACAACACCACCCAATATTTCGCTTAGTAATCTGTATGGACAAACTTGAATAAACTTTTAAGGGAATCAACAAGACTCAATCAATTAAAAGTTAATCAACAAGTTAATATCTCAATCTCTCAATCTGATTGATACTCAGCAAATACAATCTGCGAGTCAAGTCAGGAGAGATAACTTAGACGGTATCAAAAACCAATATCCAAGTGTTAATCAATGAGATCAACAATCACAAGACTGGATATCTAACTGATTAAGCTTAAACGCACAACCTGTATTATTTCAATTATATAACAAATATAATGCGGAAAAGAAATAACACAGACACCAGAAATTTTGTTAACGAGGAAACTGCAAATGCAGAAAACCCCCGGGACCTAGTCCAGATTAGATACAAACTGTATTAAGCCGCTACAGACACTAGCCTATTCCCAACTAACTTCGGACTGATCTATATTTGAACCCCTACCAGTCTCCCACTGATACAAGGTACATTTGCACCCCTACGCCTCTGATCCCAGCAGGATACTACGCACTTGATTCCCTTTGCTGATCTGACCCACAACAAAGAGTTGCTACGACCCAAAATCGCAGGCTTTGACAATAAACAAATCTGTCTCACACAGACAAGTCTATCAAAGGATAAATATGTCTTCCACAGATAAACCCTAATTTTTGATAATTCTATCAAGGTATATTCAAGGAACCAATTGATAAATCCGGTCTTATATTCCCGAAGAACAGCCTAGATATATCAATCACCTCTCAATACTCGATTCCTGAATACACAAGAAGAATACTGAGGATTCACGAACAGTGAGACGGAGATGTTCGTGAATACTTTATCTTACCTATCGGAGAAACAAGTTCTCGAGCCAATCAGAAGCAATTGTACTCTTAACGATAGAAACGTAAGATCAGATCACCCAACTACAATAAAAGCAGTATCAGTCTGGCTTCACAATCCCAATGAAGTCTTTAAGTCGTTAATCAGAGTTTGAAGAAGAAACTCAAGGATTAATGGAGATCGACTCTAGCTTTGAAGAAAACTAGTATCACACAAGAAAGGTGTGTGGGGATTAGTTTTTCTTCAACCTAGACGTCCCCTATTTATAGCCTTTCAAATCGGGGTTTTTACTTAAGAATTAAGCAAACAATATCAACCACTGATTTAGATCCAAGCTAATATCTCTCAACCGTTAGATCGAAAGACAAAGCTTGTCAAACACACTCGTGTACGTTTTCCAGGTTTGTGAAAATCGGCCCAAAACGTTCACATACATGTTGGTTCAATATAGCAACCAAAAGGCAACCATATGAGCTTCACATATTAACCATGTTCCTCATTCATCATAACTAGTCCACTTGACTCAAACGAACTAGTTAGAGAGACATTCAATTGCTATGAGATCTTATGTAACTACACAAGAGACAATTGAACTCTAGATGATATCGATTCGATTAGAATCGGCTCAATGAACATTATAGCCACGGTTTGCATAAAGCATTCCTTAGTAATTTAATATTATGTTCAGAGCAAATCATCTTAGATTACAACCACTCAAGTTCACAAACAAGTTCGCGGACTTAAGCATTCGGTTTGAGTTTTCCAAAACTCAGCAGAAATTCTCGGTCGAGAACTTCCGCTAGTTCGCGGACTAGGTCTACGGACTAAGTTTGCGGACTTGCGTCACACAAACGAGTTTCGAAAATCCCAGCAGAAATTCTCGGGTTTGAGAACTTCCGACAGTTAGCGGACTGAGTTCGCGGACTGGGTTCGCGGACTTGGAAAGCCAATTCCACAATCCTACCGAACATACTTGCTCAACAAAGTTCAAAGAACTTCAGATCAAGGGTTATGTAATCTACTCTCACTTCAATCATTGAGACTTTCTCTTAGAACGCTATCCCAACCGTTATTCACAGATTGTCTTCACGTCGGAGCAATTCTCAACTTAGTGATTGAAAGATGAAGATAAACTTGGCTAAAGCGAAAAGCTTTACCAACACACATATTTCAAGAAAAAGATAAGCATTGAATACTCAGCTCGAAATAGTAGTGTGTTTGATCTAGTTTATAAAGCATACGACTTTTGTCTCATAAGAAGTAGGAGATAGAATAGATAGACTTATGAGTGACAGATAAGTTCAAGTCTTCACATACTTTTTTGTTGATGAAGTTCCACGGTTCCTTGGTGTAGATCTTCGTCATTGTCGTTGAATCGCCATGAAATCATTGAGCTCACCTCCACTTTTCCTATCCTAGTCCGAGACTTGCTAGTAGGATAGATATCAAGACTATATAGTTTTGATCACTAACATTGACAAACATGCTTGATATAGAAACGCATGCGAGGTCGACCGAGCTATGCTCCAACACTAGGGTTTATTAAAACCATTGACTCGGGCCAGAACAGGTATCCATTCGAGTACAACATTTACCCCATAAAATACAGCCCAAACAAGTTTGCATACAACCAAACAAACACTTGACAATCAACAAAAAAGAATTTCAGAGAGGTTGTAGCAAGAACCAATAGAAAAAACGGAAAACATGTTTTAGACAAAAACTAATACTTTAAGTATTGCAAGTCTGAAACAAAAGTTTAGCTATGGACGATAATAAAATAGATCAACTTAACAGACGCAAAAACCAAAAGTATACCTAATTATTAACACATCTTACTCACAAGGATTTTTATGAGTAAGCTCTTTAAACCTTGTGATTAATTAGCACAAGTATGAGCTACACGCTCATCAAGAGATTTGTGTTTATGGTCAAGTCTCTTTTTCCTCCTGAATCTAAAGAGGGGTCCCTTTTGATGTGAGAAATTATCATAAAACTTATTGTCATCAAAATACGAGACATAGTTTGAGTTCTTACCAGAAGAATATTGATTTGAGGAGGAAGAAAACATGTTGAAAATTTCTTATACCTTTCGATTATCTCCTTCAGATTATCTCTCATTTCATCAATTTTTCTTCTTTCTCCTGGGATTTCGTTCACATCAGGGACAACGTTATTTCCAGAGACCATGACATGATCTTCCTTTAGACGATGTTTATTAAGAAGTATGTTCTGCACTTGAGAGTTTGAGGAACTCATTGAACTGACTTTCCTGGTAACATACACAGGGTAGGTACGAAAACCAATTGGTTTAGTCATACGAATGTCAGTTACACCTTTAAGAATTAAATCTAAGGTGTGTTGAAGTTGAACAAAGGAGTTTTTCTTCAACCTAGAGGTTCCCTTACGCTTAACAGAACACTTTGTCTCACAAACAAGACATACTTTCATGATCATCAAAATGATTAGATATTACAGCCTTAATATCATCGTTAGAAGATCTCTTCCCTCAATATGATGTGCAACGTCCATGAGTGATGGTGACTGCAGGCACATCCGTTTTACTAGAAAGGGCTTCCGTTTTTACTTCTGAGCATGAACCATCTTTAGTTGTGTCAGAAGTACTTGAAAAATTAGATTGCTTTGAGCATCCTTGAATAGAGATCTTACTCAAGCGATGTTCAATTTCCAAGGCATCTCTTCTGAGGCTAGCTTCAAGAGACGTACACGAAGAATGAACTTCAGTATTTCCTTTGGGTTTGAAGTCTCTTGTTACACCAAGTAGAACATTGACATGGTGCTTCAACCGATTGAATCTATCAGCTTGGATTCTAACAAGATTTAGAATCAATTCACTCTCTTCAGCTGAATCCCGTTCATTAATGGAGAGGCCCTCATTTGAAGGGTAATCGGAAATACACATGTCAGTGTTATTCTGTCTCGTCAGTGCAGAAGGTTCATCTATATTCGAGATTGTATAACCCTTATCTTTAATAGAGTTAGACGAGATAGAACATCCATTTCCGATGACGCGTTTATCAGAGATAGAACTCTTGTCCATAGAGTCAGATCACTACAAACGCAGACTTGTAAGGTCTTAAACGTGTTTGCCTGCTCTGATACCAATTGAAAAAGCGGGGGTCTAACAACACCACCCAATATTTCGCGTAGCAATCTGTATGGACAAACTCGAATACACTTTTAAGAGAATCAACAAGACTCAATAAATTAAAACTATATCAACGAGTTTATATCTCTCTCTTGATTTGATTTCCTCAAACAGAACCTGTGAGTACTAATCAAATACAAGGAATAATTTGGATGGTACCAAAGACCAATATCCAAGGATCAATCAATGGCAATCAACAGCAAAAGGTTGGATTACTCTAATTGATGATCTAACGCACAACCTATATTATTTCAATTATAAAGATAAAACAATATAATGCGGAAATTGAAATAACACAGACATCAGAAATTTTGTTAACGAAGAAACCGCAAATGCAGAAAAACCCCGGGACCTAGTCCAGATTGAATACACATTTTATTAAGCCGCTACAGACACTAGCCTACTCCAAGCTAACTTCGGAATAGACTGTAGTTTAACCCCAATCAGTCTCCTACTGATCCAAGGTACAGTTGCACTCCCTACGCCTCTGATCCCAACAGGATACTGCGCACTTGATTCCCTTAGTTGATCTCACCCACAACTAAGAGTTGCTACGACCCAAAATCGCAGGCTTTGACAATAAACAAATTTGTCTCACACAGACAAATATATCAAAAGATCAATCTGTCTCCCACAGATAAACCCTAAAGGTTTTTTTCCGTCTCTTGATAATAATCAAGGTGAACAGGAACCAATTGATAATCCGGTCTTATATTCCCGAAGAACAACCTAGATTAATCAATCACCTCACAACAATCTTAATTGTATGGTAGCGAAACAAGATATTACGGAATCACAAACAATGAGACGAAGATGTTTGTGATTACTTTTTATTTATTGCCTATCAGAGATATCAATCTCAAGCCAATCAATCCGATTGTACTCGTACGATAGAAGATGCAAGATCAGATCACACGAATACGATAAAAGTAGTATCGGTCTGGCTTCACAATCCCAGTGAAGTCTTTAAGTCGTTAACCTGGTTTTAGAAGAAGAAAAACAAAGGTTAAAGGAGAAACGACTCTAGCAAGCAAACTAGTATCACACGTAAGGTGTGGGGATTAGTTTTGCACAATACTAGATGTCTCCTTTACATAGTCTTTCAAATCAGGGTTTTCCAAGAAGTTCCTTTGGTAACGAAGCAATCAATATTCACCGTTAGATAAAAACCTGATTTAGATTCAAGCTAATATTTCTCAACCCTTAGATCGAAAACCTAGCTTGTTATACACAATTGAAATGCACGTTTCTAGGTTTGTTAACCGTACCCAAACGTATGCACTTGTTGGTTCAATAATAGTTAACCAAAGGTTAGCCATATGAGCATTTCATATCAACCATGTTCTTCTTCACCTTAACTAGTTCAAATGATTCAAATGAACTAGTTAGAGAGTTGTTCAATTGCAAGGAAATCTTATGTAACTACACAAGACACAATTGAAGCAAAGATGATTTGATTCACTTGAATCAGTTCATGAACTTTATAGCCACGGTTTGCATACTACATTCCTTAGTCTTTATAAGTTTAAGTTCAGAAATCATCTTTAGATATATAACCTTCTTAAGTTCGCAGACTAGGTTCGCGGACTTAAGCAACCTGAAAAGGCGAGGGTACCCAAATATACCTCAAGCTAAAACTTTTCCGACCTATAAGCCCTTTCCACGAAAGTGATTGTCTATGGATACGAGATCGAGACAATACAACTAATCGGTTCTCACTTCGTGTGATCGTCTATGGATACGAGATCGAGACAATACGACAACAAAGTGTGTTACTTGATAAAAAAAGGTTCAGACTTAACCAAACACAATAGGATTAACTTATTAAGTAATAGGAGATTAATGTTTGTGTGATTTACTTTAGTTATAATAAAAACACAGGACCACAAATGCAGAAAAACCACGGGACCTTGTCTCAGGATTAAGCCGCTACACAAAATTACACCTAACTTCGTATAGTTGAGACCAAGTAACTAACCCTATAGTTCACCTAGTTCCGTCTGTATTCCCACGCCTCCGACCTATGAATAAGTCATGTACTTGGAACAATCCCTTTGGTTCGTGTTCCAAACAGTAAAGCAACAAGAAATCTGTTTGGTAACAACTCTATTCAACCAAGTGATATGAGTCGGACAAAGGCTCTTCCGTTTATCTTAACATAAACTCCTTCGTCAGATTATGTTCAATCATCCGAAGGTAATCGGTTAATATTAAGCCAACAACACCTTTAATCCCAAAGGAACCGTGTTGATGCCAATCTACTCAATTAATCAATCCAATCTACCACAAGGATAAACCGATTATTAATTGGATCCTCTTTTCCCAAACAAGTATTGTGCACACCAAAGATTATAAAACCCAAGTCAGATTTTCAATATCTTCTTTGTCTTCAAATATTCTTTAATCTTCAATAAACACCTGCACACAATCACTTGAATCTCTTGTGATCAATTACGCACAGAACAGAGTCTGTTAACAATGGATTATCACAAGATCGTCTTTAGAACTAACAACAGTCTAAAGATCCCTGTCGAAACTCTGATCTAGTTTGAGTGAATCCTATATCAGAAGAGAAGATTCTCAAACATAAACAAACTAGGTGCAATCAGATTTCAACCACCGTTAGTCAATCAAATCAATCGAAAACAAAGATAAACCATAATTATCTAGTTTCCCACCAACGGGTCGCGCTAGAGCTTCTCAATCCCAAAGAAGACTTTAAAACGAGAGGCCGTAAGAGATTTCGCCTAATTAGATTACTCTCCTCTCTGATAGGCGGCTACACCAGTAACAATGACAAAAGAGGAAGTCAAATTGTTACGAAGGATTAGTTTGCTAGAAAGGCAAACTTCGTGTATTTATAGACAAGGAAGTTTGGACACCATGGAATTTCCAAAACCTAAAATATTCTCAAGATATTCATAAATGCACAGAGTTGGTTTTCATAATTCCTGGAAATGCTCTGTACAAAAATATAATCGAAATCTCTTAGAAAATCTTAATTAGCAAATGCACATTACTAATTCCATAATTTCCTTCCAAGATAAATTAATAACCTTAATTAAAAGATTTTTAACTTACTTATGTTTCGATTTTGGGATTCTCTTCCATTTAGCCTTTAAGTAAAATCTTTGAACAATTATAGAAATAAACATTCTCAGCACGTGTTCAAAGTTCGTCGACATCTTTACTTTGTAAATTCTCTTTCACACTTACAACCTTGAAACCGATTTGCCACACTTCCAAACAAGTTTATAATTGGTTTATCTGACTTTCAAGAACTATGTGATTGATTAAACCAAACATTCAATCACACTCATGGGTTTGCGGTTATACCAAAACAAGTTTCGGTTCTACCTCCATGTGAGTACTAAGCATAGTCACACTAGCTTACAAAGATATGGTTAACTAGGTACTAGGATCAGTTCCCCACATATATATGGTATCTAACTTATATGTGTTGCACCCCTTCACAGGATCGGTTCCCCTTTCTACTGTAAATTTGTTGCACCCCATACAAGGATCGGTTCCCCTATTGTACTGCACCCCTTACTAGGATCGGTTCCCTTCACCCCTTACAAGGATCGGTTCCCCTCTTCCATTGGCAGTCACAAAACCGATACATACCAAGGTGATTAATTAAGATTGGTTTTACTAATAAAAGTTCTACCAATACAAAAGTCAGGCCTTTGTGATTAGTTCTACCAAGAACACAACAAGTTGTGAGCGGTTCTACTCTATCACACATATTGGTTGTTCATAAGATATGCAATGAATAACAAAACCAATAACGCCTGGCAATTTCCTTTTCGGTTCACAAAAAAAGTTTATGAACTTACTTCCTTAGAACACATGTAAACATTGTTCCCTAGGATGAAATCCTCACCTTATACCCATACATAATTACAATAGCATTCAAATGATTATGGCAATGTCTTATCTACAAAGTTTAATGGTTAAGCAATAAACCTCGTATTGTATTCCTTAATACTATGTCTATCTAGAGTTCAACATGCTTCGCAGTTATGTTTTCAATATGCGCGACTTGAAAGATATGTTAGGGAATGGAACAGTTCAAGTCAAATATCACTAACCTCAAGTGGAAGGATGATTTTAGTTGTTGTAGCTCCTCGCTTCTTCACATCTTCAAGACTTCGCAATACTTGTAATGTCTCATATCCTAATGCTTTCAAGCTAACCTATACGAAGTTTAACTCTAGTACATAATCAAGCGACTCTTAACATGAGTTTTGGTTCGCTAAAATATGACAACCAAACTTGACATACCAACGCTTGGTGGGTTCAACCGAGCAATGCTCTAACACAACCAGGCAGAGTTCACAAACTTCGGCAGAAAATCCCGGCAAAGACTTTCCGCCGGTTCGTGGACTAGGTTCGCGGACTGGGTTCGCGGACGCAGCTAGTTTGTCAACTCCAGCAGAATTTCTCGGACTAAGATAGAAAAGTATAGTTGAGCTCAAGGACTTCATGGCGATTCATCATATAAGAAGAAGAACTACTCAAAGAACCGGTGGAACTTCTCGACAAAAAGGTATGTGAAGACTTGAACTTATCTGTCACTCAAAAGTCTATCTATTCTATCTCCTACTTCTTGAGACAAAAAGTCGTATGTTATATATAGACTTAGATTATACACATTTGGTATTTCGATCCGAGTTTACCTCGCCTATCTATAACTCGAAATATGTGTTGGTAAGCTTTTCGCTTCAACGAAGTTTATCTTTACCTAGTATGTTTCAATCATCTTGAAAATTGCTTTGACGAGAAATGGTGTAATAACTGTATAACATCCTCTAAGAATGTTTCAATAATTGGAACGAGAGTTTAGATTACATAACCAATGATGGACGTAAGTATTGTTGTGGAAACACATATGTGCATAAGTCCTATTCCTTGAACCAAAGTTTGCGAACTTTGTTGATCAAGAGAAACCGGTAGAATGGCGTGAGCCAAGTCCAACCCAGTCCGCGAACTTCCGAACTTCTCACCCCGAGAAATTTTGCTGTAGTTGACAAACTAGCTGCATCCGCGAACCTAGTCCGCGAACCCAGTCGCGAACCGATGAAAAATCTTTGCCGAGATTTTCTGCTGGAGTTTGTGAACTCTGCCCGGTTGCTTAAGTCCGCGAACCTAGTCTGCGAACTTAAGAAGGTTATATATCTGAAGATGATTTCTGAACTTAAACTTATAAAGACTAAGGAGTGCAGTATGCAAACTGTGGCTATAAAGTTCATGAACCAATTCAAGTGAATCAAATCATCTTTGCTTCAATTGTGTCTTTTGTAGTTAAATAATATTTCCTTGCAATTGAACAACTCTCTAACTAGTTCATTTGAGTCATTTGAAGTAGTTAAGGTGAAGAAGAACATGGTTGATATGGAATGCTCATATGGCTAACCTTTGGTTAACTATTGTTGAACCAACAAGTGCATACGTTTGGGTACGGTTGACAAACCTAGAAATGTGCATTTCAATTGTGTATAAGAAGCTAAGTTTTCGATCTAACGGTTGAGAAATATTAGCTTGAATCTAAATCAGGTTTTCATCTAACGGTGGATATTGATTGCTTTGTTACCAAGGTAACCTAATAGCAAACCCTGATTTGAAAGACTATATAAAGGAGACATCTAGTATTGTGCAAAACTAATCCCCACACCTTACGTGTGATACTAGTTTGCGTGCTAGAGTCGTTTCTCCTTTAACCTTTGGTTTTCCTCTTCTAAAACCAGGTTAACGACTTAAAGACTTCATTGGGATTGTGAAGCCAGACCGATACTACTTTTATCGTAGTTGTGTGATCTGATCTTGCATCTTCTATCGTACGAGTACAATCAGATTGATTGACTTGAGATTGTCAGATTTCTCCTATAGGCAAGATATAAAAAGTAATCACAAACATCTTCGTCTCATTGTTTGTGATTCCTCAACATCTTGTTTCGCTACCATATGATTAAGATTGTTGTGAGGTGATTGATTAATCTAGACTGTTCTTAGGAAATATAAGACCAGATTATCAATTGGTTCCTGTTCGCCTTGATTATATATCAAAATACGGAACAAAAACTTTAGGGTTTTTCTGTGGGAGACAGATGGATTCTTTGATAGACTTGTCTGTGTGAGACAGATTTGTTTATTGTTAAAGCCTGCGATTTTGGGTCGTATCTACTCTTAGTTGTGGGTGAGATCATCTAAGGGAATCAAGTGCGCAGTATCCTGTTGGGATCAGAGGCGTAGGGAGTGCAACTGTACCTTGGATCAGTGGGAGACTGATTGGGGTTCAACTACAGTCCAGCCCGAAGTTAGCTTGGAGTAGGCTAGTGTCTGTAGCGGCTTAATACAGTGTGTATTCAGTCTGGACTAGGTCCCGGGGTTTTTCTGCATTTGCGGTTTCCTCGTTAACAAAATTCTGGTGTCTATGTTATTTCTATTACCGCATTATATTGTTTATCTTTATAATTGAAACAATACATGTTGTGCGTTGTGATCATCAATTGGTATAATCCAACCTTTGGTTGTTTGATTGTCATTGATTGATCCTCTGACATTGGTCTTTGGTACCGTCCAAGTTATTCCTTGTGTTTGATTAGGACTCGCTTAGCTTCAGTAATTCAAAATAAGAGAGAGATATTAACTCCTTGAGATACTTTTATCTAGATTGAGTCTGACTGTCTAGTTGATTCTTTAGTAAGTGTTTCGTAGTTAGTCCATACAGATTGCTAAGCGAAATATTGGGTGTTGTTGTTAGACCCCCTCTTTTTCACAACTTGTTATGAACACGGGTTTATGTACATAAACCTTCAATACTCGAAGGCTACTTACCGATTACATATTCTTCTACTTGGATGAATAACTTGATTGAGTCATGATTGTTTCCAACTAAGTTACATGAAGTCTTTTAAGTGTAAAACCTAATGTACTCTAAGTGTTCATCTCATGAATACACACGAAGTATGTTAGGACTTACAAAAACAGTTTGTATCTAAAAGTTCCACTAAGAGATAAGTTGGGTATGCCAAACATTCGATGAACACGGTGTAGGCAAGCACCAACTTTGCATTAAAGGCCAACGCTCACCAAACATTCACAGTGCTGGAAATGGATATATTCATCTTCCTCCAACGATCACATCCTTTGACGCCAGCACAACTTACTCATGGCATTGGCTACTGCTAGCCCCACATAAATCCTTCACCGCGCTAGCCTAATACCAACGCTAGACAAATCTCCATGTGATCCAACTTAAACTCTTATATCCCATAATCGTTTTATTCAATATCCATCTGGGGTAAAGAAAGACACAACGTAATCAACAAGAAGTTCTTTTTATCAACAGCAAAAAAAAACATTTTCTCTTGCCAGCACCATCCCATCCTGCCTATGTCGCTGGCCTAATTGCAATGATCATCCTGCCTTTGCTGACATCTTGATGCCACGACCAAGTGACCCTTCTATTTTTGTCGTTATCCTAACACCGCCGACCCAGCGACCCGTATTCCTCTGTCGCTGGACAAATTCCAACAACCCTCATTTTCCAATACTAACACTGGATAACACCTTGCTTCATGCTGAGCAACTTTATCTTCAGGTGTTAGTCATTGGTAGCACTAACACCACTCTTATGCATGACTTGATTCAACGCTAGTACCATTTGAATCATTTACATCTTGAACTCAAATTAACTCATTTAATGTTCAGAGTCGCAAATACTTTATAAGTGAGCATCTCAGTTGATATCACCTAAAATACTACCATTATTAATTAATATTATCAATGAGCACCACAGCTTTACAGCTCATCGATTAGAGCTCGTTGTTTACATCATATTCATTATTAATCAACGCCCAAGGAAATGTCTACGAAATCATCGAAGCACAACACTTGGGACATATGTTTATGACATTATCAGAGCTTAACGCTCAGGGTACGTCTACGATACTATCTTAGCTCAACGCTCAAATCATATCGATACAGTCTATTACTAGATTTACTATTTTCACTAGACTTGACACTTATCGGTCTACTTAACCACTCAATGAACTTAACAACTTGCCTTACTACTTTAGCAGTTTATTGTCATGACTTAATCAAAATATTAATAGTACATGACTTCACTATTTTTCTATGAGACATCAAATATGTCACATCGGAAGATTCTCATTGGGGTACTTTTTGAATGTTTACAGAAACGTGCGATGTGGAAACACATCCATGAAGAGAAGGTAATAAGTAGTGGGCGTCTAAGAGAATGAGGGAGTACTGCTCATACAGTCTTTCCATGACATAATAGACACGACTTTACCACTACCTCCACGACGATCACTTCTCCATTTCTTCACGACCTCCATGATTTACGAAGAGTCAGTGTGCTTACTACGATTATCAATAAATGACTTCATCTATCATAAATGAGGAATATCTCACATCAATCGATTATCAAGTATAGCCTTCACATCGTTGTTCAACAACTCGGCACTGTAAAATTCATCACACGGTGATTTATCAATCTTTTTTGCTTCCCTCCCCTAAGATCAACCCATCATCTCCACCTTTTTGACCGAAGCAAGACCTGAATGGCTATTTCTTGGTTTAGGCTCGTCTTGTACGATTATGATATCTCAAACATAAAAAAAAAGTACCCTGATAGTACATCGATTTTTCACCTAAAAACAGATGTATGAGTCGAGTTAGACCTCGAGTGTAATTAAAAAAGAAAAAAAAAATATTTGATTGAAATAATTTCAAGTCAGATTGCGAATCAACTTCACATCCGAAGTTAGATTCAAACAAACAAGGTGTAAAACATTCACCGTCTAACAGTTTAGGATTTGAAAACATGATACGCAAAGCACAAAGCACTAAACAAAATCCAAGTCTTATTAGTTAACCAGACTCTGTTACTTAGGACATATTGATGATTTCTTAACTAATTACGAATAATATACTCCATCCGTTTTAAAATAACATGTTGGTCTCATTTGTAATTTATACATGAAACCAGTCTATTTTTTTGAAACTGAGGTAGTAATATGGTTTGATTTTCACTTGAAGTAAGAAGCTCAAGTATCATTATAAAAATAAATAAATTGTGATCATACATAGTAGAATGAACGTGCAAAACGGTACCAGTAGAAGAGCAGAGAGCTATGGGGAGTCGAAGTATAAACAATTAGTTTAAAATGAATGAGTGTATTAGTGCGACACATTAGAAAAAAATTTCTCCTATAACGGGAATAGTTTAAGCCCTAATCCACTCTAACTTATTCGGACACTACTTTAGATGAAGCAATGTCGCTGGGAAGTGAGGCGACACTTCTTCTGCCTTGTAACCATAAAAAAAAACTTCAAACCATTAAGATATCTATCAAAAAAAATAATTGGGCCACTGAAAATTTTTAGCCGAAATATTGTACCTTCCCTACCTCCCATTGTGGCTTGGACACTCTATCACCTCCTCTCCATTCCAAGGGAGTGTGCTTCATCTGTGTAACAACTACATGCGAGAAAATAAATTTTTGGCCAAGTAGACACGAAGAAATGAGTCGAAAAAAAAAGTTTGAGACAAAAATACAGATATTTATACTCCTTGTTGGGATTATATCGAAAAACAAGGAAAATGTGATGAAGGTGGAGGGAAATATCAAGTCAAGTCACAATATGTAAAGAAGTTTTCAATTGTTGAATGTTCGTGTAAAATCTTGTCTTCTTCTTAAAACAGGTGTTGGTGTTGGTGTTGGAGTGTGTAAAAGTATGGATCCAAATAATTTAAATAATTTGCAATAATTATTGAATGATACTAATATGAAAATCCAACTTGCAAAATCAGAAGTTTCTGATCTTCCATTACCCTGTGCTGAGAATTATAAAATTGTTCTAAGAAGAAGTATCAGTGCTTACGGACCAATGTTGAATGAAAGTTCTCGAGATAGGCTGGATTATATTATTGTAAGGTTTTTCTTTTTCTTGTGGTCTCTTTCAATGTTATCCGTTATCTTTTGTTTACAGACTAGAAATAACCCGTGTTGTAACGACACGGCATGGGACGAGATAATTTTTGGTCATAATGATGATTTAAATAAATAATACAAACTATTATAGGACTTATTTTGACCCATGAAAACTTGTAGCTATAAAAGTCTTAGATCTTTTCCATCCAAATAATTAAAAATTCGGTTACACTTGCAATTGATTAAAGTAATACTTTGCGATAAAAATGCTAGGTAAATTGTTTCAATTTGCCTTAAAATAGTAATTTTTTGGTTGATCCCCAAAGATTGGTGGTCTTTGATACTGATTTGTATTGTGTTTAAACCATTCGGTTGAATCTTCATTGGATGAGAAACAAATGTAATTACATCCTCCCAGAAATTCTTCATCGGTCCCTGACACTATCATCTTGTGTTCATTATCCATATGCTCTGGTGATTCCATTCCTGAATTATCCCAGGTCATCTACATTGCACGGTTTCAACGATGTATGTCATCCAAATTACATTGTATTATCCCAAATCAAATACATTCTCACATTGTCACGAATCATCAGTAGTTCCGCGGTGACGCAAGAAGTATGGATTTTCTTTCATTTTCCTCCTCGATGGAACATCGATATTCTCTCGTTGAGGATCAAGAAAATAAAATAATAAATTTAATAGATGCAGGGGAAAAAGGAAACCACCCAAAAAGTCAGGGAGGTTTATGAAAAGATTGAGGTTTCAGTATCAATGTAGCTTTAAAAATGAATGCGATTTCAAGATAGATTGTTCTCCCATTCGCAAGGATGCAAAGGATGCAAACTTGCGAGTCTTCTTGTCCTAGCTAGGTCAATCATAAGCTTTAAAATAACATTTATTTTTCACTAAAACTAAAATTAGGCCTATGATCGAAGTGAAAAGTTCTGGTGATTAATTATTTGGAGAGATCTCAATTGTATGTATTTATTTATTTTTATTTTTCTATTTTTTCCGAAAAACAGAAAGAAAAAAAGAGTCAAAAAAAAAGAAGAAAATTTTGCTATTTTTAGCATAATGTTCTTTGTTCTTTGCAGGTTGATGAAGGGCAATTAGTTTACTTCAAGGCAGAAATAAAGATTTTACCATATTGTAACCGCAAATGTTTTAATTTTATTTGTTCTTTGTAGGCTTATTCGATTTTAAAAAGATATGAGTCAGTTATTTTATTTTATTCCTTTTGAATAAGACGACATGCATTTGGACGAGACTATAAAACCTTGTTCATTAGTTTTATTCTGACGTACGTACTTGACTGATTTTTCATGTGATTTATTGATCGTCATTACAAATTTTATGTGGATTGAGAATTAGTTCGACCTGTAGTAATGCAAAATATATCTTGTTGGCCTCATAATTTATAACTTATAGATTATATCATGTTTGTAACAGTAAAAGACATAAAGATTACAATTAACTTTTTTCGCATTTAATTATGTTTTTAATGATCCTAATTATGACCAAATTAAAATCATAATGTAAAGGAGGTTATAACTTTTACATCCATTGGATATCTTTGGCTGGGATGAGATTGGGATGGTCGGATCAACTGTTTGTCTCTCAAAATGTTATCCTCCCGTCCAAGGCTCAAAAACCCTTATGTTTTGTATTATAGATATAATCTAATGGGCTGCAAATAGCAAAAGTGGGTTATGTTTCCCCAAGTACAGACATGCTAAGAACAACATCACTTCAGGAAGTGGAAAAAGATGTAGACAAGATATTCAAACCTATCAAGAGTAAATGAAAAAATATTAGTATTTCAATTGTGAGTAGAGGATAGTATGACGATAATAGTAGACGCTAATAAATTTCATGTGAGCCTTTAGTAGTAGACCTTTGATTTTGAAGGCAATTGATACATCATGGTATTATACCGATGTTAATTATTTGGCAGGTTTAATTAAGAACATTATTCTGGATGTAGGTTATGCAAGTTGAACATATATTTTTGGCATTGAGAGATCTTTGTAAGTGCAAGCCGACAACCAAACACCAAGGAAGGTACAATTTTTTTTTGAAGCATTACATTAAATAAAACTAATTAAACAGTTTTGACACGTGGGAATGTAATTCACATAGAGTCGCTCAATAGAATTTGATTAAGAAAAGCCGGGTTCGTCTGTTTCCAAATTGATGTTGAAAGGTTTCCCGCTTGGCTACCATCGGCTGCAAACTTTTTCAGTCCATCCGCGGCTTGGTTTCCTTCTCTATAGTTATGTTGAATAACACAACATGGGATTTGTCGCATTCGATGTATGGTTTCCTGAATCATTTCAGAGATATACCATGGAGCTTCCCTTAGATTGTTGATGAAGTGAACGAGATTTTCCGAGTCCGATTCGAACATGACTTTAGTCCAGTTTCTTTCATTTGCTGCTCTGGTTGCTATCACTGCGGCCCATGTTTCAGCTGTTAGCGCAGTGGTTATACCCAGAGGTTGTGCAAGAGCCAATATTGTGTGCGCGCTCGAGTTCCTGCATATGAATCCTGCTCCTGCTATTCTGGGGTTACCTCTAGCTGCACCATCGGTATTTATTTTATACCAGTCTGGTGCTGGGATACTCCAATCCACATGGATGGTTGTAGAGGATTTTTATAAGTTTGTTGTCAATCCGCAAGGACTCTCCCCCGGTAGAACTGGTGGAGAGGTGGTTTTTTCCCATTCAAATTCTTGTTGGAGTACGAAGGTCTCGCCAGGATGTCGTCTTGGGTGGACTGCTTCTGGTTGACGAGCTCATTTATGGTAGTCCATATAGACCGGAGGAGGAAACAACAATATGTGATAGAATATGTATTATCTCGAGTTTGCAGTAATTGGGAAATTGTTGTTTGGAGGTTTATGATAATTGGTTAGTGGTTACCTTGGGGATGGTTTGCTGATATGCGATTAGAGAGGGTGTTCCAAGTGGACAAAATCATTGGACAATGAATCAACATGTGATTGGCAGTTTCAGGCTCAAAATCGCATCGGGGGCATATGTTGGAAGTGGAGAGATTGATGTCATGGAGTAGGTATAAGGTTGCTAAACCTTCATTTATAGATTTCCACAAGAAAAGCATAATTTTTGGAGGACACGGTAAGGTCCATAAGAATTTTGTGTTTGGGAGGGGTTGAGTATGGGGTCGTAGGAGAGAGTTGTTTTCTTGCTGGATTAGACAGCTGTACCCGAATGCTGTGGTATATTGAGCCGATTTAGAGTGAGGCCAAATAATTTTGTCTGAGGTGTTGTTGAGGGGTGGGTGGATGTTTATAATATGATGGGTAACATTGTTGGGGAGGTTTCTCAGCTGATCGTGATTCCAGTTATGAGAGGTGGAGTCGATTAAGTCTGCGACATATTTGATAGGGTCGCATTGGGTTGGATCAAGGTTTTGAAAATGGGGTATCCAATTTGCTTGGATAGGGGTATCCAAACCATTTCCTATTTGGTGAAATATATGATTTTTGATAGTAGGTATGAGAGAGGCCATTTGTTTCCATGATCGAAAAGGAAGGTACAAATAGTTTAAGTGTACGCAAGACCTGATTGTACAAGCTAGGTTAATTAAAAAAAATGTTGTCAATCATTCAAAAACTTTAACAGTTTACAAGAAATGTTAAATTAAAGTTATTGATTTATGGAGATACAAGTTCTGCCACTAGCCTGATTATGCTTCTCTATCTAACTGTAGTTAATCAACTTTGTTAACTATGGTGGTGGACCATGATCGAAAAGATTACAAATGAGACGACATGTCAAGACACAACATGCTAAAAATAGGGTTGTTGATGATAATTAGTGGGATGATGTAAGTTACTTGATCAATTTTACTACACCAATATAATAGAACCTCTCTATATTAATATTCTTGGGCATTCACAAAATTATTAATATACGGAGGTTATTAATAAAGAGAGGTACACATAGAGAATGTAAAATTCTAAGTTCAATATATTCAGTGTATTTACAGTTGTACTAGATGATGTGCACATACTTTTACGCTCCATACACAAGTACATGAATGTATCTAGGAACTTGTTAGGCTACTAGAGAATTTTTGATGTTTTCGACAACTATAAATAGTACTATAAGGTATAGTACAAGATAAATCATTAATTTATTTTCTTTCAAACAAATCAAAATATCATACAATGTTAGGAAAACAAATTTATGAATGATAAAATTAGTATAACAAGATTTATATTTTTTCAATATATTTTCGATCGTTGATATATGTAGGTAAATACCTTAAGGTGAAACTGCAAAAAATTATTAATATTAAACTGCAGAGGTTATTACTATTAATAATTGGCCCAAGTTGGGACCATAATTTTTTATTAATACATAGAGGTTATTAATATTTGGAGGTTCTATTGTAGATGACTTTTTGAGATTCTCGACAAATCATCCTTGCACTTGGTGTATGTCATGTGGGATACCATGTAAAAAAGTGAGGTTGGTGGTATTTGAACATGAAATTTTGAATCTTGCAACAGGTTCATCTTGATTTTATGATGATGTACATGTTATTCTCGTCTAAAGATGGAATAAGAGCAACAATCTGCTTATATGTTCGACTCTTTTTTACAATCATAGATTCTACACTCAAGAATGGATTGGTGGAGAATTGAATCATGTTCTTCCACATCATGATGAGGATCTATCAAATGGGAGAAACACTTGCTTTGAGAGAATATTTACAAGCCCGGCAGATAGGCAAGCAATAAAAGATCAGTATGGTTCATTTTTTTGGATACACTGCAGGCTTCGCAAAATTGGGTGTCTCAAAGAGATAGGAACCTAAAAAATGCAATATCTTGGCAGAAAAATTATGGGAAAAGTGTTCCTTTCCTAGATAAGTTGGCTAATAGGTTGATAAACTAACCATGCTTTGGTTCTAGTTCCGAGAGAAATCGGTCGACGTATTCAAATATTCAAAAAATTAACAAGCTTAAAGCAAAAAGGACAGAGAAAATCTTCTTCGTTCACAATACTATTAGATTTGTTATATAGAAAAGATGATGAGCATACCAAAGGGCCTACCCAATATTGCGGATTGTTTACTTATGAAATAATTTAGACCCAAATATTGAATAAGAATTAACAAATTTAGGCATACATATAATAGTTACATCCCTCTTATGATGACAGTTGAATACCTACGAAAACAAAGTTTATGTAATTTCTTTTTTGGAAGAATATCGTTTGTATTTTGCTAAGTCCATATACACAGTAAACTATGATCTATATAATTTATAATTTGTGCCCCGTTTTTAATTTGTTTTTATGTTGTCGTGTCAATATAGCGTATTGGACACATGACACCGACACATGTATCCGTATCGTAAATTACACAGGTTTCAACATATTATCTCATAACCATTTCTCTAAAGATTTACGAGAAATACTTATTTTTTTTAGTGACGGGGAAAACCATTTAATTACTGACAATCCACACTATTGGCAGAATAAATCCAAATGAAATGGTATTATGGTTTTCCTGCATGTGGTGTGCCAAAGTTGAACAACTTATTTGAAGGCAAATTAATTCGTCAGCAATTTTATTTGAATTTTATTGACTCATAGTGGACTCTCAAGCATTACTTTATCTCACTATAGATGCACCTTTTAACCATCAAAAGCCATCTTCCTCCCAATCCCACCATTTAGAGCAACTCCAATGGAATGGGCATATTATGCTTATTTGCATGTCCACGTGGACGGACAAGCGTGATTTGTCACAGTGGTCAACATGGAAACTTAACTAGGGAATCCACTTTAATGTGTAAATAATTATTTCTTTTAACTGGTGGCTCTCTTTTTTATATAAATAACAATTTATTTTGGCTAAGTAGGATCGATAATATACAAAATATATTAAACTAATTAAAACAACTAACTTAACTAACATTCAGAAATTTTATACTAATTTTTTTTTTCTCGGTGGTATTTGAGACGATCGTCTCAAGTTGATACTGTCGACTTTTACTTGTTTGTCAGTCCCACTGTATGTTTATAATGGGTAAATTTGTTAGTTTGTGAGTGGACTCGCTCTTACAACTAGGATATGTGATGGAAATTTAGTTTCCACATAGTTGTCTTGTTCCCTTGCATCAGATTATTGGGGATCCCGCTGGAATGCCATTTACAAGGGGGATTTGTGTCCAAATTGATCCCATGGATTCCATCTCAATGAAGAGCCATCACTCTGGTGTTCCAACTTCCAACAAAGGGGATATACTAAGACCTCCGGTCCAAAGATTTTTTATCATTGAACTAATCTATGAATGAGTTTGAGTACGTTATATATTTTATAGTCATGTTATATATTTCCAAAGCAAATATTCTAAGTTGCAAAGATCTCTTAAACGTCATTAGTCAGCTTAGTAATGCATTTGGGCAACTTACAAACTTTTCGAAGTATGGTATTTTTTGCCGCAAAAAGATTCACTCTAAACATCGTAGAATCATGATTAGGATCTTAAAAATGAATAAAATAAACATCACAGACTCTTACCTAGGAGCACCTTTGTTCATAGATAGATCGGAAATAAAACCTTTTGATAAATTTGTGCAGAATATGGAGACTGAGCTAAAAGTTGGAATGGTAAAACAATGTTTCAGGTGAGTAAGATGATACTTGGTAAATTTGTTCTATTTAGTCTGCATATATACCAAACGGATTGTTCTATCTAGGCTAGCAAATGCATCTTTCTGGACACTAAATATCTCACAAAGAATTAAGATATTTTTGTGGAAATGTATTCATAGTGCACTGCCTGTCAGGAAAAAATCGGGTAAATACATGAAAGATATGGATATGAAATGCATCGTTTGTGAGCATGAATGTGAATATGTAGAATTTCTGTTTTTATTAGATAGAGTAATATATCTCTGTCAAGTCAATCCTAGTTGACTTGACCTTCTGTATTGTGAGTGTGTGAAGAATTTGTGTGGCTGTAATAATAATACATTGGTGTGTAATAAATAACCAATGATAATCTCTGTAATTGTTTTATCTGATTGAATAACATCGTTTACAAGTTCTCTTATGGTATCATTCGGGAGATCCTGAGCCAAAATTTCTTTTTCAGATCTGTAAATAATATTTTCTATATAATTTTATACTCAACGAATCATACACCTTTTTCATTACTCTTTTCCGATTCAATATCAATTCTTTTTCATAATTTTCCAAATTCTTCGTCTCAAGATCTAAATCTTGGTTTCTTTTTTGATCATTCATCTTGATTCATGTCATCTGAAACAATTTTTTATCAAAGGAGACGAAATATGGGTTCCAACAATAATTCCGCTGCTACAAATTTCACTTTCCCCTTTACAAATATATCTAATTTTGTTTCTGCAAAATTGGGTCCAAACAATTTCTTGCTCTGGAAAGGCCAGATGGAGTCTATCTTAGTCTCCACTGATTTGTATGGTTATGTTACTGGTGAAGTTGATGAATAATGAGTGCTAAAAAGTGCATATTTCTATATCTTTTTATTGGCATTTAACTCATCTTTTGTGCACTAACGCTCCATTTTATCCCATATTCTGTGTTTTCGTTGTTTTCAAGAATAAATATTTTTATTAATTAATTTTGCATTTTTAGGTTGTAAATAAAGTTTGGATGAATTGCGGAGCGAAAAGAGCAGAAAAGTAGTGAAAAGTCGGGAGGAATTACGCAAGGAAGCCGCGAGGAATGTTGTGCACAAGACCAAAAGGCTAGAAATGGGCTTAACAAGGAAGAATTGTTCTTAAAGAAGATATGGGCTTGGCATACCCAAGGTCCAAAACCCAAACCCATTTCCAATATCCATACCCGTCTCCTTCGCCAGCCGTCAGATTGGATCACATATGAATCCAATGGTTGCAGCATCGCCAGTACATCAAAGTTTGATGTTCCTGTCTAACACTTTAGCACCTAACTCCATCTCAGACCGTCAGTTTTGATGTGTCTCAGATCCAACGGTCGCTCCACTCCCATTTCCTTCTCGCCGTTGGATAATTCTCTCATCTTTTCATCCATCGTCTCTCACCATCTGAGCATCAAAATACGATGGGTCCGCTCAATACTCTAGAACCCTAATCTATTTACCCTAAATCAAACATCCCCTAAGAGAAACTCTATCGAGTTCTCTTCCTTCTTCTTCCCCTCTTCTTCACGGCGACCATCACCACCACCATGTCCGCCACCAACTCCGCTCAACCACCTCCATCATTGTACCCCATCAATCAGCCACCCCCGCCATCACTAAAGGACACCACCATGATACCCTCTAGCTCCTTATCTCTCAACCCTTTTATCTTTTCAAAAACAGTGAGCTTAGAAACTAGGTTTGAGAGAAACGGAGTTAGTGAAATCAAACCACCAATTACGGAAGAGGAGAAGCAATACAAGAATGGGTCGAGACCATTGATTGATTTCAGAGATTAGGTAAAGGTCAATTTCGGATTTTTTTTCTAACCCTAAATTTTATATTTTGGGGATTTTTGGATATTTGGTTTGCATGTATGAATAGGGTTCTTGGGTGTTGTTTTTGGGCATGCCTGGACTAGCCAGTGCACCATCAAGAGGACTGGACTAGCCAGTTCCTCAATTGTTCATGTTCTGTTTTTGTTTCACTTTCAAATTCAGTTTTATTTTCACATATTCATCATGTTTTAATTTATCACTTGCTAGGGCTTAGATGAAACTCTTGATTGCATGCTAGGATAGTTAATATACATGTTGTTGTTCTTGTGATGTTTAAACTGAAGTAGGACTGATAATTAGCCATTTGAGCTAATTCACCTGTGATCAGCTGTGTTGTAAGAAGACAGCTGATGCTAGGGGTGAAGTTAGTGATAGTGGTTAAGAATTCATTCCATTTGAAGGGCTGTGCTTAATTGCCTTAGAATTAATAGTTAACTGGTTGAGCAAACAAGCCTGTGATCAGCTGTGCTGTAAGAAGACAGTTGATGCTAGGGGTAAGTTAGTGAGATTAGTTAGTAAATCACTCATTGTAGTCTTCCATGAAAGAACAAGACATAGCTTGCATAAGAACTTCCTTAGTTTAGGATCAAGATGTGGATTCAAAACCTAGTGTTTCCTTGTTTCACATTGTATCTGTAGATGTAATCTTTGCTCATTGCCCTTGGCTCATTGCCTTGGTTTGTTTGTCTTTGTTTCACTGTTTCTTTGTTTCTTTTGCCACTGTTACTCACTGCTTCACTTTGTTCACTGCCACCTTCACATTGCCATTGTTTTAGTCCATTTTCACTATTTTGCATTTAGATAACTAGCTTAAAAACTTCAACTATACACCCTAGTCCCTGTGGAGATGACCTGTTCTTGCACATACACACTACAATGACAACTGTGCACTTGCAGTTTAACATGTAGGCCTTTCTGTCTCCCCTTATCCTTTGCTCTTGTTTCTTATACAATCCCTGGCCTACCAAGTTTTTGGCGCCATTGCTGGAGACTGGTGTTGTGTAGTTGAGAAAAAAAAATTGTGCTCTTGCTTTTCTGTTTTCAAACTTAGTTGTAACCTTAGCTGTAACCTTAACTTAGTATAACTGTTTTAGCTCTTTTAGTGTTTTTAGCTTTTTAGCTGCAACTTTAACTTGGCCTTAGTGTCTCTAACTTAACCTTAGTGTCTTTAGCTGCATCTTTAACTTAGTTGTAAGCATATTGCATCACTGCATCTGCATTCCATTCACTGCATCTGCATCATTCATTGCATCTGCATCCCCATCTGCATCTGTAGCTGCATATTATCTGTCAAGCATCTTGGCGTTGCCAACTACAGCTGCAAACTGCACTGCTTTATGCAGTTTTCCTTTTTTCCCCCGCCTTTTCTGTGTACTGATCACACACAATGAGTGTCAGGTAGTTGGTGATGCTGTTGTTTGTCTTCTGTTGCTGTGGAGTTGCTGCTGCTGGTGTTGAGCCTCTGGTGCTCTTGTTGTTGTTGCTGCAGCTGTGCTGCTACTCTTTCTTCTTCTTCCTGTTGCTGCTGCACTGAACTACTTGCTGCTGGTGCTACTTGCTGCTGTGCTGTGGCTGAACTGATGCTGCTGCTGCTGTCAACTCCTGCTTTTGCTACAGCCAGCCTCTGGTGCTGCTGCTGTTTTCTGTGTTGCTTCTGCTGCTGTCTTGCTGCCTCCTACTGCTGCTGCTTCTTCTTCTTCTTCTTGCTGTTGCTGATGAGCCTCTGGTGCTCTTGCTGTAGTTGTTGTTGCTGTGAACCAAGCCCAACTGGGCAGTGCAACTGCAATTACTGAGCAACTGGGCTGTGCTAACTAGTAAGCCTAAACCCATCAGTAAACCCAATTTTTGGGCTTGTAATTTTAAGACTGAATGCTGGGCTTGTAGTTTAACTAAACTGTGGGCCTGTATTTAAGCTGAACTGTGGGCTTATTTTGTTTCTGAACTGTGGGTTTCAACCCTGAAATTTGAATTTCTGAACTCTGGGCTTGACCCAAATTAAAATTGGAAAAACAATTTTTAAGCCCAACTGGGCCTCGAATTTTGGCTATTTTGTTAGCCCAAAACCAAACTGAAACTGAACTTCTGGGCTCCTGAACCCAAACAGTTGGACCTCTTCTTTTTCAAAACCTTTTGTTGGGCTCAATTCAAACTAATTCGTTGGGCTTCACTTCACACAAGTTGTGGGTTGTTTTCAAATTTTTAGTGGGCTGTGCATTCTTTCACTAATGTGGGCTTGCTCCCGATTTTAAAACCAAAATTTTCTTTTCAAAACCCATTAAAAACCAAAAATTTTCTTTTTCCCATAAAAACCAAATGTTTTTCATTCCCGACAAAACCAAATGTTTCCCATCAAAACCAAATGTACGGTAGAATTTTCTTGTATATAATCCAGTAGATAAAATTATTAAATCCTATGCTTCTTTTGTACATATTTTGCTAATCCAATATAATCTCGACTGAAATATGTTGGATTTTTGCTTTGAATAACGAGTTCTAATCTTGCTTTCGCCGTCAAATTGGGTAATCTCTTTCCTTTTTCTCTACTCAGCATGATCCTCTTCGTATGTTGTATTACAATTTTGTTCATCTTTTGAAACATGGAGGACAATATTTAGTTTAGGTTTGGGGGTAAAGAGTAGATACCACGATAGCATGCAATAATTGAAAACAGAACTCTTTCTTTTTGAAAAAAAAAAATCATAAAAATGGAGCTCATTTACCTTGAAATGTTGACTCTTGTGCATGTATGTAAACATAAGGATTCTTAGTCTAGATATTTAGGCACCCTGATTCTAGCACAATTCACATGTGATAAGAAACTTGCACACGCACAATCTACCAATACATGTATAGCCTCGATCTTCAAGGTGTTTGATAGGAAGTTAGATTGCCAATCACTTTAGAATACTGAATGAGACTTGACTAGCTTGTTCTTTGGTTGGCTGGGATAGAAGTTGGAGGATACGTTAAGAAAAGCAACCATAGAATTTGACCAGATGCATTCGATAAGGGCCACCTCTTGCTAAGAGTCATGTAATTATGTTTTTCTTTTTGTTCATGTATCAAAAGTGTCACTATGTTGTAAAGATCAAAGTTATTTCTTCAAAAAAAAAATAAAAAAAAATCAAGTATTTATTTATTCCATGTTTTGTCATGCTAAAGACAATAGTTCTCTCTTGTTCCAAAAATAAAAGAGAGTAATCAATGTGAATAAGAGTCATGTAAAGAGTCATCTTTTTGTTGTAAGTAGTCTTGTAATAAGCAAGGAGGGTGCACCCATCGATGTATAACGCGGGTAAACTGAAATATCACCAACTCATTGGGTGAACATTCACAATTCTCGTAAAGACGGACAGCTAGCTTGGCTTAGAATTCGGTTCTTAGCCTAAAAACTATCTCTTGGTGACTAGTAGTCATAACTTCAGGTCATTCTAGAAACATGTGTAGATACAATTTACACTCTTATCACGTGTCTTTATTTGTTATCAGTGCTAGGATTGTGCCTTTGATAGCTAGATTGACATCTCCATTTTGTTGTGAGCTTCTACTGTCTTGCACATGTCATATTTCATGGAATCTGAGCTTATATTTTGTCCTAGAACTTTGTAGGTACGTTCTAAGCAAACCTTCACGAGACTTCAACTCGTCCACTAGGGACACTTAGTGGTTTAAAAGGCTTATTGCATTCGCTAAATGCAATCGAGAGACCAGCGACAGTGGTATACTTAGGATTTCCTTAGTTTTGTTTTACTTGAGGACAAGTAAAATTCAGGTTTGGGGATATTTGATGAGTGCTAAAAAGTGCATATTTTTATATCTTTTTATTGGCATTTAACTCATATTTTGTGCACTAACGCTCCATTTTATCCCATATTCTGTGTTTTCGTTGTTTTCAAGAATAAATATTTTTATTAATTAATTTTGCATTTTTAGGTTGTAAATAAAGTTTGGATGAATTGCGGAGCGAAAAGAGCAGAAAAGTAGTGAAAAGTCGGGAGGAATTACGCAAGGAAGCCGCGAGGAATGTTGTGCACAAGACCAAAAGGCTAGAAATGGGCTTAACAAGGAAGAATTGTTCTTAAAGAAGATATGGGCTTGGCATACCCAAGGTCCAAAACCCAAACCCATTTCCAATATCCATACCCGTCTCCTTCGCCAGCCGTCAGATTGGATCACATATGAATCCAATGGTTGCAGCATCGCCAGTACATCAAAGTTTGATGTTCCTGTCTAACACTTTAGCACCTAACTCCATCTCAGACCGTCAGTTTTGATGTGTCTCAGATCCAACGGTCGCTCCACTCCCATTTCCTTCTCGCCGTTGGATAATTCTCTCATCTTTTCATCCATCGTCTCTCACCATCTGAGCATCAAAATACGATGGGTCCGCTCAATACTCTAGAACCCTAATCTATTTACCCTAAATCAAACATCCCCTAAGAGAAACTCTATCGAGTTCTCTTCCTTCTTCTTCCCCTCTTCTTCACAGCGACCATCACCACCACCATGTCCGCCACCAACTCCGCTCAACCACCTCCATCATTGTACCCCATCAATCAGCCACCCCCGCCATCACTAAAGGACACCACCATGATACCCTCTAGCTCCTTATCTCTTAACCCTTTTATCTTTTCAAAAACAGTGAGCTTAGAAACTAGGTTTGAGAGAAACGGAGTTAGTGAAATCAAACCACCAATTACGGAAGAGGAGAAGCAATACAAGAATGGGTCGAGACCATTGATTGATTTCAGAGATTAGGTAAAGGTCAATTTCGGATTTTTTTTCTAACCCTAAATTTTATATTTTGGGGATTTTTGGATATTTGGTTTGCATGTATGAATAGGGTTCTTGGGTGTTGTTTTTGGGCATGCCTGGACTAGCCAGTGCACCATCAAGAGGACTGGACTAGCCAGTTCCTCAATTGTTCATGTTCTGTTTTTGTTTCACTTTCAAATTCAGTTTTATTTTCACATATTCATCATGTTTTAATTTATCACTTGCTAGGGCTTAGATGAAACTCTTGATTGCATGCTAGGATAGTTAATATACATGTTGTTGTTCTTGTGATGTTTAAACTGAAGTAGGACTGATAATTAGCCATTTGAGCTAATTCACCTGTGATCAGCTGTGCTGTAAGAAGACAGCTGATGCTAGGGGTGAAGTTAGTGATAGTGGTTAAGAATTCAGTCCGTTTGAAGGGCTGTGCTTAATTGCCTTAGAATTGATAGTTAACTGGTTGAGCAAACAAGCATGTGATCAGTTGTGCTGTAAGAAGACAATTGATGCTAGGGGTAAGTTAGTGAGATTAGTTAGTAAATCACTCATTGTAGTCTTCCATGAAAGAACAAGACATAGCTTGCATAAGAACTTCCTTAGTTTAGGATCAAGATGTGGATTCAAAACCTAGGGTTTCCTTGTTTCACATTGTATCTGTAGCTGTAATCTTTGCTCATTTCCCTTGGCTCACTGCCTTGGTTTGTTTGTCTTTGTTTCACTGTTTCTTTGTTTCTTTTGCCACTGTTACTCACTGCTTCATTTTGTTCACTGCCACCTTCACATTGCCATTGTTTTAGTCCATTTTCACTATTTTGCATTTAGATAACTAGCTTAAAAACTTCAACTATACACCCTAGTCCCTGTGGAGATGACCTGTTCTTGCACATACACACTACAATGACAACTGTGCACTTGCAGTTTAACATGTAGGCCTTTCTGTCTCCCCTTATCCTTTGCTCTTGTTTCTTATACAATCCCTGGCCTACCAAGTTTTTGGCGCCATTGCTGGAGACTGGTGTTGTGTAGTTGAGAAAAAAAAATTGTGCTCTTGCTTTTCTGTTTTCAAACTTAGTTGTAACCTTAGCTGTAACCTTAACTTAGTATAACTGTTTTAGCTCTTTTAGTGTTTTTAGCTTTTTAGCTGCAACTTTAACTTGGCCTTAGTGTCTCTAACTTAACCTTAGTGTCTTTAGCTGCATCTTTAACTTAGTTGTAAGCATATTGCATCACTGCATCTGCATTCCATTCACTGCATCTGCATCATTCATTGCATCTGCATCCCCATCTGCATCTGTAGCTGCATATTATCTGTCAAGCATCTTGGCGTTGCCAACTACAGCTGCAAACTGCACTGCTTTATGCAGTTTTCCTTTTTTCCCCCGCCTTTTCTGTGTACTGATCACACACAATGAGTGTCAGGTAGTTGGTGATGCTGTTGTTTGTCTTCTGTTGCTGTGGAGTTGCTGCTGCTGGTGTTGAGCCTCTGGTGCTCTTGTTGTTGTTGCTGCAGCTGTGCTGCTACTCTTTCTTCTTCTTCCTGTTGCTGCTGCACTGAACTACTTGCTGCTGGTGCTACTTGCTGCTGTGCTGTGGCTGAACTGATGCTGCTGCTGCTGTCAACTCCTGCTTTTGCTACAGCCAGCCTCTGGTGCTGCTGCTGTTTTCTGTGTTGCTTCTGCTGCTGTCTTGCTGCCTCCTACTGCTGCTGCTTCTTCTTCTTCTTCTTGCTGTTGCTGATGAGCCTCTGGTGCTCTTGCTGTAGTTGTTGTTGCTGTGAACCAAGCCCAACTGGGCAGTGCAACTGCAATTACTGAGCAACTGGGCTGTGCTAACTAGTAAGCCTAAACCCATCAGTAAACCCAATTTTTGGGCTTGTAATTTTAAGACTGAATGCTGGGCTTGTAGTTTAACTAAACTGTGGGCCTGTATTTAAGCTGAACTGTGGGCTTATTTTGTTTCTGAACTGTGGGTTTCAACCCTGAAATTTGAATTTCTGAACTCTGGGCTTGACCCAAATTAAAATTGGAAAAACAATTTTTAAGCCCAACTGGGCCTCGAATTTTGGCTATTTTGTTAGCCCAAAACCAAACTGAAACTGAACTTCTGGGCTCCTGAACCCAAACAGTTGGACCTCTTCTTTTTCAAAACCTTTTGTTGGGCTCAATTCAAACTAATTCGTTGGGCTTCACTTCACACAAGTTGTGGGTTGTTTTCAAATTTTTAGTGGGCTGTGCATTCTTTCACTAATGTGGGCTTGCTCCCGATTTTAAAACCAAAATTTTCTTTTCAAAACCCATTAAAAACCAAAAATTTTCTTTTTCCCATAAAAACCAAATGTTTTTCATTCCCGACAAAACCAAATGTTTCCCATCAAAACCAAATGTACGGTAGAATTTTCTTGTATATAATCCAGTAGATAAAATTATTAAATCCTATGCTTCTTTTGTACATATTTTGCTAATCCAATATAATCTCGACTGAAATATGTTGGATTTTTGCTTTGAATAACGAGTTCTAATCTTGCTTTCGCCGTCAAATTGGGTAATCTCTTTCCTTTTTCTCTACTCAGCATGATCCTCTTCGTATGTTGTATTACAATTTTGTTCATCTTTTGAAACATGGAGGACAATATTTAGTTTAGGTTTGGGGGTAAAGAGTAGATACCACGATAGCATGCAATAATTGAAAACAGAACTCTTTCTTTTTGAAAAAAAAAAATCATAAAAATGGAGCTCATTTACCTTGAAATGTTGACTCTTGTGCATGTATGTAAACATAAGGATTCTTAGTCTAGATATTTAGGCACCCTGATTCTAGCACAATTCACATGTGATAAGAAACTTGCACACGCACAATCTACCAATACATGTATAGCCTCGATCTTCAAGGTGTTTGATAGGAAGTTAGATTGCCAATCACTTTAGAATACTGAATGAGACTTGACTAGCTTGTTCTTTGGTTGGCTGGGATAGAAGTTGGAGGATACGTTAAGAAAAGCAACCATAGAATTTGACCAGATGCATTCGATAAGGGCCACCTCTTGCTAAGAGTCATGTAATTATGTTTTTCTTTTTGTTCATGTATCAAAAGTGTCACTATGTTGTAAAGATCAAAGTTATTTCTTCAAAAAAAAAATAAAAAAAAATCAAGTATTTATTTATTCCATGTTTTGTCATGCTAAAGACAATAGTTCTCTCTTGTTCCAAAAATAAAAGAGAGTAATCAATGTGAATAAGAGTCATGTAAAGAGTCATCTTTTTGTTGTAAGTAGTCTTGTAATAAGCAAGGAGGGTGCACCCATCGATGTATAACGCGGGTAAACTGAAATATCACCAACTCATTGGGTGAACATTCACAATTCTCGTAAAGACGGACAGCTAGCTTGGCTTAGAATTCGGTTCTTAGCCTAAAAACTATCTCTTGGTGACTAGTAGTCATAACTTCAGGTCATTCTAGAAACATGTGTAGATACAATTTACACTCTTATCACGTGTCTTTATTTGTTATCAGTGCTAGGATTGTGCCTTTGATAGCTAGATTGACATCTCCATTTTGTTGTGAGCTTCTACTGTCTTGCACATGTCATATTTCATGGAATCTGAGCTTATATTTTGTCCTAGAACTTTGTAGGTACGTTCTAAGCAAACCTTCACGAGACTTCAACTCGTCCACTAGGGACACTTAGTGGTTTAAAAGGCTTATTGCATTCGCTAAATGCAATCGAGAGACCAGCGACAGTGGTATACTTAGGATTTCCTTAGTTTTGTTTTACTTGAGGACAAGTAAAATTCAGGTTTGGGGATATTTGATGAGTGCTAAAAAGTGCATATTTTTATATCTTTTTATTGGCATTTAACTCATATTTTGTGCACTAACGCTCCATTTTATCCCATATTCTGTGTTTTCGTTGTTTTCAAGAATAAATATTTTTATTAATTAATTTTGCATTTTTAGGTTGTAAATAAAGTTTGGATGAATTGCGGAGCGAAAAGAGCAGAAAAGTAGTGAAAAGTCGGGAGGAATTACGCAAGGAAGCCGCGAGGAATGTTGTGCACAAGACCAAAAGGCTAGAAATGGGCTTAACAAGGAAGAATTGTTCTTAAAGAAGATATGGGCTTGGCATACCCAAGGTCCAAAACCCAAACCCATTTCCAATATCCATACCCGTCTCCTTCGCCAGCCGTCAGATTGGATCACATATGAATCCAATGGTTGCAGCATCGCCAGTACATCAAAGTTTGATGTTCCTGTCTAACACTTTAGCACCTAACTCCATCTCAGACCGTCAGTTTTGATGTCTCAGATCCAACGGTCGCTCCACTCCCATTTCCTTCTCGCCGTTGGATAATTCTCTCATCTTTTCATCCATCGTCTTCACCATCTGAGCATCAAAATACGATGGGTCCGCTCAATACTCTAGAACCCTAATCTATTTACCCTAAATCAAACATCCCCTAAGAGAAACTCTATCGAGTTCTCTTCCTTCTTCTTCCCCTCTTCTTCACAGCGACCATCACCACCACCATGTCCGCCACCAACTCCGCTCAACCACCTCCATCATTGTACCCCATCAATCAGCCACCCCCGCCATCACTAAAGGACACCACCATGATACCCTCTAGCTCCTTATCTCTTAACCCTTTTATCTTTTCAAAAACAGTGAGCTTAGAAACTAGGTTTGAGAGAAACGGAGTTAGTGAAATCAAACCACCAATTACGGAAGAGGAGAAGCAATACAAGAATGGGTCGAGACCATTGATTGATTTCAGAGATTAGGTAAAGGTCAATTTCGGATTTTTTTTCTAACCCTAAATTTTATATTTTGGGGATTTTTGGATATTTGGTTTGCATGTATGAATAGGGTTCTTGGGTGTTGTTTTTGGGCATGCCTGGACTAGCCAGTGCACCATCAAGAGGACTGGACTAGCCAGTTCCTCAATTGTTCATGTTCTGTTTTTGTTTCACTTTCAAATTCAGTTTTATTTTCATATATTCATCATGTTTTAATTTATCACTTGTTAGGGCTTAGATGAAACTCTTGATTGCATGCTAGGATAGTTAATATACATGTTGTTGTTCTTGTGATGTTTAAACTGAAGTAGGACTGATAATTAGCCATTTGAGCTAATTCACCTGTGATCAGTTGTGCTATAAGAAGACAGCTGATGCTAGGGGTGAAGTTAGTGATAGTGGTTAAGAATTCAGTCCATTTGAAGGGTTGTGCTTAATTGCCTTAGAATTGATAGTTAACTGGTTGAGCAAACAAGCCTGTGATCAGCTGTGCTGTAAGAAGACAGTTGATGCTAGGGGTAAGTTAGTGAGATTAGTTAGTAAATCACTCATTGTAGTCTTCCATGAAAGAACAAGACATAGCTTGCATAAGAACTTCCTTAGTTTAGGATCAAGATGTGGATTCAAAACCTAGTGTTTCCTTGTTTCACATTGTATCTGTAGCTGTAATCTTTGCTCATTTCTCTTGGCTCACTGCCTTGGTTTGTTTGTCTTTGTTTCACTGTTTCTTTGTTTGTTTTGCCACTGTTACTCACTGCTTCACTTTGTTCACTGCCACCTTCACATTGCCATTGTTTTAGTCCATTTTCACTATTTTGCATTTAGATAACTAGCTTAAAAACTTCAACTATACACCCTAGTCCCTGTGGAGATGACCTGTTCTTGCACATACACACTACAATGACAACTGTGCACTTGCAGTTTAACATGTAGGCCTTTTTGTCTCCCCTTGTCCTTTGCTCTTGTTTCTTATACAATCCCTGGCCTACCAATGAACCGGTTAAAAATATTGAAGTTGATGGTGTTATCAAGCTGAATCCACAATGGCTTCGATGGAGGAAGATTGATTGGTTTGTTACAAGCTGCTTGAAGGATACTTTTACTGATTCAGTGTCAAGTGATGTGTTGGGTCTTTCTACTGCTCATGAAATTTGGAACTATCTTGAGGTTAGCTTTAAAAGTAAATTCATGGCAAGAAAGGGGATGCTCAGAAATCAACTTCATAATGTTAAGAAAGGTAATATGACTATCTTACTTTATCTTCAGAGTATCAAGAATGTAGCAGATTCTTTGGCTGCTATAGGGGAAAGAGTGAGTTCTTCAGATTTGGTAATGTATGTCTTGAATGGACTAGGAAGGGAATATGATAATTTTGTTATTGCTGCACAAAATAGAGAGGTTCCATTTACTTTTGCTGAAATTAAACCTAGACTTTTGAACCATGAACAATGGCTTCTTGATCAGCAACAAGATTCTAGTACCCTTTTTGATGCACAAAACCCATCTGCTTTTTACTCTAGAAATGTTAGTTCTGGTAATGGAGGAGGAAAACCGTCAAAGGGTAACTCAAAGAATGGATCATATAGCAATTTTGGGTCCAAGAATGTATAAGGTTCTACTTCAGTTCAAGCAAGTAATACTTTTGTTTATCATAATAATTCTACTGCTGCTTCTACAAGTCAAGCTACTGTTGGTAGGAGAGATTTCTCTCAAATTGAATGCCAGATTTGTGGGAGGAGGGGTTATTATGCTAGTAGGTGTCACTTCAGATATTATCCACCAACTTCTGTTTCTACTTCAACTAGTACTACACCAGCTTCAAGTTCTCAACATGCCTTTACTACAATGACTGAAGACCAAGTTTTTGGTGATCCTTCTTGTTCTGAACCTCTATAATGGCTAGCTGACTCTGGTGCAACAGCTCATATGACTGGAGATATGAATCTACTTCAAAATACTTCTAACTTTACTGGAAAGGCAAAGGTTCAAGTGGGTAATGGTAAGTCCTTGAACATTACTTCTACTGGTAATTCTATTATTAAGACACCTAATACTAATTTTAGGCTTGACACAGTATTATTAGTACATGATATGAAACATAACTTAGTTTCAGTTGCTCAGTTTACTAAGAAAAATTCTTGTTATTTCAAGTTGCATCCATCTGGATATGAGATAAGGGATTTGCACTCAGATGACTTGCTTGCTCAGGGAAGAGTAGTTGATAATTTATACCCTATTCAATATGTTCCTAATCATTCAAATGATCATTGTGCTTTTTCTTCTTCTTTGACTGCTTCTTCAAAGGTTTGGCATGATAGACTAGGTCACCCTTCTAGTCTAATCCTTAAAAAATTAAACTCTTCCAAACATATTTCTGTGTCTTCCTCTCAGTCCTCTGTTTTGTGTCATCCTTGTCAACTTGCTAAAAGTAAGAAGTTGCCTTTTCAACTTTCACCTACTCATGCTGATAAACCTCTTGCTTTGATTCATTGTGATGTCTGGGGTCCAACAGTGTCTTCTTTAAATGGTTATAAATACTACATTCTTTTTGTAGATGACTATAGTAGATGTCATTGGATTTATCCAATGGAACTAAAGTCAGATGTTGTTAAATGCTTTTCTCATTTTAAAACTTCTACTGAACTTCAATTGTCAGCAAAAATTATATCTTTTCAAGTTGATGGTGCTGCTGAACTTGTTAAAGGTCCTTTCAAACATTTGTTGGAGTCTAGTGGTATTCTTATCAGAATATCTTGTCCTAACACACCTCAGCAAAATGGTCTTGCTGAGAGAAAGCATAGGCATATTATTGAGATGGGTAATTCTTTGTTATTTAATGCTCATTGTCCAAAGGAAATGTGGTATGATGCTTATCTTACTGCAACTTATTTGATTAATAGAACTCCATCTAAAATTTTGAGTTTTAAATCTCCTTTTAAAATCTTGTTTGGTGTTGTTCCTGACTATTCTTTGTTGAGAGTTTTTGGCATTGTCTGCTATCCACATCTTGCTCATTCAAGCTGATAAACTATCTCCCAAGTCTATTAAATGTGTTTTTCTGGGATATAGTTTATTACATAAGGGCTATAAGTGTTATAATCCTATTTCCAAAAAGTCTTACATTTCAAGGAATGTTGTTTTTGATGAGAATCAGTTTTATTTTCAGTGTTCTGTTTCTGATTTATCAGTTTTATCTGGTTCTTATTCAAGTCCTGATTTACTCTCAACTCCACTTTTATCCTCTGATTCTATTGCTCCTTCAAGTACTGTTATTACTAGATCTCAAAAAGGTGTTTCAAAACCAAAACAGTTTCCTGATTTTGTCTCTCATGTTTCTGTCAAACATTCAATACCTTCTTCTTACCAATCATTATTAACTACCTTTACTGAGCCAAAAAATTTTAAGCAAGCAGTTGCAAATCCTAAATGGAGAGTATCTATGAGAGAAGAATACACAGCCTTAAGAGACAATGATACATGGGATTATGTTCCACCTGAGCCACATATGAATATTCTTGGTTCAAAGTGGGTATATAAAGTTAAGCAGAAATCAGATGGTAATATTGAAAGGCTAAAATCTAGATTAGTTGCCAAAGGGTACGATCAACAAGATGGTATAGATTATAATGAGACATTCAGCCATGTAGTTAAGTGCACTACTGTTAGAGTTGTTTTATGCATGGCACTCACATATAACTGGCAAGTTAGACAATTAGATGTCAGTAATGCCTTTTTGCATGGTTTTTTGGATGAAGATGTTTATATGGCTCAACCACAGGGGTTTATCAATCCATATTATCCTTCAAATTATGTTTGTCATTTAAAGAAGAGTTTATATGGGTTGAAACAAGCTCCTAGAGCTTGGTTTCATAGATTCATCACTTTTCTTATATCTTGTGGTTTTAAGAAGTCCATTTCAGATTATTCTATGTTTGTTTATTCTTCTGCAAAGGGCATGCTTGTTTTATTGTTATATGTGGATGATATATTGCTTACTGGGAGCTCTCCAACAATGATTGATAGTCTAATTATATGCTTAAAGAATGAGTTTGCAATGAAAGAATTAGGAGATTTAGGCTATTTTCTTGGTTTGGAAGCAGTGGGAAGTGAAGATTCTCTTATTTTAATTCAAAAGAAGTATACTTTAGAGTTATTATCTAAGTCTGGTATGCTTGATTCAAATCCATGTGAAACTCCAGTTGTTAAGGGTGCTAGATTGTCTGTCAATGATGGAGTTAAATTAGATAATCCTACAGAGTACAGGACCATAGTAGGGGCTTTACAATATTTTACAGTCACTATACCAGATATTTGTTTTGGAGTCAATTATGTTTCTCAGTTTATGCATTCCCCCATTGATATGCATTTGCAGCTTGTGAAGAGAATTTTAAGGTACAATTGGAATGGGTATTACCTTAAAGAAAGGGAGTTTGTGTCAGCTAAGGGCTTTTACAGATTCTGATTGGGCTGGTTGTCCAGACACTAGGAGATCAACCTCTGGTTATGTTGTTTTTCTTGGTCCAAATCTTGTTTCTTGGTCATCCAAGAAACAACCTACAGTTTCTAAATCCTCTGCAGAGGCTGAGTATAAGTGTTTGCCAGTTGCTTCTGCTGAATTGCAATGGTTTTCTTTTCTTTTAGCTGATTTGCATATTCAGTTGGATGGTCCTGCATTATTACTTTGTGATAATACCAGTGCTTTGTCTTTGGAAACTAATCCTGTGTTTCATGCCAGGACAAAACATATAGAGATACAGTATCATACTGTCAGAGAATTGGTGGAGGATGGGTTCTTACTACTTCAACATATTTCATCTGAAGATCAACTGGCAGATCTCTTCACAAAAGGTTTATGTTCACCAACATTTACAAGGTTGCTTCATCAGTTACTGGGTTCTTCTTCAGTTCCTTCTACTTCAGTTCAGATTACTACATTAGAAGATTAGTTCTTTTCAGTGTTTTTCTATTCTTTTCAATGATTGTATTACAGTATGTCACAACACTTTTTTGGTTCAAACTGTTCAGTTACCCCTTAACAGTTTGAGGGGGTGTATTAGATAGAGTAATATATCTCTGTCAAGTCAATCCTAGTTGACTTGACCTTCTGTATTGTGAGTGTGTGAAGAGTGTGTGTGGCTGTAATAATAATACATTGGTGTGTAATAAATAACCATATCCTTACAATTAGCTTTAGCAGTTCAGAGACACATGAATTTCTGGTCACCCTTGAATGCAAATAAAAATGAAACCTCATCATAGGAATCTGTTTTTACAAGACAACCGAATTGTACACATCAAGTTTGGACTAAACCTCTACATACCCAATCCAAAGTTAATTTTGATACATCTTGGATTGATTTTTCTTCTCATGCTGGTTATGGTCTAATCTTTCGTTTTGATACGGGAACAACTATCCAGGCTAAAGTTGGAACTTTCAATGTGTCCTCTGCAGAAGCAGAAGATCTAAATCTCTCGGAAGCTGCTGCTTGGGCAAAAAGTATAGATCTTAGCAACTTTTGGATGGACGGTGATTGCCAAAGGTTAATATTTTATGTACAAGATGAATCAAGTGACATTTTTTTTTGGAGGAACCAAACTATAATTTCAGAAGCTATGAAGATTTTTCTTTCATGTGACAACTTTTTGGGTATTCAATTTAAGCATAGAAGATGTAATGCGGTTGCTGATACATTGCCAAAATAAACACGCAAAAGAGGAATCCATAAACAACAATGGTACAGATGCGGGACTATATCAACTTTGCTCTTATTTTAGCCTGACAATTTTCAATTCCAAACGCATTTCCAATTTTTGCTAATGGAATTACTAATATGTTGATCGACACTAATACCTCAGATCACTGTAATGAGATAAGAGTAACCAACACTTTGGATATTCCTTTGTTTCCGTAATTTGTTTTAATATACTTAACTTGGAGAAAAAAAAATAATAATCTGCAAAATCAAATATTTTTCTTTTTTTTTGATGGAATGCAAAATCAAATATAAGTTCCAGCAAAATTCAAGCCAAAATAAATGATCGCCTTTATCCATGTTGAAAAAGTAAATTCAAGATTAGACAAACAGTAGATTCAGTTATTAATAAATCATATCAATCACTTATATGACATGAAAACTCATAATCCATCTTATGCAAATGCAATATGATGAGTGGCAACAATTCATAAAGTAGACAAAAACCCTAATCTCAGTTAGCATCATTGATACCGCGATATCATATTGCAAAGAAAACAAAAAAATGGGATTTCAATAGCTTAGTAACCAAACTAATAGTATCTTTATTTTGCAACTAACATAAATATTTCTAACTTGTAGAGGGTTACCTACTAAAATATAGTCTAGGTAAAAGGGGTCAAAAGTTTCCAGACAAACGGTATAGAAAAAAAAAAGGTAAGAAGTGAGGTGACAAAGTCCAAGGACCTGGATTCAATATCATATCAGGCCCCTTATCATGGAGCAATACAGTGCATTGTTTACAGATACGCTTCTTCGTTTGGTTTGAGATTAGCCATCAACTACGATTTCGTTGCTTTAGCTGCCTCAAGCTGTTGCAGCTCTGCCAATCTTACAGCCCATGCTCTGTCCCTTGCTACTGCAGCCATCTTACGCTCAACTCTTTTCTCGATCTTCTTCCTTTTAGCTTCTTGCACCTGAACTTTTCGTTTCTTTGCTTCAGACTGTCAAAAAACCAGCCACGAGTCCCACAAATCAATTATATGAGTTTATTTTTAAGAGCTTCTGCTACATAGAGAACTAAATGCAAGGATATCTAAAACGTGAAAGTAGTGATCTACTTGGACAAAATCAGAAAAACTGCACTAGTTGAATTTGAATCTAGATAAACCAGATATAAAGAATGGTTCCACAGCCACACACCAGTAAACTATTTTTGCATAAACTTTCTCAGCGCCAAGGGTCTGTCAGATACCCACTTGTCGTTTCCACAAAGTACAAATCATCCTTTCTACAAGGCAATATCTAGCCTTGTTAGCCCATATCGCAAAGGTATGGAAAAAAATGATCTCATCAGAATTTCCACAGACAATTTAGTAATGCAGAAAGTCCCACCAGACACTTCGTCCTATTTACTCTTTTCACATCAGTTGGGGCCTCAAATAGAGTACAATTGCAAGATTCATAATAAAGCATCTAGTATGTTCTTTAACTATCCACTTTCACCTGACAGTAATTTTAAGCATCCCATATTTTCACCAAGAATCAACATTGACATCCTAAATTGATGATACTGTAGATACAGATTACTGTATAAACTGGTAGAGACTATCTGAACACATGCTTAGTTCAAGACAGATATTTCAATACTTTAGATTTAGTGACGAAGTTCAGTGTCATGTGGCATTGCCACTACAAAAGTAAATGGGCAAGAAAGAGCGACTATCAACTATTAGAGTTTGAAAAAAATCGAAGGACAAACAGGTTTGTTATAAACTTTCCTATGAGTTATGTTCTTGTACAAGACCCAATTCAGATATTCATCCTTAAGGCTGCACCTCTGGTTCTACACACATGATCTCTACTCCCTTCAAATTTCAGCAGATAAGACATCGGCCACACTAAATCCTATCAAGATTAGCTTCAACTTAAAATCATAACATGGTATACCCATATTTAAGCACTCTTTAGCTAAGAAACAACACATTATTCATAAAGTTCCCCTTGTGCATACCTCTAACACCATCGAGAATTAGATAATTAAGCCCATGCAAACGTAACACAACCACCATAGAATCACTCAGAACCTCAAAGTTCTGAAATAACTAAGTAGTACCTACGCATATCTCTATCCCTGGTTTGGTTCACTACTTTCCTCAACTTGCTAGGCTTGTTCATTAATAACAGGTTTCAAAACAATTTGGTGAAATTCATGGCAGTATTCCAGTTGCCAAATACGTTGGCTCACTTGATCTTGCCAACATTTCCAACTCCCAATCAGGCACTTAGACTCATCCAAACTCACATGTGGAAACATGTTAAGGTATTATATACACCAGAATAACCAAACTATGGGGACAATCTAACTATACAAGACTTCCATATACCTAGCAGAACCATGGGCAATGTTGAGGGTAACTTACTACCAAACACATTTCCACACTTCAGATGATTATATTAAATACAGAGCAAAAGAGTGGAATTTAAGCCACTCAGTTCAGCTGAATACGAGAAACCATACCTTTATAAACGCCTTTCTCTGTCCAATTCGCTTCTTCTCGTTCCTTCTCTTAACACTACCTTCATTAGGTGTGTTTGGAAGTAGTGGTTCTCCAGGTGTGTATTGAACCCAAGCATATGGACCTGCATTCTCTCATAGTTAGTGTTCCTACTGATAACAATTAGGATACTGCATTTCTTCACATACAAACATAAATTTAACAAGAAAAACCTTATTAATAAAAGCGAATGAAGAAAACATTCTCGGATTAACTAAAACTCTAATCCCAATACGTTTTTCTAACAGGAACTTTAAATTGAATTGAAAAGGATAAATAAGTAGAGAGAACTGCCAATAACCTGGGGGTTTCAAGCCAGATCGCTTCCTTCTATTAGTAAAACCAGGTCTTCTCTTAGGCAATCGAGTATCGGTTAAGCTATGAAACTCATTTGATCTGTTAATCATCCATGATTGACAACTTTGGTTCAAAAACCAACTGAAAACGGACCTTAACTCTGGTGTTGAAGAAGTTGATGAAGCTGATGCAATCCCGAGAGGAAAACGTTCCACGCTTCGATTCAAAACTGTTCTTGCAAATGGGCGAATAATGTTTCTGAGTGCACCGAAACCCATCATTTTCTCTCTCGTGCCCAATCTCACACTTTGTATAATGGAGGAAACTACAGGCTGGGCATAGGAATGAGACTGAAAAAAAAAATTAGTGAAAAACACCCAAACTTGTTGTAAACTTCCGCTACAATACTAACTTAAAAAAATCCTAAGAATACCATAGCACTGTTTTACAAACCCTAGATTCTCCCTAATCGAATTGAACCATATTCAATCATATATATATATATATATATATATATATATATTAATCGGGGCTCTCAGCAAGCCCAGAATCCAGGGAAATCAGATTGCCAAATGAAAGAGAAATCGATAGAGAGAGAGATGTTAGGAAAGACCATACCTTTGGTGCAGAGATTGTTGAAAAGCACTTGACTTCTTACTGCAGCTAGATTCTTTTTGGAGTTGAGATTTAGGGTTTACTGAAATTCTCGTAACCAAACTGATTTGGGAAAAAGAAACAAGAGGGAGATGGGATTTAGATGTTAGGTCAAGAAATGAAGTTAACTAGATGTAGCGAAAGAATGGATTCAAACGGCGGGGGTGGGGGTGGGTTATGGAAGGTTTGCACCCCAGTACGGGAGCTTTTTCTGGTTACTGTACTCGAAATGACAGAAGGTTTGCACCCAGTACGGGAGCTTAACCGGTTGTTGGCTTGCAATTTGGTGTGTGCATTTGGAATCCTCGATAGGTCGTTGTAGTCTTGTACACTTTCCTTGCCTGACTATCTATTATAGGCAGGGTTGTAATTTAGGCTGGGCAGTAAAATAAGTGGAAATAAGTGTCATGCATTACAGCTATAAAAGACGAAGATGTAGGTTAGGACTTGGGAGAGAATTTCGTAATGCGAGTTCTAGGGGAAAGCTTGTGGAAACCAATTTCCACAAAAAGAGTTGAATTCTATGCAAAGCTCTGACGTTCCCCCCCCCCCCCCCCCCCCCCCCCCCCCCAATCCGGTTATCTGAGCACTGGAAGAAGGATGATTGCCCACATTTTTGAATAGCCATTCCTAACCTATGAAATAAAAAATAACCGGTATCACAATTGGCGTTGTTGTTAGCAATACAATTCCTTATTCCTTAGTCTATTCACGAAAGCCACCATAGTTCTCCTAAAGTAGTGAATGCTAAAACTCCAAAACTATAACCATGTGTTTCACAAACGGCTAAATACTTATTTCGCTTGCGTAAAACTGCTTTAGCAATTGCTTGACCTGGGTTGAAGGTTTGAAAGTCACTCGTGAAAGGAGAGACACCGGTAACATCTAAGCATGTGTCCTTCCCATTCTCCCAATTATAAACCAACAAGTCAGCCGGTAACAAGGTGGTATTCCCATCTGATCGAAGTCCAAGAGCCACTTCCTTTCCAACTGAAACACTACCCCTGAAGCAAATGTCTACCAAAACATCACGTATAAAATTGTGTCTGAATTTCACACCAACTTCACTGGCACAGTGTAGAGCATGGTCCCCAAAAATGTCCATATCCCTCTTGCAAATAGTACAACAACTATTTGCTGGAAAAAGAGGAATGCCAAGTCGATAACAAAGCACACTTCGAAACTATTTACTTTCAATTATTCTCTTCCTCTGAAATGGAAGCCTATAAATAGGATTTACCATGAGCTATTATAACTTCTGGTAAATGTTTTACAAATATTACAATAACTGATGGATGGGATTCACCGCACAAACAACTGGGAACAAGTAATATGTACCAACTGGTATCAAGTTATGTGGTTGAACTATGTTGGAAGGACAATGATTAGTGGGTATGAAATATCACACATTTTACTCTAATTATAGGATAAATGAACTATTTTTCTTTTCTATGTAAATCATGTACATACAACATTTGCACTAAACTTACTTGTGATATCTTTCTATAAGGCCTTTTGATCTAGCCTCTCATTCCAGTTGAGGCAGCGGATTAAGCTATGGAACCAGTCACAGGTTTGATCCGATTTGTTGACCGTTGGGAGTGGATGTTTGCTCATGCATATCCGAACCGAATCTCCTCGAGATAGCTGTTGTCGCCTTTTCCCATCAAACGAAACCCATGCATTACTTCTGGTCTCTGCAGGTATCTGCCCACATTAACAAGAAGACAAACTGATTAACCACATATTTGTTCCAGAACTTTGAAAACTCTTAACAAACTGAAGTTGAAATACATATGGACCACAAGCTTCAAGTTGAAATGCATGTGAAGTCAAAGCCATGCGAGACAGACATCTTCCTCTCTTAAAAAACAGATTAGGAACTTGATACATATAATTTACTGAAAGTAGCCTTGCTATTTCTTTTTGGTTTTTTACCATTGTGTGGTCTCATCAACTTGAAACAAAATTTCCATTAGTGGAACTGCATCTTTTGATGCTTCCTTGAGATAGAAATATCAGAAAGTTTATTATTTTGTGCTTCAATGCCCAGTTCCAGTTTCTGTGCATTGAATCATATAGTATAGGAGTGTGATACAATAGATGCATACACATATGTATTAATATATTATTTCACAACTAGACTGCAAAAATGAAAGAAAACACATCAATATATATTAATAGATTGATAAAGCATAAGTCCTAACTATGTCTCTTATATTAACTACAATATATAGAAATGTTATGGAAAAAAAAAATCCTAAAGCTAGTATTAGACACTTCATGGATGATAAGCATACTCGCATTAATAAAACCTTTACTCCAAAGTACCAAAGGATGCTAATCTGCATAGGGTTAAAAGCTTATAGAACGTGCTTATTTTTGGCGAGGAAGATCTCTACGACGAAAACATCCTCATACAAAATCAGCAGTAGATCAATATTATCTATACGAATTAATTTACCTTCAATTCTAGCTGTGCAGAGTCTGGGAGGATCACAGGTCTGAAAGAAAGAGAATGTGGGCAGATGGGTGTGAACAGCATGCATGGAACATTCGGATGAACCTGCGTTCATATCATTGACGATTAGATGGTAACGACATAGAAAAGTCAAAGTAGACATCACTAGATAAAGTTACTTAAAAAATGATCACATGTAAATAAGTTTTTGCATAATTAAAATAAAACATGAAAGCACAATGCAAATGTATAATACGAGAAGGCTTTGAGAAGTCGATATAGATCAACTTGAGAACTATCCCTTCATGAAAAATGACTGAATACGGTACAAGGTCACAATAAAGTCTATACTTCCTATTGACTGGATAAAATCAGGACATCAGAAGCATCAAGAATAGAATACCATCACATGCTAGACATAAAAAACAAAATAAGAGTGGAAAACATGTCCCCATCTTTAATGTTTCTTGCTGTGACTTTTTACCAACATTGAAATTTGGTATTCATTGTTATGCATCCGAAGTAAATAGATGACTAATCTAAGTGAAAGGCGAATCGTCTTAGATCTGCTTGCTGACCAGTGACAAACCATCCAGCAGAAATATCATAGATCATCGAAGAAAGACAAAATAGTGAAATATCAAATATCAAATGCCTGAGGAAAGAAACAATATGCCAAGTTAATGAAGGTCTGAGTGTTTCATATTAACTGAGATTTATATATGCCAAGTTTTTTTTTTCTTTGGCAATGAAGTAATGCACTTAATGAAGGTTTTAAGTGTTTCATTTCAAATACTGACAATAGGTTAAATCTGAAGCCCAAGATGTAGACATACCATGGATCCCCCTGCTGCTGTCGAATAAGCTGTACTCCCTGTAGGCGTGGCTATAATGACTCCATCACCTTGCACCTAAAATAGATTTAAACTAATTAGAATAGAGGAAGCACTAACCAGAGAATAAAAAATATTAAGAATATAATAGTCGGTGGAAAACAAGAAATAATTATTTTGACAGGAGTTACCAGCAAAAGTAACTAGTTGAAAAACGGAATAAGAAAATCAGGACATGATCCAAAAGGGAAACTAGAATTTTGCTATTGACTGGCATAATTAAGGAAGATGGTACTCTTTTTTGCTTACTTTAGTTATGAGGCGGTGATGTTCATAACATTCAATTTTAGATAGGTATGGATTAGAACCCCGATCGACGACCACCTCATTGAGGACATCAAATACTTTCCCAGGCATTGCTTTTCCGTTTCGGAATATTTCACAATGGAGACGCATCCTAAGAGTTATGTAAACTCCATCCAAAGTGTTGTTCCCATAGATGACTTGTCTCAAGTCCTGCCTGAAATCTTCAAACTGCAGTAGAAAAGGAAAAATTATTCAAAGAAAAAAATAAAGTAAACATATACTACATAATCGAATCGCATTCTTGAAGCTTTCTTACGTGTGATTTCCCTAAAATGACATACATTTAAAGTTTATTTATGCTAATCATGAAGAGATAAAAAGGTATCTAGATACCCTTGTTGGAAAAGTTGATCATTTGTACATGTGTACTAGGCTATTACACAATTCGTGTGATATGTATAGGTCTGTAAAACTTTATAGTAGCTAATATCAAGGTTGTGTTGTGGTCGATGTATTAGAAACACATTGCTCCTAGAATCTCCACGCTTGGAACTTGTTAATCATAATCATATAACGAAAATACATATAAAAATTGATTAAATGTCCAACCAATAATTTACCTCTTATTTATATAGTTTATATTATTTGTTTTTTCTTTTTGTAAAAAGCCAAATGCACAAAATGTAGTTTAAAAAATTTAAAATTTGAATACTAAAAGTGCAGCACACATGCAAACATCTGGTAGTGAGAAAAGGGATTTTTGAAAAAAAAAGTGATTCCTAAAAAGATGGAGTTGAGAAGCATACAGTATGCGAAGTGAGAAACCCAAGAGATCCGAGATTAAATGAGACCACCGGGGGAACAGCACCTCTGAATAAATTTGATGCATGGAGTATGACCCCATCTCCGCCTAAACAAGCTACAAAGTCTACTCTTTCGTGAAGGTCACTGCAAAATAATTAAGGCAAGAAAAGTGGTCATCAATACGGGCATGACATTTAGATATAATTTACTTGTGTCCCAGATCCATAAGTTCAATACCTGGTATCTTGACTGTAAAAGGTCTGAATAAAACCAAATCCTGGGATTCTTGCAAATACGTCGTGCACATCAGGTTCTACAAGAACATTCATTTTCTCTTGGTAGTACAAAAAAGAGGCAACCTACAAAATAGAGAGAGAAGACTCAGTTAACTAGCCCAAGCAGCACAAGTATCCCCATTTTTCCCATTAATACAGTGTCATTAACGCGGACAATTTAAGGTGTTAATGGAAAGCTCACTGCACAGATTATCTGTGATGAACTACTCCTTTCTGGAACTTGAGACCCCACCACAATTTGATTCAGACTCAGAACCAATATGGAAGGCCATAAGCCACTCACTCGTTTTTAGCACTAGAAGTCACAAGTGTTGTGAATCTTACCCAAGATGATCACAAAATAAGGATCATCCTCAATCGAAAGATTGAAGCATCATTCTCCTAATAGACTGTAAAATAAAAAAGCAAGTAACTGAACCTAAGAATAAAATAAATAGGTACCTCTTTAGCTTCTTCAAGCAGCTCATTTCCCAGCTTTTTAAGCAATAATACAGTTTTGGGTGGGGATTTCCACATTAGCATCTGCTGTTGAGTGCTAGGGTGAGTAAACGCCAAAGAGGACTCTGTTACCTTTTCCCTAGCACATGAGTGTCCATCTGTCCGGACTAGGAACATCTCTGCTTTCTTTCTTGACTGCACTCTAACCACACCAGTTGCAGAAGCACACATATCCCCCTCAAATATCTCCATGTTACTGTCATTTGGAGCTATTAAATCTTTTTCAATGCCTTTTCGATCTTCACTGATAGTTGTAGGCTTTCCGTTCTTTTCCAAGCCAAGATTTTCGACCAAGGAATGCTGAGTTTTGGCATTGATGTCTTTCTTCTCTGTTAAATCATAACCTTTTGCATCCACGCCAATAGAAACATAATTATCACTGCCAGCAACAAACTTTCCGTTGATGGGAACATTTTGAGGCTTCAAGCATAACTCCTGCTCAGTTACACCATTTGGACCTCCTGTGTCCAGCAATCCTGATACTGGATCAACCAGAGGTACTATGTCACTATTTGCAACTGCAGCCCAACCTGTCTTTCTTGAGACCAGTGCTTCCTCAAATTTTTTCCTACGATAATTAAAAAATTCTGGAGGTGAGATGTTTCTATTTCTGAAAAAACTGGACATTTCTCTTTTAGAGAAAATATCACCACTAGGGAACTGAGCATTGAGTGGGTCTACATCGGCGCTGAAATTCGCAAGAGATCCCACCTCCACTGCACCGTTCTCACTTTCTAATAGCGAAGGAGATTGATCTTTCCCTTTCCCTTTCCCTCTTTCATCTTCATCAAGATCTTTTGTACGCCTGGTAGTCCGCTTGGAATCTATAAGATGTGAAGGTGAACGAGCCATATGCTGTCTCCATCTAGAGACCATAGCAGAAGTTCTCCAAACACCTTCCTGGCTGTGCAGATAAAGTGGCTTCATATCAGGATCCGCCACCAAAGAAGCAAACCTCTCGACTTGATCCATTGAAGGTGCAGTTCCAACTTCAACAGGAAGTTTTACCACTTCAATTCTCCCACTTGAAACAGCATCTTCAAGCGCTGCTTGATAGATATCATCTTGGACAACCTCTGCTCTGAGATCAACAACCACTTTAAAACCTCTATCCACTAACCACTTTAAACCTTCGTCTATGACCTGGCCACCTCTCCAGAAAGCAACTTCACAACCTTTAGTTAAAAGTTGGCCTTCTTTCGAAGGGTGCAGGGGTACAGGTGCCCAATTTGCAAACAACGTTTGACAAGGGCAATCATGAGCACGGGGAAATCCAGCATCATAGCAGACATTTTTCAACATTTGCAATTTTCTCCAGATATTCTTGCTTCGATTGTCAGAGGAACGTAAATAGTTCTTAAGCACAGCATGTAAACTTTTAGAACACATTTTCATCTCTGCCCTAAAAATGGCAAGTGGTGGTACCTTGCCCTCTGATATGTTAATATCTGTCACAAATTGAGAGGAACCAGATGATCGCCCAGATAGAACATCTGCCCTTCCTTTATTCAGTAGAGCAACCATGCGTCCCAGCACCGCCACTACTTTCTCTTCTTGTAAGGGAAAATCTTCCTCAGACTCGGAGGAGGAATCATATGTAACAGAACACTCTCCGGTTTCCGGGTTGCATAACGTTTCCATTAGAGCAATATGAAGCTGTTCTGCAGCTCTAAAAATTCTACAATACGCCTCCACCTCTGCTATATCCCCAGGAACTGGACCAACCCAAGACAGCTGTGAAAAATCTTGAGACTGGAACGTCTTCAATTCATTTGTCACCAAAAAAAACCCTATATCAGTTCCATTTCTGTGGAATCATAATAATACGATTGTAGGAATAATAATAGTACATTAATACTCAGAGTAGTCTTAATAATCCTCACAGAAGTAGTAATAATAATAATATATGAAAGAAACAATAGGGTGGAGAAATGATACTAGTTAACTAATTGTTTCAACTTACAGTTGACTGAAGCAGGCTAGCCGGTTATGTCTAACAACAAAATTTGAGAAAGACAGGAAACGGAGTCCACGTCTTTAATTCCTCATTCTCAATATATGCATGTTTAGAATTACTTTCTGTATTTCATTAACTAACCTCTTCTCTTATATAACCACAATACTATGCTCTCCGTTCTAAGTCAAAATAAACCCCTGGCTGAAATACCAAATAAAGGGTAAAAGGATAATCTTAGTCCTACTCGGAGACCGATAAATAATCCACAACCACAACTCTCGGCACTACCACCTTCCAAAAAGTATTGTGTCTTTTTAATGCAAAAACAAAGATATACCCAAAAACCAAATAGGAGAGTACCGTTCTACAAAGAAGTTACAAAGAAAGTAAGCCCACAGAAGGGAGATTATTACTCATATTTATAACTTATGGATAAGAACTTAGTCCAGAGGATCATACATAATCTCATTCTCACAAGCAACTAGCATTTAAGCATATTCATGACAGCAGAAAAAGATGATTCGGTTTATGTATGCCAACTCTAATTGCATTGGTATATGTATGCCAACTCTAATTGCATTGGTATCACTACTGTTGTTAACTTGTTACACTTATTTCATCATTCTAGTGCATTTGGTGACCTAGTGATTGATTGCTCCTAACCGAATAAAACATGCAATGCAAACAGTTAAGGCTAGGACATAAAAAATTTGGTTCCATTCTTGATTATGATGTAACTTAATACTACTGAGTTTTAACAACTGATTAATTAATCCCAGACCTAATTTAGAGTTCTCAATTCATTTCAAACTGAAAAATAAAACTTCAATTAGATTACCTCAGGAGTGTCCAAATCGATCTTTACTGGGGAAGATGCTGAGAAGAAGAAACTGGTTAGTTCACCACTAGCTCTGACTCCAAACCTAGAATTTCCAGATGATGAATTTTGCCCTCTTTTATGAAATCCAAATTCGAAGAATCTGCTGTTTTTGTGAGGATGAGAAGGGAAAGTACGAAAAAGGTGATGATGAGACGCCGATGACGATGATGATGATGGTGATGATGGGTTGGAAGTACAACCCCATCTCACATCCATCATCATCATCTCTGATTCTCTCAATCGATTTCCTTGTTGATTAACCTTTAATTTATGTGAGCAGAGAATGGGATTTGGATGGTATACCTGAAATGCGAAATCGGATAATTTGTTTTTGTTGTTTAGTTTAATTTTTCTGTCGAAGTGTTAAAAGAGTGTGGATGAAATGGAATTTTATCAAATATCATCGATCCAATCATCCAACCCAACTGTTTCATTCAAAAACAAACAAAAACTTCGAGATATAGTAGCATTTTGAGAATGGGACTTCTTTTGTTCCGCACCACATGATAGAAGAGCTGCCCACCACGTAGGCCGGTTAGAGCGACCCCTACGGCGAACATAGGCTAAGCCAAAATTCTAGGGTTCTAGGGGAGGATGAAAGCAACCACAATTTTTTTTCTTCTCATATCCTAGATCGGTGGTCCCCAGACTACATCCAAACTCCTTAAATTAAAATGGATTTTGACAATTACAGGGTTCGGACTTAGTGGAAGGGAGCATGCCAACCACCAGACCACTTGGTGATCTGAAAGCAACCACTATGAGACTAGGTAATTTCAAGGCCGAGACTAGGTTTCTGTGTGAACAGTGTAGGTGGTTTTCACCAAGTCTAAATTTGACTTTGACTTGGCGGAAACTCGGGTTTCGGTCCGGATGATTTTGTGTGGAAAACATGCGCCTTTTTTTATTTATTTCTTTCATTTATTTTTATCTTTTCTCCTAAATAAGTGGACAACTTTTTTATGAATCTCAAGTTATCTTAGTTCTATTTTGAACGCTAAACAACCCTCAATCTTGAATATCTATAAATAGAGACATTCATTCAACTGGGAAAATCAATCCCTGACACTTCTATGTCTTAGTTGATTGCTAAAGTCGTTCTCTATTGACCTATGTTTCCTCTGAGAAACATAATTAGGTCTATGAATGAAAGACTTCACTCAAGGATTCGTGAAGCCAGTTTCGACTATCTTTACCTTGATAGTTAGTGTATCATGAACTTGTTATTTCTGTTATCGAGGTTTTAGTAATCTCTTTCAGGAGCGAGATACATAGATATTGCAAAGTTATCTTCGTCTCAGACTTTGTGTTTCCTCAAGATAGGTATCTGAAAACTATTCTTAATTGATTAGTTAATGATTGTTCTTGAGAGGTGGTTAAGGATACAGGCTTCTCATCTAGCTAAGTGTTAGTGTTTCAGATTTGTGAGGTTTGCTAGCTTTGTCTATTGCAAACAGATTCCCAAGCCTTGATCTTTTATCTAAAAGGAAAATGAAATAGGCTTATCTGTTAGAGACAGATTGGTATCAAAAGTATTCACTTAGGCTGAAGCAAATCTTAGGCTGTAAATGACGTCAACTAAGGAAATCAATTGTGTAGAGCCTTGCAGGTTCAAGAGACGTAAGGAGCATGACTGCAGCTGAATTGCTTGGAGGATGAATTCAGTCTCAAATACATTCCAGTCGAAGTCTGATTGTAGGCTAGTGTCTGTAGCGGCTTAATATAGTTTGATGTTCAAATCTGGACGAGGTCCTTTTTTTTTTGCAGTTGTGGTTTCCTTGTTAACAAAACTTCTGGTGTCTTATGTTTTTCCTTTTCCGCTTTATATTGTTTATCTTTATAATAGGATTACACAAGTAGTGCATATTTAATTCTAGTAGATGCATTCATATTAATTGTAATCCATTATGAGACTCGTTCTAGTAGAATTCGTATCTTGAAAGATAAATAACAAGTTTCACACTTGGCAGACTTCCGATTTGGATACGAGTAGATTGATCTTGGATATTGATTTTTTTAGATCGTCCAAGTACCCTTCTGTTGATGGTGGTTTTTAGTTTAGGGCTAAAACTGTAAAAATCTATATTTATGTACCTTCGTTCTGTAAAGAAGTAGAACTATTTAAAGCTGATGGGTGCCTGCACCTCTCTGCTTACATATGTACTGAGTAATTCAGTGTCTTTATATACGGAATTTATTATAATAATATTGGTGCATGTTGCAAAAATCCCAAGTACTTTGTAAATTTTATTGAGCTCCTATTTGCATTATTCACTAATGCAGAGCCTGCTGAGTATCTATCTTATGTTATCTTCCTAGCTGAACTCTTAATATTGACATGACATGAAGATTAATGTCCACTCTTAGCTGAGTAGCATGAACTTCCCGAAGTGTTAGCATTAAGATATGCATTGAGGTACCTAATCAGAAGCGCGCAAGCTGTGCCAGTGAGACCAGAGCTGCGTTACTCGCAAGAGTAGAAATTAGTAATTTTGCATCAATGTGCAAAATTCACCAAAATTGATTAATGTTGTGTCAATTCACAAAATTCAATTTTAACCTAAGTTTTGTCGATTTACAAAAGTTAGATTTTTTCCCTAAAACGGAGCAAGCACGATAACTTGATCCCTATTGGTCAAGACTAAACCTAGGAAAGCTAGAAAATTGGCTTATCATAGAGCCAGTAGGAGTAAAATCCTAACATAGGTGAAAATAAATAAATAAAAGGGGATAGGGCACGACCGCACCACTTGGCCGACCGGTTTTCCCTAGATCACGCCACCCCCCCCCCCCCCATGGCCGACCGGCCTTACTCTGCGTTAACCCCTGTGTGCTCGTCTTCCCTATCGACCAATCATATCGCTTCTACGTTACAAGCTCCGCTTTAAATTGAAGATGGAAGTAGGCTGGTCGACGCGTTTAATTTCTTAAGGAAATAGATCTTGGCCGCCCAAGTCAGTCGCTATTCATGACCACTTCTCACATGTCATAGTGGTGGTCCCATTCAACAACTACCATATGAGACTTAATCCTCTATCATTAGTTGTTGTGTAACTTGCTTCATATCATATAGATTTTACTATGCAAGTAGTATGACAATGCAAGTCACGATTAGGTATTATTTTCTACCAAAATACTCGAGACATCAAATATATCACAAAACTGGGGGATGTTCATCAGGGTATTAATCTGACGGTTTATAGCAATGCGGCGTGCAACACGCCCATTATATGAAAGTGTCAGGAAAGGCGGACAGTTGACTAAAGTAGTGGATGTAAAACCGACTAGTCATCCCTTCATAATAGGGACATGATTCTCACTATTTTTACATGATATCCACCTCTTCACTACTCAACTACTTCCACTTCTTATGAGATCAGGCTTTTCGACTATTACTTGATATAAATAGATTTTCAATCTATTCAATCAAAAAAAAAACGATTTTCCAGAGAACACGGATAACTTAAAGCTTCCATTTTTTACAAGCAAGTTCCATTTTCTGAGATCTTACGGAGCATGTCCATCTGATCTCAACACCTTCTCTGCTTCCCTCCCTAAGATTAACCCTTCTCCTTCATTTTGTGACCGAAGCAAGACTGGAACGTCCATTTCTTGGTTTAGGCCAGAATTGTACAGATTGATCTCTCGAATCTAAAGTACTCTTGTGCAGTACATTTTTTTGGGGTCTACAATCGTTTCTCATCAACCTACCCACTTTTACTTTTTTTCCCTAGAATTAGTTTTTAACCTACTACACCTTTTTAACAATCAGGTTCATTGGATTTTGAGTCTTAACTTTCTGATTGAGAGGAAATATAGATATAAACTCTATATGCATAATATTATCAAGGATCGTTAAAATGGTCTACTTGCAATTTTATTAGGTTTTATCCATACAGGTTGTCGAACGGAAAAGTGGGTGGTGTACTTGGTATCCTCTCCATTTAAAATACCCACACGAGTGAACCACACACACACGGTCTAGGAAAATTTTTGGTAGAAATTAGTATTTAGGTGGGTAAGTTGCTGCTACTAACAATTTATTGGGGAAAAGCTACATTACTAATTTGTTTAGGGGGGCAAACTCAAAAACCCCTAGGAAAGAACTGTATTACTAGAATGTTCCAACTATGGGAACAAGTTTACTTGGGATCAAAGTAAAAAGCTATGCTAAGCAGTATTAAGATTACTTAAGATCAAAGTAATTCGTAAACATGAAGACTAATTCATGAATTTAATTAGGAATGCAAAATTGTTGCATGAACTTGAACCAACCTAACCTTATTCATCATTATAAATAAAGGACTCTCTGCAACTAAGATTCTCAATACCTGCGTACTATTCATCTTGTTGCAGCAAGAATCGTACTCCTAAACCTAGGTTTCCTCGAGAAACATAACTAGGTTAGGACTTGACGTGGAATTCTTGAAGTATGGTCATACTATCTTTTACTTGATAGATTTTTGTTATCTAAAATATTATCTTGATCATCGTAGTTCTAGTTTATTCCAAGGTTCGTCTCTTCTGCTATGCGGCCATTCAAGAACCATAACTTAAGGAATAAGATTCATAAAGACTTCAAGGATGTGTTCGTCCCACACCTTGTTAGTTCCACAAGATTATGATCTAACTTTGACTTATATAGATCTTGTGAGATATAATCAATTAGGTTTTGTTGCGTGTAAACCATAATTGTTGAGAATTTTAGCGATATGACTCACATGAGAATTAATTTTTCCCTATTATTTATGATTGTAGAGATTAAAGTCTCAATTTTCTTCGTTGCCAGTTACGGATCGAGAGAGATAAAACGTTGACTAAGGCCATTTTATAGAATCCCTACAATTTATTTACAAAGTGTAATCGTAAGAAAGATCTTAACCTATGAGAACATATGAGATATTTGTCGTTTTGATAGCAAATAACAAATCTCACAAATTCTTTGAATATGAAAAACGCATCTATAGGAATCAGTCGTGTCTACCCAACAATAAATAAAAGTTGAAATGGTTTATTGTTTATCTTAAAGTTTAAATTAGTGTATTTTAGGTTCTACTTCTTCAGATAGAAGTGGTGCATGTGAAATTCCACTGTTCAGCTGGAATGATTTCTCAATCTACGATAATTCATTCACCAAACTTTTCATTACTAATGCTAATCAATAAAATAATGAACATATTCAAAATGCCTTGCCTTCCAAGAGAATAGGTTAGGTCAGGCTAGGACGTAGGTCTTGTGGATCCATGGGATCTATACTAATAGCTTGGGGGTTGGGCTTGGTGTTTATAGGTTTAGCAGTTGTGATGATTGCATAAGGTGTTTGGGCATATATTAGGTACTAGTGTTTCCATATTATCGACTTGATTTTATTTAGGTTTATTATATTTTTGTTTTTTTCATACTTTTTATACTTACCATATTGTTTTGACTAATATATATTGATTAGTCGTAAATGGAATCAGTTAAATTAATACCAAAAATTACGTAATTAAGTTATTTTGATTCAGTTTTTTGTTATAGTGTGGTTAATCTTTTACGCTTTTGTTGTGTGACTTGTATATCGAATATTGCTTCAATACATCAAGCATAAACGGTTTATTCGAAAATTTTCTTGTACTAGCCTTTAATTGGAATCTTGCTATAATGAACAACAACGTTGGATGTATCAAGTAAGATATAAAATACTGAACGGAAATAACTTAAGAAACAATTTGATGAGCGCAGAATTACAGGTTCAACAAATTTTCCTTCAAAAAGAGAAAAATAACTCAACCAGAAACAATTTTACTTTTGTTATGTTAAAAGAGAAAAATTCAAGTTCTTGTAAGCATTTTACAAGTTCGTTTTGCTTCAAAATGGATTTTTTTTTTGCACAACTTAACACTAATATCTTTCACTCATATGTGATACATGTGATTTTTTATATGATTTTATTTGACAATTTTCGATTTTGGTGTATACATAAATATAAAACAAAATCCTTTTTTAAATTTTTTTATATACTTAGATACAATTTTGTGTTTCCTATGCATATGCATGAATATGCCCAAATATACATATGAAAAATTTTCTTTTGGTCTATTCAAGGTAGACCTACATATAAGAATATTTTTTTGTGGTCCCTAGGATATTCTTATAAGGAGGTTTTATTGTATAAGTAAATGATTTTTTCTTGTTACTTCATATTATTATATTATTCTTTTCCTTCTTAATTGCTTTAAGGTTTTATAGAAAATTCTGTAACAAACACAGGTGAAGCTTCTCAAAATGGATAATCAAGTTCACAAGCTTATGAGAACCTTAAGATTGGTAGAAATATGAGGTAAAAGTATGAGGTTTATAAATTGTGAGAAGAAAAAACGTATTGGTCAAAGTTTTGAGTTGTACATTTCTTCGTCGTTCTTACAAAAAAAATTCACTCCCAACTTGTATTTAAATACGGATAACTTCTCTGTTATCATAAATATGTTTGTTATTTTTGAACTTGTAATTTGAAATGGGATTCATTTAAGACCTTGATGATTGAGAATATGTGAATGGATATATGAACATTGCAGAGAAGTTATTAAAGAAGTTTTTGGTGAATGATTTATCATAAATTGTAATATGCAGCTAATTATGGAAATAAAGTTGTTGAAGCATTGAAGGGTTTCTTAGTCATTAGCTTAATTAGTTTTTGATCAATGGGAAAAGATTGCACTGATATCAAGGTTGATTATGGAGACTTTAGGGAGAACCAAGTTTATGCAATTGATTATAGTTTCCAACAAAAGAGAAGGCAGGGATAGGCAAAACCTTAATTTTTGTCTTAACTGAAGTTTCAGGTTGTTGAACTTGTAAATGAACTCGAGTTTAATTGTATCCTCCGTTTAGTTTCATTTTTGTCTTTGATTGTTGTTGTAGGTTTTGAGAAACCAACATTTTTGGATTTCTGTATAATTATTTTTTTGGAGGAGATGGATCAGATGGTGCACATCTGAAACTAGATTTTCTATGGACATAAATGGTATTGCTTCGTCTCTCTTCAGAAGTGGTAAGGGTGTCAAGCAAGGTAATCCAATTTCTCCATTTCTGTTTATTATAGTGGTTGAAATTCTTTCTTTAATGCCCAAAAAAGTTGCATCTTTAAACTTAATTGCTAGTTTTAAGCCTGCTCATGATTCTCCTGCAATAAATCATGTGCAATTTGCAGATAATATAATTGTATTTCTAGATGATGACATTGAGAAAATTAAGAATTTAAAGTATGTTTTACTTGCCTTTGAGCTCATTTCTGGCTTGAAAGTAAATTACAATAAAACTGTTGTGGTGGCTATTGGAGATGCTATAAATGTTGCTGATTGTGCTTCAAATTTTGGATGTCAATTGGCTACTTTTCCTACAAAGTGTTTAGATAATCCATTGGGAAGTAGATTGAAAGTTGTTGGTGTTTGGGAGGTTATCTTACAAAAGTTTCAGAAAAAGCTAAGTTCTTGGCAGAGAAGATATTTATCAAAAGGTGGCAGAATAATATTGATTTAGAGTGTGCTATCAAGCTTACCAATATACTACCTTTCTCTATTTCAGCTACATGCATCTGTAGAACAACAATTGGAGAAGATAAAAAAGACACTTTTTTGTGGGGTTCTTCTAGTAACAAACACAAAAAGAGTTAAGTAGGATGGAATCATGTGAATCTTCCTAAAGAGGGAGGTGGTATTGGAATTAAAAAGTTGAGATTGATGAACAAGACGCTTCACTCAAAGTGGATATGAAGATATGTAACAGAGAAAAAAGCTCTTTGGAGGAGGATTGTTAACCAGCAATTAGGTGGTAATCCTCAAGCATTCTATTTTAATTCGATTAACAAAGCTATTGGAGAAATTATATGGGCTAGAATTTTGAAAAGCAGCAATCATGTTGAGAATAACTCCGAATTATTGGTAAACAACGACATTAGATTCTTGTTCTTGAAACAAAAGTGGATGAATGGGTATTCGTTAAAGTCTTTATTCCCTGCTCTGTATAATATTAGTAAATCTAAAAGTGCTACTATTCAAGAGTACATGCAAATATATTCGGAATTTATATATCTTTAATTCTGCAGTATTTAAAGCATATCTTTGAATTATATACTAGTAAAGTATAGTTTGTATGCTATCTTATATTCAGTTGTCATCCATGAGAGATTTTGGTATATTGCGTAGTTGGAAAACATTTGGAATTTAATGAAAACCGAAAATTGGTATTTATTGCATATCTTTGCATATTTTCGGATTTGGAAATTCCTTGGTGCATAAACTACATTGGTTATTATAAATAGTGAAGTTTGTTCTCCTTGCAAACTTGTCCCGTAACACAAAGATTTCATCTTGTAGCTAGTGTGACGAAAGGTCACTAGTAATATTATCGTAATACTCTCTCATAGCAAGGTAATCTAATTAGGTGAAATCTTTAGTAAACCCGTTGGTAATAAATGAGAGATGTGAGAGATGTTTATTTTCTCTGGAATGACCTTTCTCAAAATTATATGGCCATGGGTTTATGCAATCCTTGTGCGACATTAATTTAGTATACCAAAGGTATTAATAAGAAAGATACTACCTAGCTTGGTCTAAACTCTAAGCTTGTGGTAGTATTTGTAACTCCATTTAAGTTGTTTTATTTTGTATAAATATATCCCCATAAGTGCCTTGAAAACACAATTTAACCGATGACATAACCATATCTTACGAAATAAATGAGGATCTAAGATTTACACAAACGTTGACCAAGATGTTCGATGGAATGTGGATCGTGCTGCTGGTCATGGTGGCGGTTATGGAAACAAGAAGAATGGAAGATAATCATGGTGGTGAAGGTGGTTCGAGAGAGTAAAATGTTTTTATTTGGTCAGAGGTGATGAAAGAGGCAAAAAAAAAAGATGGGAAGAATCGAAGCGAGTATTAGGGTGAGAAATCAACCCCCACACACCACACACTTATATGGCACGCGTTTAAAAAAGTGTGGGAAGCTATACTCATGGTTAGCACATGTGTAACTCCAATATATTGCGACTGGCAACTATTTCAAATTGTTGGAGCTTCAGGGGGAAACCTCCTCTTAGAGTCATCCAGATTAGGCAGGATTTTATAACCAGTCAGTACTGTTGCAAATTTTAGTAACTGAAATTCGCAACGAAGACAAAGTTGTTGGGAATTTTTGTTACTAATCAAGCAAAATGGTATAGTGTCTAGTACTAGTGTATGAATCTAAAAACTGTTTTTATGTAGTGAAATGGTTTATAAAGATTCAAGGAGATCCTTAGAGAAGTCCTTTCGTGGAGAGTTACACCATTTCATGCAGAGTCACGTCCCTTAGGATAAGACACTTCATATTGAAAAGTTTTAAGTGAGTGGAAACATCCATTCACATAAATTATTTCAATTTGAATTTCAAATAACTAAATCATATTTCTATTCAAAAATTCCAACAATCCCCCGTATTAAATATAAACTCATGCAAGTTTAATGCGGACACTAGAAAGTGTTTGTACGCGGAACATCACTATATCGGGATATATAGCTTGTGGATTTGAATCTTCCATAGTGAATACCTACCGGATTTACTAGTTGTTCGGTGAACATGATGTCTTGAACTGCCCAACGTTATTATGTAAATAGATGAAGTAGATATCACACGTCTTACTACCTTACATGATTGGTTCTCATTTGTGTTCATTTCGGTCATGAACGTTCACCGTATTCTATGAGTGCTCTAGAGTAACATAGACTAATAGTCATCATATATGCGATCCCACTTCTCACTCATATAGGTGATCTCCTATTTCAAAGTATCATGCCATACTTTTCTTAGTTAAACTAAGTTTTATGAATCATTAAGAGAAATTCTCTGAAATGAAGAGAGTACCCAAGTACACCACAATATGGACATGGAGACAATACGAAAACAAGGTATACACTTGATAATAGTAACAAAATGAAACCTATATACTATAGGATCACAATAAAGTGTGTTGAAATTAACGCACAAGTGCTATTTACTTTATTATAGTAAGACAATTATAATGCGGAAGTAAAGTAAATGGCACAACAAGATTATTTTAACAAGGAAACCGCAAATGCAGAAAAACCTCGGGACCTAGTCCAGTTATAAATATTCTTTGAATTAAGCCGCTATACAAAGAACAAACCCAACTTCGTATAGTTGAGACAAAAAATCCTGATTGATTGTGAGAGAAAGAGATATAAACTCTTAATATAATTCTTGATTGAGATTCATTAAGTTGAACTCTCGGAATTATATTTGAGTTTAATCCATACATGTTACCTAAGAAAAAGTCGGTGGTGTATTTTGGTACCCCGCATTTTCAATTGGTATCAGAGCAGGCAAACACGCGGAAGACCTAATAAGTTTGTGTTTGAAACTCTCAAGGAATCTGTATTCACGTACTAACATATCTTCAAGTGATTTTGATTATGCCAAGTTTTTGGGAATCATCACAAAGGATAACTCCTTGGTTGATTCTTCTGAATCCATAGATGATAAGCTTATGTTGTCAGGTCCTGATGATACAACTCCCAAACACATAAATGATTCCATTTCAAAATCCGAGTTGGAGCTTACCAAAAGTTTAAAAAAGGCGCTCAAATTATTGATTTTCAAGTTTCTAGAATCATAAATCTTAAAAAAGCAAAGGCTCGGTATACTGATAAACTTCAACTGTCTTTAGATAAAGAGCGTGATCTCTTTGACATGATCAATTCTTTCACTGATGATATCAAAAGACTCATTCACGAAACTAACATGTACAAAGAAAAGGTTAGTAGTCTTGAAAATACTGTCAAGGAAGATGTGATACGAGATAAATATCTAATTGAGGCTCACTCATCAGAGATGAATGAACTCCTTTTTGAAAAAGAAAAAGTCGATTCTGATCTCCTCTTAGTAACTTGAATACTTTAAAAAGAATAAAACTGCTCTTATAAGTGAAACTGAGAATAAAACTGAGATTTGTATTGGTGCTTTTATCTTGGTTGGTTGATTTTTGAATCCATGCATTGGTTGGTGGTGACGGTGGAGCTTCCTCCATTGAGTACTGAGTTGTGGGTGATAGAAACTGAGATTTAAGCATAGAACATTAGGTGAATTATGAAAACTCTATAAATCCAATGGATCGATCTTGGTGGTGTTTCTGGCAATGGAAGAACTAACAATACTTGAAAGAGTAACGACCCGATTTAACAATTACTCTTCATTGAATTAGGACTTTAGAAGAACACAACCCCACACAAGTGAGGGAGTTTTCTTAAAGGGAAGATTGGCTTTTTTCTGCTCTATTGATTCTGCGAGACTAAAGTTTGCTTTTAGTGATATGTTTAGTCACACAACTTTGCCCGACATGCTCTGAGCAGCATCTTATATCACCATTATCTTTGACTGAATTCTGAGTTAGCTTTGGAAATTTATGGAACCATACATATCCACCACAACATGTCTTGCTATACATATATCAGTTTTCAGGAAATTTGTAGTTTCGTGTAATAATCCATGAGATGTTGGTCTTAATTAACTTCAATGTTATATCAGTTTCTCTCCCATCATGACCAAATCGAAAAAAGCTGCTATTAAATCGAAAAAGGCTGCTATTAACTAGGCGTAAAATGTCTCATTTGCTTTTATACAAGTGTTTGCCTCTTTAAGAGGAAAATCCAGTCACATCTCGTAAAACAAGTAGCGTTCCATGAGAGGCTACTGATAGTGCTCCAATTGAGTGGACCAAAACGCCATTCACATTCTCATATAAACATGGGATAGAAAGAAGAATCCAGAAAAGGAAGGTTTATTCCGGCCTAATAGAACTGAGTTGCTCGTGTATTCGTTTGAATTTCTCTTTGAGCTTCTGTATCTGCAAAACAACATATGGAGTAGGCTAATCAGACAGACGTTGAGAAGTTTTGCCAGAGAAAGTAAAGAAAGATGATAAAAGTATGTACCCTTTTAAGCTCAATCTCCATCTCCCGCTTCTGCTGCCCCAGTGAGTGGCGTAAGTGTGTGACGTTAAAGACACATTCCAACTCATTCTCAAATGCATGCTCCAGGTCTTCCCGAAGGAGGGCTGGCAGTTTGTCGACCACCGGCATTAGAAGGAAACAGTTGAACTGCGGCAACACAAATGAAGGAAAAAAATAGATAATTAGTATTTATCCTAAAGAGCAGCAGAGTTCACTTTAGAAATAAGCATGTCGCATTCAAACTAAATGGAAGTAATGGTTTGTCTTTGTTGAAGTGATATCTGAGTGAGTCACCATCAATCTAAAATTGATTCAGGTAATCATGCCAGTGTCCATTTCCGAATCGGCTGGATACAACTTAATTGGTGACACAAGAGTTCTATGCCCCCACTGGAGAAACCGACTTGGTGCACCCACGTTCTAACATGGCCACATCTATTGGACTGTCTAACTGACCAATCAGATGGCGAGGTCTATCGGATTAAAAGGTGGTCAAAAGGAAGATATAAATGACAGTAACATGCACATGTTGCTCAAGCCTATACGGCCATTAAATTCATTGGAATTACAAATATAGAAACAGGACAGTGCCAACCTTCAGCTCTGCAGATGCCAAGAAATGTTCTCTTATGCCATGGAATATGTGTTGCACCAAAGCATACACAATTCTTTCAGATGAAGGAGCAAGCCTTCGGTTCCAAAGTGTCGTATCTAACAGATCAACAAGCTTTGCCTCTGTTGTTTGAATACCATGTGCGCCCGAGTCCATGCCTGAAGAAGCTAACTGGCTAAGTTTCACATCTGTTCTTGGTTTCAAATCATTCTTCTCATTCATAACTGGCCCAAATGAATCTTGAGAAACGGCAGTAGTGGATGCAACAGTATTCTCAGAGCCAGCAAATGAGTCTAAGAAATGACGAAGTCCTGCCCTATTCTGATAATTTGATAGAAAAGAAGCAAGTATAATCAGCCAAAAAACTTACATAAAGGAAGACTATGTGCTGCCTGCAAATCTAACTGTGTTCACCTTATTATGGATCGACCAGGTGACATAACGTGTGGTGCTCACCAAATCCTCCATACACCTGGAATAGAGTTTAAAGAAGGGAAGGGTAAGCGCAAAATACTCAAAACGAATTCAGACGGCTAAACAATAAATAGTTAAAAAACTATCGTATTAAGCTGAAATATTGATATGTGTTCAGACCCTACTCCTACACTACACGTCTGGGATTGTGTTTGGCATCCCAGAATATCTATTTTGAGGAATTGTGATGTTTAGTTTAGATACTATCAAGGAATCTGCAGATTCTCACGGCTTCCGTCTCTTGTTTTTGAGAGCTCAATGCAAACTTCAACTAAAATCCACTGTTGACCACCATTATAAGTATTGAGTAATTGCTTATTACCAGTTGAAGCTACAGTAATTCACTGAATATCAAGCACAGCCTAGAATAAGAATAAAATTAGATGCAATGAATAAGTTCATGAAAAGCATGTGGCGCTGTGATGAATATCAATCGAATAGCTTCACATTTATAGTTCGAGATTTCAATCTTTACAGCTAGCAGAGGAAGTGGAGATTTAATTGAGTCATGATCTGATTACACCATTAACTTGCACAAATGCAGCCAAAACAGAATCTGGAAAAATAAAATCAAGTATAGGGATATTGAAAGAGAGGTAGAAGGTACTTTTCAAGGCATGCTCGTTCAGTGGTTTCTGCAAAATTATTGAAGGCAGATGCAACACGCCTCAGAAAAACTTCATGGGCACTCAAGTAGTCACCCTCTTTCTGTCCAAAACAATGGATAACCTCAGACATCTGAAAGCTAAAATCACAAAAATAACAACAACAAAAGAAGACAACAGATACCTGAAGAAGATACACAGATATTGGAAGCAGTCTCTTTAGAATGTGTAAGAGTCTAAAGCCCAGCTGTTCCAGGAAAAGAGGGAGTTAGTCTCTCCACGAGATACAAACAATTTGTATGCCGACTTCTACACCAGATCATTTTTTTTCATGGCAAAGCTGATGAGAATGGAAAAAATATGGAATGAATGATATGGATGGTCAAGTAGTTGAGCTATGGGATCAAAGTTTAAAACATGCTGGGAAGCCCAACATTTATATGTGATTTTTATTTGCAATAATTATTTTGTACAAGTCTAATACGCTTTAAAAAAAATTGACATGTCTCCTAAGAAACTTCATGTTCTTAGTTAGTTAATAGTGATTTACATCGAGTGTGTGAACAGAGAAGGATGAACCTTTCACCTGATGAAGAAAAGGTTCAAATGTATCACGGGCCTTTGCAACAGCAATCACACAAGCAGTTCTACAAAAATAAAGTAGAAAATAAATAATTGAAATATAAATTAAGTTAACTATTATTATGAAATGAGACAAACATAGGAGACCTGGAATAGTTTGTTCCATCATGAATATCTTCGACTCCACATGCATTTACAATCTCTTCCCGTGTAATTTGAGGGCACTTGGTTGCCCCCACCACAAAACGGAATTCAGCCATTGCACGGTGATATTGTGCACCACCATAAAGGCGCATCCCAGCATTCTGAACACACACATACAAAAACAAAAAAAAAAATGTAACTACTTATTAATTAAAAGTATGCACGAACTAGTAAACTTGAACAGTGAGTGAAAAAAAATCTGCATTCATCAGAAGGTTAATTAGAGGCACAACAAGGTTTTAAGGATCGGAGCTTATTTTATAGCACCACTCCTGTATTCTGAATACAAGAGGCTCTAGTAACTAATTACAGGTTACCATTCAGCACAAGGTAATAAACTTGGAAAATAATTGATTAATACATTTTGTATTCAGGAAGCGTTAGAGATAAACAATGAGGCTTACAGGTAGTATATTTTGATAGCATTTCCTGCAGTCCTACCAACAAATAGTAACTGTAAACAAGTTACTTTGAAAGTAACTGATGAAAACATTTTGTAATCGTAAAATTTAAAACAGAAATATTAAGGCTTTGAGTAATATAATTGCAGTCGAGGAAAATGGAAAATGTCGTGGCTAACACTCTTTGCTAAACATGACCAAGATTATCAGAATACGTGACTAGAGAATCCTCCTAATGTTTTTAGGAATATTATGATGGAAGGTCAGGGGTGAGATCAGCATAACTAGTAATATTTTCCTATAATAATAAAAATAATTGAAGACAAAAAACTACCCAGATTCCTATGCAAACTATGATGAAAGACTGATACGCTTGCATAAAAATGTAAATTATAGGGAAAATATAATCAATATTAATATTCTTTGAAGCTTACAGGTATTAGCTTGAATGGGAACTGAAGACCGTCAGTACCCGTGAATGCTCCTCCATTGACCCTCTCATCTTGGAGCGTCTCCCCTGTGACCAAATGTGGAAATGTGGTTTAGTCTGTAGTTAGTCAACTAATTGAACAAACGTAGTTTGATGCAGCTATAAGATTTCCAACAATTGTCTCCAACTCTCTGGCATCCTTAACAACAGCAATCCCGATTTCAAAAAAGCAAGTATACCGAATTTATCAGGCGGTGCGACCACAGTTCCTTTCAAGAGCAGCGACAACTGAAGAGGGTGGATATGTATATCAATAGTAAGTAAACAAAAGAATCCTGACTAAACTCCAATATAACGGGCTAGTATAACTCAAAATTAGAAAAAGCTCTTCTAGGGAAATGAGAAGTGAGTGAGAACCTTGGTCAAAAATGAATCGTGGAATAGACGTCCTTTCTCCTTTAACTTTAATTCGTCCAAGTTGCTGCATTTCATAACACAGTCAGATACTAGTAGTCTAAACTCTCTCTTTTCCCATAGATAATTTTATGCTTTCAATTCCAAGTCAATCTTGCTCTCATTATGCAAGTCTGTAGTTTAAGAAAGTGAAAGACAAACCTGAGCTCTTGGGTGATTTCATTCAGATTTCTAGTGGTGGTTCTGTGTTCTTTCTCGAGAAGCGGAATGATCAATGGGACACTGTCCATGTACCTTGTGACATTGCAAGTACCACACAACAAGGCATCACCACGTCAGCTTCGTGAAATTCAACAATGGGGATACCAAAGATATTTTTGTGTACCTTCTCTTCAGCAATTCTTCCAGAAACAACCGAAGGCTGCTTACTCCTATTCTACCTCGTTCTTCCTTAGACAGAGGCCGGCCTAATTTTTCCTCTAAGGATGCAATATCTTCCATCTCCCTCAAAGAAACAGCCTGCATTGAGGGAAGAAAATGATGAATCAGTAACTTTCAGGAGGATGTGAAAAGAATTAGTTAAACGGAATAGGTTAACCCCATCAAGAATAATTTAATGCGTACTGCAGGAAGTAATCATGATGTCCAGGCTAAAATACAGATGGCGATAAGCAAGTGCATTATAGATACTTCACATGGGCCACACCTTCCACAGCAGTACATATATTTTCAGCTGACCTGAAGTTCAGTACAATTTAAAGCAGCCAAGAGGATTTTGATAATTTTATCATGAAAATGTTTTATTAGGATATAAAACCTACCACCTCTAGTGCTTACATTAGTCAATAACTTGTTAAGGGAGGAAATCACTAAGCTTTTCAGAATTGATGCAATTAAATCTACATTTCTTTTATTTGCAACTTCAGGCTATACCTATACCATGCAACTAGCCTACACCGCCTCGCTTCGTTAAAGAGGCCAAACAAATTATTGAACTTGCCTATAAATAATTTGACTCGTGAGAAACTCATGAGCTTGAGCAGTTTAAGTAATCTAGCAACTCAGTAAGATAGACCTGACTCGGCATAGTTGTCTGGGGTATATGTGAACTTCCAACACTTTGGACTTTGATGGGCATACAAGAGATTTCTTAAACAATTTATGAGCTTATAAATGGACATAGGTCCTCCATAGGATAATGTTAGCTAGACCATGAATGAGGATCAGTGTTGTGCTCTTGAGAAAAGCCTATGTAGTAACGTTGTGATACCAGTGAGGAATTTAGAAGACCGAAAGATCGAAATAAGACATAGCTTTAGAGTAAAAATGACCTAATAAAAGTAATCTCTCAGCCACAAATATGATTAGCTAAAAACTGTTTTTGAAGAAGCAAACAGACAAAAATGCCAACTATATATGAAAGATATACTTCATTTTAGAACTGATGGACCTACAACTGGAATAATAAATTGCACAGAAATAACCTGTTTAAACTCATCATTTGACCTGTAGACAGATTCCCGTCCAGTGCCGACTCTTCCAGAAGGTACAGACGTAAAGAAGGGAGAATCACCTAATATGCAGCCATCAAGAGTACAAGCAGGGGGGCTAAGGAAAACCTCTACATCCGAAGAACATGCAAACTGTGGAATTTTTGTGTCTAGCTTGGTTGAGACAATTACAGTTCTTGAGAGCTCGGGATCAATCTGCATGCCGAAAATGCGAAAGAGTTACAATCAATCTTGGATTGCGTAATAGATCAAACATCAAAAGCTCACCTGTATGAAAAAGCACCAATGTGACCTAATAATATCTTGACAATATCTAAAGTCTAACAAGGAAGAACATGCATACTTGCATCACCACTCTTCGTGTAGTAGCATTGCTCCAATCACTGCAATCTTCAAGGCAAAGTATTATGAACTCTTTGTGCTGCATCTTAGCTCTAACAAGGGACTCCACCAGGCGAGCTTGCCCCTGCAAAGTGCAACCATCATCATTAGACAAAATTAAGGTTAAAGTTAAAAACTTAAAAATCTTCACTATACAAAATTGGATTCACAGAACACACCTGTAAAGCCCGATTTTTGCGACCAGGAGCCGGAGCTACAAGTCCTGGGGTATCAATTATAGTTAGGTTTGGACAGTATTTATATTCAACGGTTATAATGATTTCCTTCGCAGAGAACTGACATGGTTCATGCTCCAACCTCTTGTTTTCAGCTTCAATGTAAGCCTGCACAATATAGAAATTCAGAGAATAAAATCAGAAAGTGTATTAATCTTTCAATCAAAAAAGGACTGCCTTACTTAGCTGCACGAATAGGTGAACCAATGGAATTAAAATTAGACAGCAGCAGGTTTCCTAATTGTGCAGCTTTATCTTTTGGAACCTAAACAATATCAGCGAATCTAAGTAGTATCTATCAACCTTCAGAGCCTAAGTATTCGCTCCTATACCTCAGGACCCCAGAGCCTGTGTATCAACCTTAATAGCAACAAAACTTAGTCTGAGTTAACCACCTAAAACAAACATAGACGTTCCCCGATTATCATGTAACGTAGTTAACATTTGTCATACAAGTTTCCCAAGTATATATTCTTTCTTCAGTCAATCAAAAATGCAAGCTTTGCCTATTATGTTCTGTACACACTACCAAAAATTGGAAAAACATCATTTCAATGAACATAAATGAAACCGACCACGATGAGTTAAAATGTTATAGTCAGGGTTTGATTAACCATAAATCATCCATATAAACAATAACAACAACAATATCAGCCGTCACCGAGTCTATTGTTCACTAGACTTCCACATTTGAAGAGCTTCTACAAACAACTGACTAAACCAACCAACCGGAACCGCTTGGTAAGTCAAACACACGGAGAAATTAGGGTTCGCATGTGCACTAAAACTGAAATCAAGTGTATTAAATTTTCATTCCCGAAAACAAAGATCATCTTGTTAGTATCATTATTACTGCTTTAATAAGGAACTACAGCACGATTATAGAACGAATCAAAACCCTTGAAATGAGCAGAATTCTGATTACTTACTTGGATTTGTTGAAGAGATTTCTGTTCAGAAGCTGTTGCAATTGTTGGTTCAACAATAGCAAGATTGTTAGTATCATCAGATGAAACGAGATGACAAAGCGGAAGATCACAATCAGGATTATATTTCATATGAAGAGTAATAGGTCTTCTAGTTTTAGTACCACCACCAACATGATTAAATTGAAAGCCCATTAATGCTTCAACTAAAGCACTCTTTCCATCTGTTTGATGACCTACTACAAGTACTGCTGGTGCATCAAATGGTGTCTGAAATTCTTGAGCTAATCCATGTAGTTCATTGTATGCTTCATACACCATACATTTCTTTTCTTCCATTTCTTCTTCTACTACTTGTTTTTCTTCTCTCGTCATCATGGGTTTTTCTCCTGGTTTATCACCACTCTCCATTTTTCGCTCTTATTTTTGTGTATGTTGTCTAGTGAGATAGAGACATAGATAGGGTGAGAAAGACTTGGGAGATGCCTATTGAATGATGGGGGAGAAAGGGGAGCGCTTGTTCCTGCTGGATATGACCAGTGTGACCCCGATGGTTAGCGTTGCACAAAACCGAACCAGAACCGAAAACCAAAACTGAAGCCGAACAATTTAAACCGAACAGAACCGAAACCATATCCAATGGTTCATTTGTGGTTGTCAGTCTCAAAAAACCGATACTATTGGTTTCGGTTTAGGTTTCTTAAAAAAACCGAACCGAAAACTATATGGTTAACCGATTGTTACTGGCTATAAGATTGAACTAATATTAGCCGTGGATGTTAGAGGGGAGCATTAAGCTCTTATATTTTTGTCGTCTTTAATTCTCTTTTGAACTAGTTTTGTTTTAATTAGTATGTAGTTAAAAGATGTTTGGGGGTTTTCTTAGCTCGATACTGCGAACCTCTATTATTCTCATAGCAGAATGAATCTTTTCACACTGATGAATTGTAGTTAATGAATGGTTAGGACTCTTAGGAGGATTATTCGAGTTAAAGTCTTTTGCTGTCATTTTAGTTGCTCGTCATTTATGTCTCTGATATGTTGTCAGCAAACTTTTCTGCCGCTTGTAGTATTAGGTGTACTGTTTGTGTAAACTATAAAGCACTGACACATTATTGTTTATAAATCATTCGGTTAACCAAAAACCGTCTGGTTTTTAACAAAACCGAGTAGAAACTGAAACCAATGAAACCGACTAGGCTATATGGTTTTATTGGTTTTCATTATTGGAAAACCGAGTACTTTGGTTTCGGTTTAGGTTTTGCCAAAAACCGATAAAAACCGAACCATGTGCAGCCCTACCGATGGTACACCTTTTTACCAGTTGAGTTGTACTTTGTACACGTGTACATTATTTGCCTGGAAAGTATGAACACACCGTGATTTTTCACGGTGATATCACCGCCAGACACAAAAAGAATGAGGGACCCACAAAAAATTAAAAGCCCACCCCCTATTGTCTCATGTGGTTCCCAGGGGCTTCTCTCTTGCGGTGATTTCACGGTGATGAAATCACGGTGTGTCTAGCACCGCTGTTATTTTCCTTACGAAATCTCACCTATGATCGGGTATGTAGTCAGAGTAGTTGAACACTTGAACTTGCTTTGTTTGACCAAGCAAGGTTTGAAAAAGAAGGTGTTTGTAAACGGACGACAGATACCGAGCCTCACCGTCTAATTTAGACCGTTAATTATCAACGGTTGGTTTTGAAAGTGGTAGATGGTGATATGTCTCGGATTGTGATTATTTTTTTTATAGGATTGAAGTTTTTCATAAGACAAATTGTATCACCAAAATTTTGGCTTCAAATTTATTGTCATTTGGACTCTGAAAAAAAATTAGTGTAAATCTTGTAAGATAATTTCCATGTAAGATTATCCATGGATCATCCTTGAAGATTTAATAGTTTCTGAGGTTATTTTTTTCTACCATATTTCATTAATTATCTTTTACAGTTTTCCTAGTTGCTTCACAGTGTGAGATATCCAGTAGTGGTGAATTTATCAATATTATTATGTTATTGAGTCTGGTGGCGGTCGTGCTTAGCAAAACAGTTAGTGTCAAAATTATCAAGGTTGTCTACTTCCTCCTCCATTGAAGATCTCTTCAAATCGGCTGAAGATCTGTATTATTCAGTCCTTTGTTCAATCCTTCTTCATTAGACTTGGGATTTACAGTTGTTCGTCACCTTAGAAGCGGAACCATGGCGTCCAGTTTTAGATGTTTCCAAATTTTCAAAAACATATCCAACTGTTACATTTGTAATTACAACTGTAACCTTAGTGATTGTTCCCCGTTTTGAATTTCAAAAATAGCATCCAAAATTTGAGAAAAATCCTCATTTATGTCAGTATCTAGGTTACATAACAATTCTCAATATTCGTTTTCTCTTTATAATCCATCTGGTATCCTCATCTCCACAATAAACCTAATCTCTTTTACTCAATGAAAACTTTTCATTGTTATCTCAAGTTTTTATTGTTATTTACAGTCCAAAGTCAAAAGAAAAATATGGTTGCTCTTAGCTCAACGATACAATCTGCTATCAATTGTTTGAAATCTTCTAGAGCTATTCGTATAAGTACAACCACAGCTGAAGTGGTAGATGAAGCATCAAATGAATGCTCTATAAGTTTGTTAGGAAAACTTTTTTCCTCTGAAGAAATGGCCTATGATGATTTGAAAGATGAAGTTAATATTATCTGGAAGAAATACAAAAGAGTTCATGTGAAAATAATAATGGGGCCTAATTAATCTCTATTTGTTCAAGTTTTGGAAAGCAGAAGCACGAGATGATGCCTCGAAGAGAGCACATTGGACTCTGAAAGGTAAACTTTTAGTTGTCCAAAAACATGATAACAAAATTAGAATCATATTAAGTCAACAGAAAATTGGTATTTGAAGTATTTGATTGCAGTAGTTACTTAATGTGTTTGAGTAGTGGTTTGGAGTAATTTATTGAGTGTTTTTAGTGCAAAGAAATTGTGGACCTGATGATGTGTTGTTATGAAATCTAAGTGCAAGAAGGAATCTACGATTTGTTGTTATATATCATAGAAAATTGGTGTTTGCAGTATAATATTACAATAATTACTTAACGTGTTTGAGTAGTGTTTTTTTGGATAAAGTAGTTTATTGAGTGTTTTCTAGTGCAAAGAAATTGTGGCTGATGATGTGTTGTTATGGAATCTAAGTGCAAGAAGGAATCTAAGATGTGTTATGTGTAATAGAAATTGGTGTTTGCAGTTCGGATTACAGTAGTTACTTAATGTGTTTGAGTAGTGGTTTTTGGATCGAGTAATTTATTGAGTGCTTTAGATATTCTAAGGCTTGTACATGAGTTGGTTTGTGTATAAATCATTAACATATTGTTATATGAGCAGTTCGGATTACAGTGGTTACTTAATGTGTTTGAATAGTGGTTTTTGGATCGAGAAATTTATTAAGTGTTTAGATATTTTAAAGCTTGTACAGGAGTTGGTTTGTGTATAAATCATTAACGTATTGTTATATGAGCATTTGGTTACGAGAATCATGTGTAATCTCTTTTCAATATGTTAGACGACCCTCTAGTAGTGTTGTTAATCTATAAATTTTGCAATTAAGCTTGGATATTCATTTTACATCTCTAATATGTCCAAGTCTTAGATGTTAGTATAGAATGAGCTCTGTTGATTATAACTATTGTTAGTGCTGAGGTTTCAAGTTTACATGAACTAACGATGGACTCTATATTCTTGGATGTACCCTAATTTGTTTGAAGTCTTAGTGTGTTGGTCAATATTGTGCATCATTTTGTAATGAGTCTATCATGCTGATGTTAGTGCTGAGGTTTCAAGTTTGCATGAAGCAACGATGTATTCTATATTCTTGGATATATCCTAATTTGTTTGAAGTCTTAATGTGCTGGTCAATACTGTGTGTCATGTTGTAATGAGTCTATCAGGTTGATTTTACAACTATAAGGACTGATTCGTATGACTTAAAGCTAGTCCTAAGTTTCGTCGAACTAATTACATATTTCGAGAAAAAATATTACTAATGTTATTAGGTAATGGATTAAGATAGTTGATGTTGTCGAGTATAAAACATAAAAAATAAGTGATGTGACAATTTTACAATACTAAATATTGTTCACCCGAGATATTCAGTAGCAGTCTGATAGATGTTAAGTACAAAACTTCCATCATATATTTGAAAGAGAGTAGTTGCTCATGTGTTGATTATGAGTTATATTACTTCATGATGCCCGTACAAAGTTTGTAGTTCGTATTTTTTTTATAATTTTTGTAATACTACAGTTCTTCAAAATGGTTGACACTGAGTCCAGCTCCACTAAACTTGTCTATTCACATGACATTTTTAAACAAGCTCAACATCCCCTTCTTAATGATTTTGGTTTTGAAAAAAATCTAAAAAAGAAGAGGAGCATTTAACGACCTTGAACAAGTCCAAGGAAGAAGCCGCTGGTGGTCCGCTGGACTCTGAATCCCTTACAAGTTGGTCAAGAGAAAATTGATCAGCATGGATATGTTAATACTTTTAGTTACTTGTTGAAATGTATGTTTGTTGTTGGTTAGTTACTCTTTTTATTTGTGAACCGAGTTGGATGAAATTCTTAAATAGGAATTGAAAAGGTGAGGATACCAAGTACACCACCAACTTTTTTGTTTGGCAACCTAAATGGCAAGTACATGTAATTTAAAGATCCTTGAAGAATATTATATAAAGTTTTTTATCATCTCTTCCACAATCAATATAGCAAGACTAAGAAGTTTGTGAACCTGATTGTATAGAATAGTTCTTGGACAATCTCACAAATCAATATCCAAGATATGGCTACAATGTGGTCGGGCCACATACTACCCTTCTTTATCTATCAACATGTGTTATTAATTAGTTTTAAACTAAAAGAAAATGTTACTTTTTCTAACTTAAAACATAAAGTTAGTTTTTCCTAAAAAGTCGCCCCCTCCAAATCTCTGGGAAAAAAAGAAAGAAAAACCAACAGTTACCAATACGTGTTAATATAATAAGATGGAAGTATGTGGCCCAACCGCATCGTAGTTTTGGCCTAGCCGTATCTAAATCAAGAGGGTCTAAATTATGACAAGTATGAAACTTGTAATCAAGAGAATTTGATGACCTACTACAAGCACTGTTGGTGTATCAAATGGTGTCTGAAATTCTTGAGTTAATCCATGCAGTTAATTGTATGCTTCATATGACATACATTTCTTTTCTTCCATTTCTTTCATTTCTTCTTCTATTTTTTTTCTATTGTCATCATGTTTTTCTTTTTTTCTGTTTTATCACTAAACTTCATTTTTATTTTTTATTTTTTGTATTATCTAGTGATATAGAGAAATAGATAGGGTGAGAATACTTGGGAGATGCCTATTGAATGGACTTGTGTTAGGTGAAATCACAACTAAAGTTATAAAAGCCAAACCTTATATGGGTTAGTTTGTTTTTTCGAATTCAGTCCAGTTGTATGCAGTGAGATTATCTCTTATCCTTAAATATAAATTTATTTTTTGAATTTTGTCATTTGTCAGTATATATTCTAGTGTTTATTCCATGTAAGGCTTCAACATCACGCCTCAAATATGCATCTTGATAACTCTTCTAATGGTATTACATCGGATTTCCTCGATTACCATATTATGCAAAATAATGCATGTGAGCATAACCCTAATAATTTCTAATGGTATAATGAACGATATGGTCCACAAATCATGGTGAACTTCCTCTTTAAAATTCCAAATGCTCGTTCAACATCTTTCCTACACCCAATATGCTTCTTGTTAAAGTACCTTCTATCACTATTCTCCTTTGGTATCTAGTGTAATCTTAAACTAAAGTTGACCATGCTGGATAAATTCCTTTATCAGAAAATACTCATTTATAGTTGGTGCCGTTGAGGATGAAATTTGCAGCTAAAACGGTTTTATATTTCAATTCTTCGAACAAATGCAATTATGTAAAAAAATTGATATCGTTATTTGAATTTGGAATTCCAAAAAAGGTATGCCATATCCTACAATCATAAGAAGTTGAAGCTCTCATAATAACAGTCGTGTTTGTGTAGTGACCAGTATATTGACCTTTCCAAGCATAATGATGTCCATGTCACACCCAATCTATATAGTCAAGGCTACCCAGCGTTTCTAGAAATACAATCTTCACATTTTTCTCGAGTAGTGGTTCGGCATCATCTTGCTTTGGTTTTTCGTCAAAAAACATGGACCAAAATGGTCGACTATAGTTTCACAATACAATTGAGATTCTCGAATGCAGTTGATTTCGCCATGCGAACGTACTCATTACAGGCATCCGCTAGAAAAGATAATTTTTTACTTTTAAAAATTATTCTGAAATCTAATTACCAAACTAACTTTTGACATTTTGATTTAATTAAGTTGAAACTGATTCTTCCTTCCGTCCCACTAAAGGTGACCTTTTCATTTTATGTTTTTATCCATCCAAAGCTGACCCTTATCAATAAACAATACCATATTTCTAAAATTACCCTTGAATTGATTATTATTATTAAATCTTAGTATAAGAAATATGTATAGTTTGATTGTCATGTTTATATTCGTCTAATTGGTGTTTGTAAACGCTTTTTGATTGTATAGCATTTATATCTGTGGCATAGTTTAAAACATATTCATTTTTAAATTTTACTAGTATTTGTTATCATAAATATGTAACTAGAAGAAAAAAATACCTAAAAACATCTTTCTCTCCTCCTTGCATTGAGAATTATGCAAACCGGAAATATGTCAACTTTGGTGGACCGGGGGAATATATGATATCCAATTTGCAAAGAGAATATTTTGGAGAAGTGATTGATCCCAGAGAGAATAATCCACAATTTGCAGCGGGTGAAGTGATCTATATATCTCCTAAGAAGAATAATAGAAGAAAGAACAACTTAAAAAGAGCTCTTGTCATTCCTAAAGATGGCCATCATGTCTCTGCTTTATATTCTAAAGGTTCTTCTAATGCTCCTGATTTCTCAACTGCCAGAGGAAACAAAATAACAAGAGAGTATGAAAGATCTTATAATTCTAGTTTTGCTGAGAAGAACATGAATCAAGAAGCAACGCAACAACAACAAGATCAATATATTCAAAAAAGTTATTATCATCCCCAATATTTTGAGCAAAATGACATCCATAACATGATGCAAGCCGATGGAGATTGGGATAACCTTATTCCTCAACACTTAAGGAACCAGGGACGGCAGAATGACCAGGTACTTATTTAAAAAAATAAAATTTCTTTTCAGTCTCATAATCTTTCAATTTTAGCTCAAAACAGTCCTTTTGTTTATAGTTCCTAGTTTCACTTAAGTTATTTGCATCAGTACTTTTCTTGTTTTAAGCATTTTCTCTTACATAACAAAATGAAAGTTCTTGAATGGAATGTTCAAGGCATAGGAAATAAAAGAACAAGACAACATGTGAGTGATTGCATAAATAATTATAACCCAGATATAGTAAAGTTAGTAAAAATATATTGGTCATATGGGATATCCAAATTTTAAGTGTCAGGACACTATAGGTAAGGCTGGAGGTTTAGCTCCAATGTGGAAAGATGGATTAGGAATCAAACTCATTCATACTACTAGTAATATGATGCATCTAATAGTTAACTATGATTTGCATGATTCTTCATGGTTCTTGTCATGTATGTATGGGTCAACACATAATAAAGAGAGGGAAGAACAATGGAAGTTCTTAAACAAGCTTGGTAAATGGATTAACATGCCCTGGGTGATTTTAGAAGACTTAAATATTACTCTTCATACTTAAGAGAAGCAAAGTTTTAGTACTCATCCCTCGCCATCTTTCAAGATTGTTCTGGATACTATTGATTTTCATGCTTTAAGAGATATCCCTTTTACTGGCTCGTCATTCACTTGGTCAAATCAAAGGAAGTTGCAGAAAAATGTTAAAACAAGGATTGATAGAGCTCTGGCAAACAATGCATGGTTCTTAAAGTATCAAGATTCAGTCATCAACAACTTACTTCCTCATGGATCAGATCATGCACCAATTCTCTTGCATACTCAGCCTCAGTCAAAATCAAGCTTAAGACCCAGAAGATTCTATCGAATTTGGTTAAAAGATCAGTCTTGCAAGGAAGTTATTAAAAAAAAGTTGGAATTCAAAGAAGTACTCTACTTGTAATGTGGTTGAGAAGCTCGAAGTTAATGCAGATGCTTTAGCAGATGGGAATCATCATGTGTTTGGTCATGTAAAATCTCAAATCTTGAAGACCCGGAAGCATCTATAAAAAGCTAAAGATCAATCTCCTCAAGATTCAGATTTGATTAAGTTCATTGAAGCTACTTTAAATTCTTGGTATGATATAAGAACAGATATCAGCAGGCAAGAGAAAACATTATAAAGAAAAAAGATAGAAATAAGGGATATTTTGACTTTGGGTCACAACAAAGTGACCAGAGTTGCGTTTGGGTCACGAAAATATTTTAATTAGAGTTTGGGTCACAGGACCATAGTGTTGGATATTTTCAACAAACCCTTGAATTGTAGGCATTTAGTCGCAGGAAATTTTCTGTTCTAGGTCTTTTTGTTGACAGTTAGAAAACTGAACAGAAATCTCGTTTCACCAATGGACGCATTGAAGGAAGAGACATAGGGCTGAATATGGTTTCGGTTTTTTGTTGGAACCGGACCAAACCAGACCAATTAGGAAGAAACCAAACCGAACCATTTACTAATGGATTGGTTACGGTGTAGAAAGTGGAAAACCGATAGTGTTGGTTTTGGTTTGGTTTGACCTATAAAACCGAACCAAAAACCATTAGAAAACCGATTAATTTTTAAACTTAGTTTCTACCGTTAATTTACAAGTAGTAGATTCTACCCATTGATTTAGAGGATAAATAGAAACCCTAAATCTAATATTTCATTATGATACTCTCCCTCTTTCTCTTTCTCCTTATCTCAGTCGCCTCCCTTTTCCACCCCCAACTACAGCCGCTGCTACTCGACTTTTTTCTTCCCGTCTTCCTTCTTTTTTATTTGTCAATAACTAAATTAAGATATATTATATATCTTCTTTTGATCTCTAGAATTAGAGCAAGCTTTAACTATTCTTGATATTTTTTGTATTTTTTTTGTCTGTAAATTTGTGTAAACCAATAGTATCGGCAACTACGATTTTTTTATCTGTAATGTTTTTTTTTTTTTTGGTTTGACATAATTATTGGTTAACCAAAAACCACTGGGACAAACCGAAACCAACTGGAACCATTTGGAAACCAAACCAATGGTTAATGGATTGGTTTGGTTTAGACTTTTAGAAACCAATAGTATTGGTTTCGGTTTTGGTTTGGCTAGAAACCGAACCAAACCGACCATGAACAGCCCTAAAGAGACACGCCTGTTCACTCTGAAAAGATGCCTGTAGAGATGAAGAGTCATCTCCAAAGGGTGTGATTTCCTCTTTAAATATGAGACTTGTTTTCATTCAAAATACATCTCTCAACTCTCTCCGTTTTCTTTCTTACAAGCATCATCAGTAACAAAACCAATGTGTTCTTGGTTGGATCAAGGTCGTACAAGCTTTGAATCCAACATCTGTTGTGGGGCTTCAAGTATCCTGACGGCGATATTCATTGACCAGTTTGTACTCGCCAATTCAATTGGGAAAGGGTCGAATAATTGTCGAAAATAATCTTTTATAAGAGCCTTGAACCCTAATACAATATTATTTTCTTCACCCTGTTTTAGTGTCTATTTTCCAACACATGGTTGACCATCTTGACCGTTAGAAAAATTAAGAAAAAAAACTATATATTTTGCTAACGCCGTTAACTGCCAAAAATTAAACATCTATTTTTTTTTAAGCAAAAAAGATATCCGACCTTTCTAAGAGCTAGAGAAACACCCCGAGAAGTTAGGATTGCAGTTTAATTGAAGGATTTCATCGCCAGAACAGGCAAACAAGGATCGAGTCATGCTGTCACTTTCTCTCAAAATTCTAATACTTACTTTCATGGTCATCATAATGTAAATTACAGCTTCATAAACCTTAATGATTTAAACCCCATCCATCTAAATTACAGGGCGATCTTTAGATTTCAAATCATCATCATAATCAATTATTAATTTTCCCCAAAAATAATAATACAGAAATTGAGCCAAAAAAAAAAAAGTATACCTCAAATTCATCTTCTTCACCAGATAGCTATTATAAACCCAACCTTGTATGAATCTTAATAGAGCTAACTGAATCATGTTATCATTCTTAACCGTGAGTTCCCACTAAATGAAACCTTGTTAACCTCAATTAATCCCACCGTGAACACAAATTGAAATACCAATTGAGGACTATCAGACCTTATTAATCCCTTAAGTTCATCTTTAAAAATTAATGGCCGCAATTTAATCCTTCTCTGGTTTCTCAAACCGTAGTTTTCTCAACCTTTAAAAGAATTTTTTCTTCATAAAACTTTCTCAATATTGCTGTTACTTTACTGATACTCTTTTTTTTAAGGTAAACTTGACTGTGGTAAAGTTAGTAAATACTATGTAAAATATAGTTTAGTTGGTCATTTCATATTTTAACATAAGTTTCTAACGGTCAAGACGGTCAACCCAAACGCAACTCTAGTCACTTTGTTGTGATCCAAAGTCAAAATATCCCTAGAAATAACAAGTATTTTCATTCTAAAATTAATTTTAGAAGAAGAAAAAATAATATTGATACGATTTTAAATGAGAAGGATGAATGGATCAGTAACAATGAAGAAATTCGAGTACTTCTGTCAGAACATTTCAAGAATATGTATTCTTCTTCTGATCACATTATTGACCCAAGTATTATGGATCTAATTAATCCTTGTATCAATGATAAGGAAAATCAAGAGCTTACTCAAATACCTTCTTCAGATGAGATTCAAAAAGTAATTTTCAGCATCAACTCATAGGCTTCTCCAGGACCAGATGGATATCAAGCAAGCTTCTTTCAGCAGACATGGGAAACAGTGAGTAAGGATGTCACAGTTAGTTCAAGATTTCTTCATTTCATGTCATTTTCCATCACAGATAAATGAAAATTTTCAAATTCTAATTCCTCAAAAAGAAATGGTTACTAAACCTGAAGATCTCAGACCGATAAGCTTATGCAACATAATTTATAAGCTCATCACTAAGATTATGGCTTCAAGATTAAAACCTCTATCACACAAGATAATCTCATCGTGGCAGTCAGCTTATGTACCTGGAAGAAATTTCAAAACAATGTTATAATAGCTCATGAGATGCTTCATTACATGAAACACACAAAAGCTGCTACAGTGGTGGTTGGTGTGAAATTGTGAAAAAGCGGGGGTACAACAACCACACCCAATATTTCGCTTAACAATATGTATGGAGAAACTCCAATATACTTTCTAGAGAATCAACTAGACAGTCAGACTCAATCTAGATAAAAAGTATATCAAAGAGTTTATATCTCAATCTCTTGATTTGATCTTTACTCAAGCAAATGGAAATCTGCGAGTCTTTATCAAAGAGAGATTACTTGGATGGTACCAAAGATCAATATCCAAGTGTCAATCAATTTAAATCAACAACCAAAAGGTCGGATATTCTAATTGATTGAACTTCAACGCCCAACCTGTATTATTTCAATTATAAAGATAAACAATATAATGCGGAATAGAAATAACACAGACACCAGAATTTTGTTAACGAGGAAACCGCAAATGCAGAAAAACCCCGGGACCTAGTCCAGATTGAACACACACTATATTAAGCCGCTACGAAACTAGCCTACTCCAAATTAACTTCGGTCTGGACTGTAGTTGAACCCCAATCAATCTCACACTGATCCAAGGTACAGTTGTGCTCCCTACGTCTCTGATCCCAGCAGGATACTACGCACTTGATTCCCTTAGCTGATCTCACCCACAACTAAGAGTTGCTACAACCCAAAGTCGAAGACTTTAATAAAGAAATCTGTATCACATAGAAAAGTCTACGGTAATAGATAAATCCGTCTCCCACGAATATAACTACGAGTTTTGTTCTGTCTTTTAATAAATCAAGGTGAACAGGAACCAATCCGGACTTATATTCCCGAAGAACATCCTAGTATTATTGATCACCTCACAATAATCTTAATCAACGCAGCGAAAAAAGATATTGTGGAATTACAAACGATGAGACGAAGTGTTTGTGATTTCTTTTCTATCTTGCCTATCGGAGATATCAATCTCAAGCCAATTATTACAATTGTACTCGTACGATAGAAACAACAAGATCGGATAACACAACTACAAGAAAAATAGTATCTGTCTGGCTTCACAATCCCAATGAAGTCTTTAAGTCGTTAACCTGGTTTTAGAAGAAGAAAACCAAAGGTTAAAGGAGAATCGACTCTAGCTTAGCACAACTAGTATCACACAGAATGTGTGGGGATTAGGTTTCCCAGTTGCTAGAGTTCTCCCTTATATAGTCTTTCAAATCAGGGATTGCAATCAATGTTAGCTTGGTAACAAAGCATTCAATATTCACCATTAGATGAAAAATCTGATTAGATTCAAGCTAATATTTGTCAACTGTTGGATCGAAAACTTAACTCGTTACACACAAATGAAATGTCCAATTTTGGGTTTATGTAACCGTACCCAAACTTTAACATTTGTTGGTTCAACAATAGTTAACCAATGGTTATCCATATGATCACTTTCATATCAACCATATTCTTCTTCACCGTAACTAGTTCAAATGATCAAATGAACTAGTTAGAGAGTTGTTCAATTGCTTAGATCTTATGTAACTACACGAGACACAATCGAAGCAAAAACGGTTTGATTCACTCGAATTGGTTCATGAACTTTATAGCTACAGTTTGAAAAAGCATTCCTTAGTTTATTTAAACATGAGTTGAAGAACAACCGGTTTTAGATATAACCAACTCAAGTTCGCGGACTAGGTTCGCGGACTTAAGCTCACGAAAGAAGTTCACAAACTCCAGCAGAAACTCTCGGGCTGAGAACTTCCGCCAGTTCGCAGACTGAGTTCGCGGACTTGGTTCACGCCACATTCCGTTTCTCTTGATCAACAAAGTTCGCAAACTTTGGTTCAAGGAATAAGGACTTATACATATATGTGTTTCCACAACAATGCTTATATCCTACCACTGGTTATGTAATCTAAACTCTCATTTCAATTATTGAAACATTCTCAGAGGACGGATATAGCTGTTATTCACAGACCATTTTTCGTCAGAGCAATTTCAAAGTGATGAAAACATAACATGACTTTCGTCACTAGGTAAAGATGAATTCGGCTAAAGCGAAAGCTTACCAACACATATTTCGAGAAATAGATAGGCGAGATAAACTCGGCTCGAAATAGAAAATGTGTATAATGAAAGTATATATATCAAAACGACGTTTTTCTCAAGAGTAGAAGATAGAGTAGATAGACTTTTAAGTGACAGATAAGTTCAAGTTTCCCCATACCTTTTAGTCGATGAAGATCCACTAGTTCCTTGAGTAGTCCTTCGTCTTGTATGATGATTGCCATGGAGTTCTTGAGCTCAACTACACTTTCTATCCTAGTCCGAGACCTTTAGCTATGTAGGCCAGAAATCAAGACTTATAGTTTTGATCATTAACATTGAAAAACATGCTTGAGATAGCAACGCATGCGAGTTCGACCGAGCAATGCTCTAACAGTCTCCCCCTTTGTCAATTTTAGTGGCAAAACTATTAATACATATGGAATACAAAAAATAAATAAATTAACCTTTGTAGCTCCTATTCCACATGCCTAATCTTCAACATTACTCGAAATCTTAGTCACTTCCAAGTACTCCAATGATCCCAAAGGTTGTAAGTTCAGCATCATCGTTGTTGAAAATCCGTAGCTATAACAACGAGAAAACAATAGTTCTCAATCATTGTTATACAATGTCATAGTATCATTACATATCGTCAAAGTTCAATTGTATGATAACTTCAACAACAATACTATGGTGATATGTATCACTCCCCCTTAGTCAATACTCCATCTCACATGGAAACCACTCCCCCTTACATAGTGATCCGAAAACCATATGTATTTGTAGTGTGAACTACATATTAATTCTCCCCCTTTTTGTCAATAAAATTGGCAAAGGTACAAGAACGGGATCCTAATGAAATTTCCGTAAGAGACATTTCTTGACCAAAAGAAAGCAAAAAATATATCATATTGTTTAGATGCAATCATAAAGCCGAAGCTAAATGCATTCATCAAGGAGTCTATAAAGATACAAGATAACCCCTATAATATTCCACAGCCGCACTCCCCACAAAGATTTGGCAATTAAGCACAAGTTCAAAAAGAACTCTCCCCCATAAAATGCCATTCCCGAAAGAACAACACGAGCGACCTTAATTTCGAAAGAAAAGAAGGATTTATTTGGACATAACAAATCACATAAGAGGATTCATGATTAAATCAAGTATGAATTTGAATTTAAAAACTCAATTAAATTAACCATAAGAGGATTCATGATTAATTTAACCGGTAATGCTCAACATAAGTGAACTTATGGAGACTCAAAAATACTCAATTAGATTAATCACAAGAGAACCCATAATTAATCTAATCGGAATACACAACCAAACTAATCACAAAAGAATAATCAATTTAACTGGTCATGCTCGACATAAGAAAACTTACGGAGCAACAACTAAATAACCAAACAAGATGATTAATTTAGTTCAAAATGCTCGACATAAAGTACCTTACGGAACAACAACTAGCTAATCATAACAATAATCAACTTGGTTGTTTAGTGCTCAACATAAGACACGTTACGGAGCCTCACAGTAATACATAAAATATGGATCAGGAAAGACCAATACTGCGGAATACACAAGGATTCATTCTATTTTTCATCACCATTTGCACAATGACACACAATAGACATAATCCTTGAAAACAAAAGATTTTAACCTATCTTCCATCAATAATTGACAATATAGGCTTAAATTTTGTACTTGTCATCTATTCATTCTTTTATCAATATAGGAATATCGACATACGAAAGATGTTACTTTTAACAAGATATAAGACAATCAAAGTTCACGGACGTAAACACGCATATCCCATAACAATATTGCAATATATGAAACCATAAAGATTAATACTGCAAAAATCATCTTCCAAACAAGTTTAGAATTTAAACCAATAAATTTAAAAACATGAAGATGAAAACGTTGGATATAACTATGTGTAATCACAATAATGGTTATTCCAAACTCTAGTTATTCTTCTAAACAAAACAAGAAAATAGAAGATTTACTAGGAAAAAATTAAGAGAAAATCAGAGTTTGTTGAGAACCTCATATTTTTCAATGAATCCATCAAAGAAGGTATCACTGATTTCCTTTATTCTCTTAACTGTGGACACACCATGTTCGTGAGTTAGATCACTAACTTTGCAGTTTACAACTCGATCAACCTGTCTAGCTTTGACGCAGTCCATGATGAGCCTCCTTTGATTCCGTATCAAAATATTCTGATTAGCAAGGATCCTGGCTTGACCATCCAGGAGTTGGTTTGTTTGCAGTTGAAGATTTGCAAACTCTACCTTTGAATCGTTCTGGAAACGAATTAAATCCTTGACAGAATCATCAATCCAGGAGTTGTGATCCTTTATTTCAAGCATCTTCTTTAGAACCAGCTCATGAATTGACTCACATTCTTGAGTGTCTTCCTCCATATCAAGATGCACAATCTCTTGATATTTTACATAGTTCTCCATAATTTTTGTTAGGGATGGAAAGACACAATATACAGTAATATATATGTGTATGAAAACAGGAGAAGGAAACTCTTGTTTTTGGAAACCCTAAGAACTCTCAAGAGAAGGACACGGATGTTTATGGACTGTTAGCACAAAAACTCGCACGAAAACTTAAACTGAAATAATATACAACAAACTTGAGCATTTCTCAATAAATTTCCTTGCACTTCTCAAGTTAGAAACAAGGAAAAGAATACCTGGAGTCAGGTGATAGAGTGGAAGTTAATCCCACTGTGATCATCGAGAAAGGAGTTGTATATATCGTCTGACAGTTTGATCTTCGTGTTCTTCGCCTTACTTCGATTGTCTTTCATCCCAGAAGAGTAAGACACGGTGTGTTTATCATATCCGTCAGAATGCTTTCTCTGAGGACTAAATCTAGGACCTCTTGCAACTAGTTCAAGAGGATCACGATAGAGAGGGATCCATTTTCTAGACTCAGATTTACCAGAAACAGTCTTATAAACACAGGGAATGCTTTTATCAGCAGCACAAGAATTTATACCACTGGAATGCACTTGAACCCTGTGATGAATTCTAAGAAAGAGATCAAGTTTTTAAGGTTTCTGGTTTTCTGTTGATAAACGATTCACTGTTGTAGTCGACCGACTATTTGTTCCATTGACAGTGGAGCAAAACAAATTATGAAGTTTAGAAATTTGTTTCCTTCTGGCAAAACAATGGATAGCATAGTGATTCTTTTTACCACAGAATGTACAGGTTCGTGGAGAAGCAGCAATAATTGGTACCTGTTTTGACTTCCTAGCCTTATGAGAAGATTGTAAGTTATGTAAACTTTTCTTGGCACAATCTTCTACTGGAGAAAGTTTTGTCATGTACTGTAATCCATGAGAATTAATTTGTACAGAAGAATTTCTCCTTAATATAGAGTTTTCCTTTTCCAAGGATCTGCACTTTTCACCGGCTAGAGTAAGGGATGCTTCTAGTTTTTCTTTCTCAACACGAAGCCTGTTAAGCTTTGATGAATGTGTCTCGATCAAACGTTTCTCTCTAATTGAGTCCTCATTAACAATATCCTCAAGAACACTAATCTTTTTGCGTTGTAGAGTAGTTTCCTGGAGAAGTTTCTCAATATTCTTAGAGAAAGACTCAATGATGCTATAAAGTTCGTGTTCTCGATCAAGAGACTTTCCAAATTCATCAATAAGATGATTATGATCCTGGAAATCAATGATCTCAGCAGAGTTTTTTGAAATTCTGGTGAGCTTCATTTCAGATTCGCCATAGTGCCCAATGTCTCATCAGAGAGAGATGTGTCATCACAAGATGGGACAATCTTCTTACTCGGGATTCGGAAGAATCAGCTAAGGAGTAATCCTTTGAGGTATTTCCAAGACATTTGGCATAGTTAAAAGCTTTAGAAGACATCTCGGTATGTGTATAAGAGATTTTGTCCTCAGACTCAGATTGCCACAAACACAGACTAGTAAGGTCTCTAACGTGTTTGCCTGCTCTGATACCAATTGAAAAAGCGGGGGTACAACAACCACACCCAATATTTCGCTTAGCAATCTGTATGGACAAACTCCAATAGACTTTCTAGAGAATCAACTAGATAGTCAGACTCAATCTAGATAAAAAGTATATCAAAGAGTTTATATCTCAATCTCTCGATTTGATCTTTACTCAAACAAATAGAAATCTGCGAGTCTTTATCAAAGAGAGATTACTTGAATGGTACCAAAGATCAATATCCAAGTGTCAATCAATTTAAATCAACAACCAAAAGGTCGGATATTCTAATTGATTGAACTTCAACGCACAACCTATATTATTTCAATTATAAAGATAAACAATATAATGCGGAATAGAAATAACACAGACACCAGAATTTTGTTAACGAGGAAACCGCAAATGCATAAAAACCCCGGGACCTAATCTCGATTGAACAAACACTGTATTAATCCGCCACAGACACTAGCCTACTCCAAATTAACTTCGGTCTGGACTGTAGTTGAACCCCCAATCAATCTCACACTGATCCAAGGTACAGTTGCACTCCCTACGTCTCTATTCCCAGCAGGATACTATGCACTTGATTCCCTTAGCTGATCTCACCCACAACTAAGAGTTGCTACGACCTAAAGTCGAAGACTTTAATAAACAAATCTGTATCACACAGAAAAGTCTACGATAATAGATAAATCCGTCTTCCACGAATATACATACGAGGTTTGTTCCGTATTTTGATAAATCAAGGTGAACAGGAACCAATCAATAAACCGGACTTATATTCCCGAAGAACAACCTAGTATTATTGATCACCTCACAATAATCTTAATCGAAGCAGCGAAAAAAGATATCGTGGAATCACAAACGATGAGAAAAAGTGTTTGTGATTTCTTTTCTATCTTGCCTATCGGAGATATCAATCTCAAGCCAATTATTACAATTGTACTTGTACGATAGAAACAACAAGATCAGATCACACAACTACAAGAAAAGTAGTATAGGTCTGGCTTCACAATCCCAATGAAGTCTTTAAGTCGTTAACCTGGTTTTAGAAGAAGAAAACCAAAGGTTAAAGGACAATCTACTCTAGCTTAGCACAACTAGTATCACACAAAATGTATGGGGATTAGTGATGAGTGCCAAATATTGTATATATTTGCACCTTTTTATTGGCATTTAACTCATCATTGTGCACTAACGCTCCATTTTATCCCATATTATGTGTTTTCGTTGTTTTCAAGAATAAATATTTTTCTTAATTAATTTTGCATTTTTAGGTACTATATAAAGCCTGGGTTAGCCAGAGCAAATCCATTAGAGGCCTGGACTAGCCAGTGCCCTCAATGTTACTGTCCTGTTGATGTTCCATGTAGTGTTAATATTCAACTCTCTATTTCAGTTATCAGTTAGTTACAATATGTTCTAATTTGCTTGCTGAGGTTTCAATGAAACCCTAATATTGATGTGTGTTCATTTTGATAGTATTTCTCTTGGATGTTTACAATTCTTATGAAAGATTCAACTTAGTGCATCATCATCTTGCTCTCACATTGTATGTCATGCATACCTTGTAGTTAGGTTTATACCATGATGATTGAACTACAACTCATGCTCAAACAGGTCATCTTTGATCCTTAGACTAGTTGTACTTGACTTATACAATTAGTACTTTGGAGAAAAGCCTTAGTTGTGCTTGGTCTTTCTAGTGGGGAAACCCCTCAGATATAGGGCAGACTAGGATCTTACCCCTTATCTGCTATAGGGACAAGAATGGTGCAGTCATTGGAAGTCATAGTACAAGATTAGTGGTGGATTTGCTAACCTCAGTTCACTCATCTCTCTGTTTAACTTGCTTACTGCCTGTGTTACTGCCTCTTTTTGTTGTTGTTGCTCTTACTTTTACTGTCTTGCATTTTACTTCACCACTTGTTTACCGCCTTGCCTTTGGTTACTGCCTTTGTTCTCTGTTAAGCTTAGAAAACAGTTTAGGAACTTCTCTAGCTTCAAACACACACACTAGTCCCTGTTGGATCGACCCGTATTTGCACATTCTACAACACGACACCGTGCACTTGCGGTTTAACATTTAGGATTTATCTTGCTTTTATTTTTTGTCATCTTTCCTTGCCTATCAAGTTTTTGGCGCCGCTTCCGGGGACTCGGTAGCGGCATATTTGCTATTTTTTGGGCTTGTCATAGCTGTTCACTGAGCTACTGTCTTACCTTCTATTTGCCCTGTGGTGCAGCTGCTGTTGCTGAAGCTGTTTCCCCTGTTGTTGTTGTTGTTGTTGCCTTGCTGGAGCTGCTGGGATGCTGTTGCTGAAGCTGTTCATGTTGCTCTGCTGCTGAACTGAACTGCTGCTAGTGCTGCTTCTTTTGCTGGAGCTGCTGGGCTGCTGTTGCTGAAGTTGTTCCTGTTGCTCTGTTGCTGAACTGAACTGCTGCTAGTGCTGCTTCTGTTGCTGGAGCTGTGTTGTGTTTTTGTTGTTGCTGTTGCTGTGCTGTGGTGCTTCTGCTGCTGGTGTTGCTGCTGGAGCCTGTTACTGTTGTTGAGTTGCTGTGATGTTGTTGTCTGCTACTGCTGTGGCTAGACCAAAAATCAGCTGGGCTACACAAGCTAAGGAAAAGAACAAGGCCCAACTGGGCTTTGCAACTAGAACAACAGAGCAGCTGGGCTGTACTAAAAAGAGTAAGCCTAAACCCAATAATTGTGTGGGCTTGCTTTAAAAACTGAAATTCCGGGCCTTGTAAATTGATTCTGAAACTCTTGAACCCAAGTGCACTTTGTTTCTGAACTCTGGGCTTGAACCCAACTCAGAATTTGTAAAACGTTTTTAAGCCCAAGTGGGCCTCGTATTTTGGCTAACTGAGAGCCCAAAAATCAAATACCCAGCTGGGCCTCGTGCATTTCTGGGCTTGGTTCACTGAACTCGTTAGTTGGGCCGTGACTTAAATCTCTAGGCCGTTCTCTGGGTTTGTCCCACAGAAAATTTGAACCAGTTAGCTGGGCCTCATCCCATTAAAACCAAAAGGAGTTTTCAAAACCCATAAAAACCAAATGTTTCCCATCAAAAACCAAATGTCTTTCATTCCCAACAAAACCAAAAATTTCTCCCATATTCAAACCAAAATTTTGCTCATAATTCAAAACCAAAGCTTTGCTCCACCAATGTGGGCTTGCTCCCAATTTTAAAACCAAATTTTTCTTTTTATCTCCCAATTAAAAACAAAAGTTTTCTCCCATTCAAAAACCAAAATTTTTCTCCCTCTTTTTAACCAAAAATCCCAAATAGGCTTTACCTTTAAAGCCTAAAAACCAAAATTTTGAAACCCATAACTGAAAAGTGTGGGCCTTATTTCTCTTTTTGAATTGTGTGATTGTTTGATAAACATAACATGTCTGGATTTTGGTCTGCCACTGGGAATAAATCTATTAGAGAAGCTTACGGGCAAGATTCACCTTATGAGCCTCCCACATACCATGATGTCAATAGTTATAGGGATTATTATTATGGACCTTCTGTAGGTCATGAACCTCAATATGCAAACCCTAATGACTATTCACACATGTATCATCCACCATTGGGTGAAAGTGAACATCTAGACAATATCCAACTCACACATTCGTCACTTGTGAATCAGTTAGAGGCTCGGATCACTGCTTTAGAAATGCAAACACATGAGAAATCTGTAGCATCTAGTTCACATAGACGACCTGAAATCTATGCATGTACCTTATGTGGTGGTTTAGACCACCCGGATAAATATTGCTATATTTTGCATGATTATAGGCAATTTAGAGAATCCCATGAAAATCCAAATTATGAAATGCCCACAAATTATGAGGCTGGTAGTCATTGGGACCATAATCAATCCTTTGAGGGTTGCGATCAATATTTTATAAACCCTAATGACCATGCACACATGTACCATTTACCACAATTTGAACATGAAGAATTTTGTACTCCCATGAATTTAGACTCCACCACAGAAGCTTTCAGACTCAGTGAGCAAAACTTTGCTAGATCTACATCACGAATTCAGGCATATTTAGATCAGATTTTCCTTCACCTACAAAAGGAGGAAATTCATGAGGAAATGTATGTTGTCCCTAATGAAGTGTCTAGTCCCATTCATGTAAATGATGTTGAATATGAACCTAATTTAGAGGAACATGAATCAAATAATGACACCACCACTGTTAATGAGGACCAATATGCATGTTACCATGATGATGATTATGAAGATTATGATGATAATGATGTTATGTTAGAAGAACATGAAAATATGGTCAAAAACTTGGTAGGCTAGGAAAGATGACAGAAAATAAAAGCAAGATAAAGCCTACATGTTAAACAGCAAGTGCACGGTGTCGTGTTGTAGAATGTGCAAATACGGGTCGATCCAACAGGGACTAGTGTGTGTGTTTGAAGCTAGAGAAGTTCCTAAACTGTTTTCTAAGCTTAACAGAGAACAAAGGCAGTAACCAAAGGCAAGGCAGTAAACAAGTGGTGAAGTAAAATGCAAGACAGTAAAAGTAAGAGCAACAACAAAAAAAAGAGGCAGTAACACAGGCAGTAAGCAAGTTAAACAGAGAGATGAGTGAACTGAGGTTAGCAAATACACCACTAATCTTGTACTATGCCTTCCACTGACTGCACCATTCTTGTCCCTATAGCAGATAAGGGGTAAGATCCTAGTCTGCCCTATATCTGAGGGGTTTCCCCACTAGAAAGACCAAGCACAACTAAGGATTTTCTCCAAAGTACTAATTGTCTAAGTCAAGTACAACTAGTCTAAGGATCAAAGATGACCTGTTTGAGCATGAGTTGTAGTTCAATCATCATGGTGTAAACCTAACTACAAGGTATGCATGACATACAATGTGAGAGCAAGATGATGATGCACTAAGTTGAATCTTTCATAAGAATTATAAACATCCAAGAGAAATACTATCAAAATGAACACACATCAATATTAGGGTTTCATTGAAACCTCAGCAACCAAATTAGAACATATTTTAACTAACTGATAACTGAAATAGAGAGTTGAACATTAACACTACATGGAACATCAACAGGACAGTAACATTGAGGGCACTGGCTAGTCCAGGCCTCTAATGGATTTGCTCTGGCTAACCCAGGCTTTATTTAGTACCTAAAAATGCAAAATTAATTAAGAAAAATATTTATTCTTGAAAACAACGAAAACACATAATATGGGATAAAATGGAGCGTTAGTGCACAAATGATGAGTTAAATGCCAATAAAAAGGTGCAAATATATACAATATTTGGCACTCATCAATTAGGTTTCCCAATTGCTAGAGTTCTCCCTTATACAGTCTTTCAAATCAGGGTTTGCAATCAATGTTAGCTTGGTAACAAAAGCATTCAATACTCACCGTCAGATGAAAAACCTGATTAGATTCAAGCTAATATTTCTCAACCGTTGGATCGAAAACTTATCTTGTTACACACAAATGAAATGTCCAATTTTGGGTTTATGTAACCGTACTCAAAGTTTAACATTTGTTGGTTCAACAATAGTTAACCAACGGTTAGCCATATGATCACTTTCATATCAATCATATTCTTCTTCACCATAACTAGTTCAAATGACTTAAATGAACTAGTTAGAGAGTTGTTCAATTGCTTAGATCTTATGCAACTATACAAGACACAATCGAAGCAAAAATGGTTTGATTCACTCGAATCGGTTCATGAACTTTATAGACACGGTTTGCAAAAGCATTCTTTAGTTTATTTAAAAATGAGTTCAAGAACTACCGATTTTAGATATAACTAACTCAAGTTCGCGGACTGGGTTCCTGGACTTAAGCTCATGGAAGGTGTTTACAAACTCCAGCAGAAATTCTCGGGCTGAGAACCTCCGCCAGTTCGCGGACTGAGTTCGCGCACTTAGCTCACCCCACATTCTGTTTCTCTTGATCAACAAAGTTCGCAAACTTTGGTTCAATGAATAAAGACTTATCCATATATGTGTTTCCACAATAATGCTTATATCCTACCAATGGTTATGTAATCTAAACTCTCATTTCAATCATTGAAACATTCTCAGAGGACGGATATAGCCGTTATTCACATACCATTTTTCGTCAGAGCAATTTTCAAAGTGATTAAAACATAACATGACTTTCGTCACTAGGTAAAGATGAATTCGGCTAAAGCGAAAGCTTACCAACACATATTTCGAGAAATAGATAGGCGAGATAAACTCGGCTCGAAATAGCAAATGTGTATATTGAAAGTCTATATATCAAAATGACTTTTTTCTCAAGAGTAGGAGATAGAGTAGATAGACTTTTGAGTGACAGATAAGTTCAAGTCTCCACATACCTTTTAGTCGATGAAGATCCACCAGTTCCTTGAGTAGTCCTTCGTCTTGTATGATGATTTCCATGGAGTTCTTGAGGTCAACTACACTTTCTATCCTAGTCCGAGACCTTTAGCTATGTAGGCTAGAAATCAAGACTTATTGTTTTGATCACTAACATTGACAAACATGCTTGAGACAGCAACGCATGCGAGTTCGACCGAACAATGCTCCAACAAATTGGATATGGAAAAAGCATTCGATAGGATGGAATGGGATTTTCTTCATCACATCATGATTCATTTGGGGTTCTCGCCAAAATGGTGTCAGCTGGTTAACACTTGTATCAGCACAACAAAGATTTCAATCATGGTTCACGGAGCTCCAACGAAATACTTCTCACCCACAAGAGGAATTATACAAGGTGACTCAAACTCACGTTATCTTTATATTTTGTGTATGTAAGGTCTTAGTAGAATGTTATCAAATTCTGCAAAAGTGAAACTTATTGATCCAGTTAAACCAGCAATCTCAGGACCAACTATCTCACATCTTTTATTTGCAGATGATTGCATTTTGTTCACTCAAGCAAATGAAAGATCTATATATAATCTTATGGATATCATCAATAAGTTTACTTCTTCCTCAGGGCAATTGGTGAATTTGGAAAAGTCAAGTGTTTTCTTCAGTAAAAATTAAGCAAAAAAGTATTTTAAGACATCTCAAAGAAGCTAAAAATGAAGGTTATAAATAAAAATTAAAAGTATTTAGGTACAAAACTTCACATTCCCAGAAGTAATGATAAATTTTTTGATGGCTCAGTGGATAAGATGCAAAAAATGCTGCAAACATGGCAAGGACAACTAACATCTCAAGCAGGAAGAACAACTCAAATCCAAGCCTCACTAAGTACTACTGCAAACTATCAACTAAGTATCTTTGAAGCTCCGGATGTAACTCATACAAGGCTAAACAGAATTCAGAGAAATTATTTCTGGTACAAAAGGAACAACAAAGGGTGTAACAACATTTCATGGAGGAAAATTAGCAGACCAAAGAGATATGGAGGCTTGGGTCTAAAAGACACAAAAATCTTTAATATTTCTTTGTTCGCGAAATTAGCTTGGAGACTTCTAAATGAGCCTAATGAAAAACGTGTTCAAATTCTGGAAGTTAGATACTTTAAAGGTAAAGATCTTCTTACTGATGATACCTCTAAGAAGAGAAGCTCATGGATATGGCAAATCATTCAAACATGTCTTCAAGTTATAAAGAAATATTGCATATAAGAAGTTGGTGATGGGAAATCTATAAAGGCTTTCAAGCATAGATGGTTTTCTGAGTCTACCACTCTTTCTGATCCTGCTCAAGTTAACAGTCACCATATCTCTGAAAAAGCGGGGGTACAACAACCACATCCAATATTTCGCTTAGCAATCTGTATGGACAAACTCCAATATACTTTCTAGAGAATCAACTAGACAGTCAGACTCAATCTAGATAAAAAGTATATCAAAGAGTTTATATCTCAATCTCTCGATTTGATCTTTACTCAAGCAAATAGAAATCTGCGAGTCTTTATCAAAGAGAGATTACTTGGATGGTACCAAAGACCAATATCCAAGTGTCAATCAATTTAAATCAACAACCAAAAGGTCGGATATTCTAATTTATTGAACTTCAACGCACAACCTGTATTATTTCAATTATAAAGATAAACAATATAATGCGGAATAGAAATAACACAGACACCAGAATTTTGTTAACGAGGAAACCGCAAATGCAGAAAAACCCCGGGACCTAGTCTAGATTGAACACACACTATATTAAGCCGCTACGACACTAGCCTACTCCAAATTAACTTCGGTCTGAGAACTTTCGCCAGTTCGTGGACTTGGCTCACTCCACATTCCGTTTCTTGATCAACAAAGTTCGCAAACTTTGGTTCAAGGAATAAGTACTTATACATATATGTATTTCCATAACAATGCTTATATCCTACCAATGTTTATGTAATCTAAACTCTCATTTCAATCATTGAAACATTCTCAGAGGACATTATATAGCCGTTATTCACAGACCATTTTTCGTCAGAGCAATTTTCAAAGTGATTGAAACATAACATGACTTTCGTCACTAGGTAAAGATGAATTTGGCTAAAGCGAAAGCTTACCAACACATATTTCGAGAAATAGATAGGCGAGATAAAGTCGGCTCGAAATAGCAAATGTGTATAATGAAAGTCTATATATCGAAACGACTATTGTCTCAAGAGTACGAGATAGAGTAGATAGACTTTTGAGTGACAGATGAGTTCAAGTCTCCACATACCTTTTAGTCGATGAAGATCCACCAATTCCTTGAGTAGTCCTTCGTCTTGTATGATGATTGTCATGGAGTTCTTGAGCTCAACTACACTTTCTATCCTAGTCCGAGACCTTTAGCTATGTAGGCTAGAAATCAAGACTTATAGCTTTTATCCTAACATTGACAAACATGCCTAAGATACCAACGCATGCGAGTTCAACCGAGCAATGCTCTAACAATCTCCCCCTTTGTCAATTTTAGTGGAAAAACTATTAATACATATGGAATACAAAAAATAAATAAATTAAATTTTGTATCTCCTATTCCACATGTATAATCTTCAACATTACTCGAAATCTTCGTCACTTCCAAGTACTCAATGATCCCAAAGGTTGTAAGTTCAGCGTCATCGTTGTTACAAATCCGTAGCTATAACTACGAGAAAACAAGAGTTCTCAATCATTGTTATACATTGTCATAGTATCATTACACAACGTCAAAGTTCAATTATATCACAACTTCAACAACAATACTATGGTGATATGTATACTCCCCCTTAGTCAATACTCCATCTCACATGGAAACCACTCCCCCTTACATAATGATCCGAAAACCATATGTATTTGTAGTGTGAACTACATATTAATTCTCCCCCTTTTTGTCAATAAAATTGGAAAAGGTACAAGAACATGATCCTAATGAAATTTCCGTAAGAGACATTGACCAAAAGAAAGCAGAAATATATTATCTTGTTTAGATGCAATCATAAATCCAAATCTAAACGCATTCATCAAGGAGTCTATAAAGATACAAGATAACTCCTATAATATTCCACAACCGCACTCCCCACAAAGATTTGGCAATTAAGCACAAGTTCAAAAAGAACTCTCCCCCATAAAATCTCATTCCCGAAATAACAACAAGAGGGACCTTAATTTCGAAAGAAAAAAAGGATTTCTTTGGATACAACAAATCATATAGAAGTATGAATTTGAATCCAAAAACTCAATTAAAGTAACCACAAGAGGATTCATGATTAATTTAACCGCTAATGCTCAACATAAGTGAACTTATGGAAACTAAAAATACTCAATTAGATTAATCACAAGAGAACCCATAATTAATCTAATCGCAATACACAACCAAACTAATCACAAAAGTAATCAATTTAATTGGTCATGCTGAACATAAGAAAACTTACGGAGCAACAACTAAATAACCAAACAAGATGATTAATTTAGTTGAATATGCTCGACATAAAGTACCTTACGGAACAACAACAAAGATAATCATGAAAATAATCAACTTAGTTGTTTAGTGCTCAACATAAGACACATTACGGAGCCTCACAGTAATACATAAAAATATGGATCAGGGAAGATCAATACTGCGGAATACACAAGGATTCATTCTATTTTTCATCACCATTTACACAATTACACACATTATACATAATCCTTGAGAACAAAATATTTTAACCTATCTTCCATAAATAATTGACAATATAGGCTTAACTTTTGTATTTGTCAAAAGTCCATTCATTCTTTTATCAATATAAGAATAACTTTTGACAAGGTATGGGACAATCATAGTTCACGGACGTAAACACACATATCCCATAACAATATTGCAATATATAAAATCATAAAGATTAATACTGCAAAAAATCATCTTCTAAACAAATTTAGAATTTATACCAAATAAGTCTAAAAACATGAAGATGAAAACATTGGACATAGCTATGTGTAATCAAAATAATGGTTATTCCGAACTCTAGTTATTCTTCTAAACAAAACAAGAGAAATATAAGATTTACTAGGCAATAAGAACACAAATTACTCATCTTCTTCCTCATCGGAGACACTACAAGATGTTTGAATTGTGTTCAATTCTTCCTTGAGCTCGGGAAACTTCGTTGCAACCAAAGACAATTGTTCTTGGACACACTTCACCCTTGAATCGACCTTACACACACCTTTATGAATTTTTTTAAGAAGACTCAAAGTGGTAGGGTCACAATCGTTAAGTGAAGCATCTCTTTGTCCTTTGCACACATTTTCCCTTATGCGTCTGAAGGTACACGGACGAACCGGTTTGAGAACTCCGAGAGAGTTGCCAATCGAATCAAGACCACGATCACGGCAAATTTGTCCAATCAAGCAAGGGTAACCTAACATCTTGATGGGTGAAGTCATCAAAGTCATTTGATAAATGATAAAACCACAAATATCGAGACTTTGAACACCCGAAACAAGGAAATATACTAATTCCGCAAACTCATGACTCCACCAAGAGTTCTCAATTGTGGAGGGACAAAGATTGGGGATACCAAGTTTCCCAAATGCCAATAACGGGATACTAAGATCATTAGTAGGAAATTTTTCTTGATTCCAAGCTACCTTCTTGCCACAAAGCCCAAGAGAGATTTTATCACATGATGGACGTTCTTCACTTGGTCTAGGAAGACGCACGCTTCCCAACGGAATGTTTGTAATCCTTGAAATTAATTCTCTATCAACAAGAAATCTTTCTCTATTTATCATGGATTTGAATTCCATCTTATCAAGATCAACATCATGAATGTTGGCATAGAAAATTCTTGTGAGAGATTCAAAACCTTGACCATATCCATCAAAGATATTTCCAAGCTTGAATTTTTTTGAAGCAAGCTAAATCCTCTTCATGCCCACTAGATAGACAATTTCTTTTTTAGGATAAAACCTTTAGATGAAATCCTTTCAAAAATTCTAGCACAAGAATCATCCACAAACCTAATCCTAAGAGAATTTTGGTCACAAGGAAAATCCATGGTAGAGGTATTTGAGCTTTTGGAGCTTCTTTTTGAGCTTTTAGAATTCATCATGAGATCTAAGAAATTGAAAGGAACAAGAGGAATTTACTTACTTGGAGTGAAACTTGAACACCCTTTCTTTCAATTTCTCCAAAGAGGCTTCAATGGAGGAAAACACAAAACCCTAGAGGTTCACGTATGCGGACTGGTGATGAAGAAGGAGAGGGTGCACAAACTTCTTCTTTATAAGACCAATAATGGGCTTGGACCCGTTTGTAAACCGCGACCCACATAAGGAAAGCGAGGTTTTCTTTTGCACAACAAAGGTTATGCATCCCGTGACAACACACTTTGTGAGAGACGATGGATGTAGTAGAAAGCTTTATTTGGTATTCTAACAAAGAATAACAAAACTATACACTATTCAAACCATCTCTTGCCCCATTCGAAGATATATACAAATGGGTTAGTGCCAAGCTTGTTACCAAGAGGCATAATGTGCAGATGAATTCTCATGCAACATTTCTGGTTGATATGTGTGAACATTCCCCGTTGTGTAATCAAAATAATGATGATAATTAGGGCAGTCATAGCTTTCTCTCCTTTGTTTAATCTGGTTAGAATGAAGGTTCTTCCAATTCCTAGGTTGTACAGTATTGTTAGGTTTAACACGCACAGAACCCTTTTCGGAATGATTCTTAGACTTAACAGAATTAAGTTTTTCTAAGAGATTAAAAACGCCTTTGAATGCTCTGAATAGATCTTTGTCAATTGATCCATTATGATAGTATTCCTCAAAGAGATCAAGAGTTAATCTAGTGAGGGTCCATATCCTTGAGCGTGACGAATGTTTTCTCAATCTTTCCTTCTTTTTATTTTTTCCTTTAGATTGATACTTATCATCTAAATCTTCCTTTTTACATGAAGAAAGACTATCATGAGAAACCAGAGGTTTTGACCATAATAATCTTGAAGCAATCTTTAAGGATTTCTGGCGTGCATTACAAATGCGAAGAGCAAGTTTTCCAAAGAAATTTCCCATGGGACAATTTTTAAGGAACGAACAAACACAAACTTGTTAGATTTAAAGTGTTTGCCTGCTCTGATACCAATCGAAAAAGCGGGGGTACAACAACCACACCCAATATTTCGCTTAGAAATCTGTATGGACAAACTCCAATATACTTTCTAGAGAATCAACTAGACAGTCAGACTCAATCTAGATAAAAAGTATATCAAAGATTTTATATCTCAATCTATCGATTTGATCTTTACTCAAGCAAATAGAAATCTACGAGTCTTTATCAAAGAGAGATAACTTGGATGGTACCAAAGACCAATATCAAAGTGTCAATCAATTTAAATCAACAACTAAAAGGTCGGATATTCTAATTGATTGAACAATGCACAACCTGTGATATTTCAATTATATAAACAAATATAATGCGGAATAAAAATAACACAGACACCAGAATTTTGTTAACAAGGAAACTGCAAATGCAGAAAAACCCCGGGACCTAGTCCAGATTGAAAATACACTGTATTAAGCCGCTACAGACACTAGCCTACTCCAAATTAACTTCGGTCTGGACTATAGTTGAACCCTAATCAATCTCACACTGATCCAAGGTACAATTATGCTCCCTACGCCTCTGAACCCAGCATAATGCTACTGTTGATGGTGGTTTTTATCTTAGGGTTAAAATCGTAAAACCTTGCATCAGATGTGACGTCACTCTGCAAAGAAACGGTGTTGCGAGTACTAACCTCTCCACCGACATATTTATTGAGCTGCTCAATATACCTTTATCCGTAACACTCTGTAAATTTCGGCATCTCGCCAATACGAGACTCACTGAGTACTTTCCTGCGCTATGTTCCCCAGCAGAACCCTTAAATCGGTATGGCATAACGGATTTATGTTCACTTGCAACGGAGTAGCATGAACCTCCAAGTACCAAAGTTAAGGCCATTGCACAAAATGCTCAAACGGAAAGCACACTGCATTCTGTAGATAAATTTTTTTATGGAAGCATACAAAATCCAGCCAATTATGATAACTCACAAAGTACTCATAAACCCGACCAATTTGCAAATTAGGGTTTCGCTCCCCACGTAGTATACTAGAACCCGTTGGTCAAAACCATGCTTAGCCCAGCTAGGCAACCAAATCCGCCACAGCGCACTAAAAATGCGCCCGCGCCCTAGCATGCCGACCCACTTCCCATCGACCAATCAGGTCGCTTCAAATCCGTCACCGCGCGTTGGAAGTGTGGCCACGCCATAGCATGCTGGCCCCACTTACCGTCGACCAATCAGGTCACATCAAACCCACCACGATGCACTAAAAGTGTGGCCGCGCCCTAAGCTTGACGGCCCCCTACTTTCATTGACCAATCAGGTTGCTCCAAACCTGCCACAGCCTCAAAAGAGGTCTCCATACCAAGTTGGCTTCCCAAAACGCGCCAGCTTCCCAAAAGCGCGCCAACATGCCGCACACGCATACCACGCATGCCAAACGCGCGTTCCAGACGCGCCATCGCATACTACACGCACTAATTAGGGTTTCGACACGCCAAACCCTAATTTGGGCAAGTTGCTACCTAATTCTTCCACAACGCCAGTTTTAGCTTCGACTATGTCGCAACTGGCATACCTCTATGCCGCAGCTACTATCATGGCACCATACCACGGCTATGCCATTAGCATGCTGCTACGCCACTGGTATACCACCAACATGTTGCCAATGCCGCTATGCAAACAAGATGTGGCCATGATAAATGGCCATCTTTCCTTCTGATATGCAAATCTCAGCCGTACAAGCTTGCCACCAAACCAAACGATTTGTGGAAACCTCTTGGCCGCGATGGCAAGTTTCCGCAGTTTGTGCCAAACCCTAATTTGGCCGCGCCAAGAGCATGCACGAGCCATGCCGGCCATGCCTCCATGGCGCTGGCTGCCAAACGGAGGGTTGCAACAATCAACGACTACCCCTCCTTCTGAGATGCAAATCTCAGCCATACAAGCTTGCCACCAAACCAAACGATTTGTGGCAACCTCTTGGCTGCGATGCCAAAATTCCGCGGTTTGTGCCAAACCCTAATTCGGCCATGCCAAGAGCATGCACGAGCCATACCAGCCATGCCTCCATGCCGCTGGCTGCCAAACTGAGGGTTGCAACAATTAACGGCTACGCATCCTCCTAAGACACAGAACTCAGCCGAACAAGCTTGCTACCAAACCACACGACTTGTGGCAACCTTTTGTCTACGCTGACAACTCTTTGGTCACGGCACCCTAATTGGCCACGCCAAAATCATGCGCAAGCCATGCCAGCACTGTGTCCGCGCCACTGGCGACCAACGGAAGGTAGCCATAATCAACGACTACCCTTCCTCTCAAGATGCAAAATCTCGGCCGTCGAAGGTCTCCATCGAACCGGCAAGCCTCTCAATTTTAACTTGCCAAACAATAGCAATATGCTACACGTTTTTCACGAAAACACTCGAGACATCAAAACATGTCACAAACTGGGGGATGCTCATCAGGGTATTAGTCTGGCGGTTTACAACGTGCGGCGTGCAATACGCCCGTTACAAGAAAGTGTCATAAGAGTAAGGCGTTTAGTAATGACAGGAAATAATGGTGAAACGTATCCTTCATTATGGAAACATCAATTCCAGGCGTTACCCGTTACCATTCTCTTCCATTACTCAACTGTTTCCACTTCTTACGAGGCCAGGGTACGTTTTGTTGCGACTTGTATAAATAGGTCTCACCTATTTCCACCAAAAAACTTGGGAGAACAATACGCATCCGGAAATCACCTGGTAGCTTTCCATTCAACTCGCCGGTTCAACTTTCGGATACAAGTCGCAAAACAGCCACACTTCCATAATCAACTATTCTGGCCTCAACACTTTCTTCGCTGCCCTCCCTAAGACCAGCCCTTCTCATTCACTTTGTGACTGAAGTAAGCCTGGAACGACCATTTCTTAGTTTAGCCAGGATTATACAGATTGATCTCTCGAATCAAAAGTACTCCCGTGCAGTACATTGTTTTTGGTTTAGATTTGTTTCTCATCCGCACTCACATGAAATTACCGAAAACAGCAGAAACGGTTTTCACCCACAAACAGCTACGTACTTGATTCCCTTAGCTGATCTCACCCACAACTAAGAGTTTCTACGACCCAAAGTCGAAGACTTTAATAAACAAATCTGTATCATACAGAAAAGTCTACGGTAATAGATAAATCCGTCTCCCACGAATATACCTACGAGTTTTTTTTCGTCTTTTGATAAATCAAGGTGAAGAGGAACCAATCAATAACCCGGATTTATATTCCCGAAGAACAACCTAGAATTATTGATCACCTCACAATAATCTTAATCGATGCAGCGAAAAAAGATGTTGTGGAATCACAAACGATGAGACGAAGTGTTTGTGATTTCTTTTCTATCTTGCATATCGGAGATATAAATCTCAAGCCAATTATTACAATTGAACTCGTACGATAGAAACAACAAGATCAGATTACACAACTACAAGAAAAGTAGTATGGGTCTGGCTTCACAATCCCAATGAAGTCTTTAAGTCGTTAACCTAGTTTTAGAAGAAGAAAACCAAAGTTTAAAGGAGAATCGACTCTATCTTAGCACAACTAGTATCACACAGAATGTGTGGGGATTAGGTTTCCCAGTTGCTAGAGTTCTCCCTTATATAGTCTTTCAAAATCAGGGTTTGCAATCAATGTTAGCTTGGTAACAAAGCATTCAATATTCACCGTTAGATGAAAAACCTGATTAGATTCAAGCTAATATTTCTCAACTGTTGGTTCGAAAACTTAGCTTGTTACACACAAATGAAATGTCTAATTTTGGGTTTGTAGTTGCAGGAAATCCTACACTACACCCCTCATATGATTTCATTATTAATCAACTCATTTTTAGGTTTACACTCTTAATTTTATTGATCAATCTTTGAATGTTCTTACAAGAAAAGAAAAGATAAAGAAATCAAGAATGATCTCTGCTCTAAATTTTCTCTCTCCTATTTACTTGTTTCTTACTCAAAAAAGATCTCCCCCTCTCTTTACAACTCGAACGACTATTTATAAGGAAATACATAGTGGATGACAGCTAATCTGTCCTTTATTTTCGGGTATGGTCTGCGACATTCTCGCAACCTTACAAATGTTAATTTCGCAAACTCTCTAATTTTCGCAGGACTATCATATCTTTCTCGTGATCTTAGCTGACGTCATTTATTTTATCATTTCTGAAATTGTTCTGCAACGTTGTTATGCTGTGTCATTAATAATTTCGCTGAAACATTGTCATTGCGAGATTCTGATCCTACATCTTGCCTCTTCTCATATCTTCTCTGCAAAGTAGAGAATGATGTGAGAAATGCCGTAACTATTCATCTTTTCATATTATGCATTTAACACACGTATTCTTTCTTCCATTTGTTTCTTGACACGTCTTCTGTAACCGCTACTTTTCAATCGCTCACGTCTCTTCGTCTTAATGATGTTTACTTCTTCGAGTAAAAAAAAATCTCCTTTATATACTCTTCTTATTCTTCTTTCCACTTTTATTTTTACTTTCTCTTCTATTTTTATTCTCTCATCTCTGCAACTCTGTTATTCTTCTGCAAGTTCTGCTGTTGTAATTTTTTCCTCCTTCAATCTTTTTACTTTTTATTCATTCCCATACTCTATATTCAAACATGGCTACAAGTGGTCATAGATATGAGAAGAATTTACAAGATGTCCAAAAAGATCTTGCTGATAAAGGTTTCACACTCTCCACCATTCCTGGTGAAAATTCCAAATCAATTCTTTCTGTCAAACTTTTCTCTGATCAGTATTGTGATGATCAATCAATCATAATTTCGCTAGGTCAGATTCTCGCAGGTCTCCATATTCCTCTTTATAACCCAGATCTTCCTTTATTTTATGAAATTCTCGCTCACTCGGGATTTTCGCGAGCTATCTTCCAACTGAGTGGGGACTGCATCCGTCTGATGCTAGAGTTCGCTAATCGTGGTGCTGGTAGAGGATCTCTGTACTCCAAAGAACTTAGGGATCCTAAATTCGCAAACCTAGAGATAGTTGCTGAGAAATACACAGTAGCGAATTTCTTTGAGAACTATGAACTTATCTCCATGAAGAAAGAGAATACTCGCTGGGGTATTCGCTTAAAAAGGAAAGATAACATTGACGAAGCCAAAATTCTCATGCAAGATATTGACTGGCATTCTGGTAAGAACAAAACTCCTCTCCAATCCAAAGATGATAAATGGTGTGTTTTCCTTTAATGCTAAAAGGACCCTACATTGCTGGGTCAAATGTTCTTCCTGCGAATCTCGCTGCTTATCAACCTTGTGTTTTCTCTTGGCCCGAAAAGGAGAAAGAGGTATGTTTCTTCCTATTTAACTCACTTTATATTTCTTTATTGAATTTTATTATTCTGTTCGCTAACTCTTGCTACATTCCGCAGATCCAAAAATTGAAAGTTAGTTATAACAGGACTGGGAAATCTAGTACTCTGTTAGCTCTTCGCTCATACACAGATGAGGTAAGAAATTTTCTCTTATGATTTTAAATTTTCTTCAATTTTCTCTTATGATTTTAAATAGTATATTGTTACTTCCATGCTTCCATTTCTTCTTTCTCTCTGTGTGTGAAGATTATTGCTGAAGTAGAAGAATCTGTCGATGTTGCGAAGATTGGTGATAAAGGTAAAAGTGCTCTTCGCAGGAAAAAATCAATTGGTCCTCCTCCAAAGAAAAGGAAAGTTCGTTCTTCTTCTCCTTCAAATATTCCTCCTCACGAAAATTCCGGAAGTGACAAGGGTGTTGAGGACAACGATGATCTTGCTGCAAGTGAAGATTCTCCACCTGAATCTTCTATGGCTAAGCTCTCTGGCCTCTTTTCTGATTCTCTACAAGGAATGGGAGATATCCAATTCGCAAATACCTGCAAAGCTCTCGCTACCCTTTGCGATGTCCCTTTACTGGATGGTGATATCTCTCTTCGTGGAGTTTCTAGATCAGTGACTCCCGACTTCTTGCATTCTCTCAATAGTCTGGTATACATTTATCCTTTTACTTCTTCATTGTTATAACTCAAAATTTCTTTCTATATTAATATCTTTTATATTTTTTCGCAGGATGGAAAAGCTTCTTTTGTTGTTGCCTCAGATCTAGAGAGAAGACGCGAAAATCTTGAAAAGAAGAATCTTCAATTTTGCAAAAAGAATGAAGAATTGGAAGCTGAAGTTAAAGGTCTTCACGAGAAAAATAGACAACTAGAAATTGATTCTTCTTCGTGTAAGAATAAAATCTCTAGTCTTCAGCAAGCTAATAATCAGCTTTTACGGTATGTTACTTTTCTCTTTTCCCTTTATTCATTCACTTGTTGTTTTATCTTATTTAAATGATCATTTTTGCAGACATTTATGGTCTTTCTGATGAAGCTACCCTTCTTCATTCATTTCCTAATGCCTTGGATAATGATACCCTTCTTGAGCGTCTTAACAATTCCTTAAATAGCTTCTCAAATGATAGAATTTCATCTCTTTCTCTAAATGAGCTTAGATCTAAATTTCGCCTCTTAGAAATTGATCATAGATCTAGTTTAGGCTTAGCCAACCGATTTAAGCATTTCCTTCTTGATTCTAAAGAGAAAACCAATGAGTTAAGAACCAAAATTAGCGGTCTCATAGATGATAAGGATCGCATCTCTGATCAGGGTGCCAAGGCTTTAGCGAAATTCCAAGAGGCTCTTCTTGAAGTTCAACTTGAACGAGATGAAGCTAATCACAAGAATATTGAACTCTGCGAAAGTGAAAATCAAATTCGTTCTCGTCTTCTTATAAGTAGTGATGATGAATTTGTTTGGGATGCGAAAATCTTAGATGATGCTAGAAAAGATTTAGGTGTAAATGTTAGTCTCCAAGTTGAGCACACAGCCTTGATTAGAGATATGATTTATGACAGAGAAGGTTACTAACTGCTATTCTTTACTAATCTTTTGCTTCTTATGAATTTTCATCAAGTTAATAATTGATTGTCTTTTCTTCACAGATTCTGAAAATAGATATCGTGAAAAGATTGAAGAACTTGAAGCTGAAAAGGAGGAACTCGCAAAGAATCTTTCTTCTCGCAACGACAAGTATTCTAGATTAAAGAATCAAATCAAGATCACTGTTGCGAATTTTAAGAATGATGCTATGCATTTTCGCAATCTAACTATCCAAATGTTTTGTGACGATCATAATATCCCACATTCTGATTATCCTTGTCTCTTGGAAGAAATCCCACAGAATACTCCCAGTTTGATTATCTCTGATAGCGAAGCTGACGATAAAGAATCTGATAGTGATGGAAGTTCTGATGGTGATGAAGATTCTGACGCAGACGAAGAAGGGAACAAGTCTGATGAATATAATGAAGGATTAATTAAGAAGTAGTCTTTATTTCTTTCTTTGATTCTTTGTAATACTTGTACATTTATTTCTTCTTTCTGTATATTTGTGTTTCTTTCATTTTGACCTGCATTAATTAAAACAATTATTCTTTGCAATACAATTAATCAATATAATCATTAATTCTTGAATCTTTAAGTAAATCTCTCATATGGAGACAAATAACATTTTCTAATTTCATACATTCCCATACTTGCCTCTGTTATTTGAATCCAAATGAGAGATTTCATAAAAAAATTCTTATTGTATAACTTCACAATCTTATGCGAAGTGAATTTTGTTTCTTTTCAAAATCTCATTCCTGTGTGGTCTTATTTTGCCTTCCTAATTAAAGGTCTTATTATGCCACCTCTTGTCATTGCGACAAAATCGCAGGACGTCCTTGCACTTTCATGCAAAAACCCATTGATCTTTCCTTAACTTTTTCTTTTGTATTATGGCCTCTTCAGGAATGTTGCGACAATATGACATGCCTAAATATTCTTGCGAAAATGAAGCCCCATGACATTGCCATCTTGCGACGAAATCGCAGGACGTCTTCGCACTTTCATGCGAAAACCCATTGATCTCGTCTTATCTTTTCTTTTGTATTATTGCCTCTTCAGGATTGTTGCACAAATATGACAAGCCTTAATATCCTTGCGAATAAAAAGCCTCATGACATTTGCGTCTTAAGACACTTATCAGCTCCCTAATGGAGGGTGCCGCCCTTATCTCCCCCTGGTTCCCCTTCAAGGAGGCGTACTTCTACCATACAAGGTTAGCTCCTCCCATCCAGTCTTAACAACAACCAGTTGTTTTCGCAGCCTCTTATCCCTTTTACCTATAGGGCTTATGGTTACGAGACTGCACCCTAAGTGGGGTTTTCTTCAGGCCGAGTGCAGTATAAGCCAAGACTTGTCAAGAATGGCAAAGTACGCTTCAAACGTCCTGGCACTCTTGACTCAACCGTGTACCTCGGCGCCTTGATCAGATCTGCACTCCTTGGGAGAGTCCTTATTACCTTAGTCGCCCAACCTAAGTCATATGCTTAAGCTGAGAATCCAAGGTGCCTCTCCCGGATGGGCTTCATTGACCCCAAATCTCCATGACTCAGGTTCCGGTGGCGGTGTAGCCTTTCCCTGAGTCATGCAGGTACCCCCTTATATGACGTACTTTAGGTCTTACATTTGCCTCTTGCGAAATTGTATTCGCGAACTAGGGTGTACGCCATAAAGGTTCGCCTCTTTCTCTTTTGTCATTTTTCTCTGATTATTTCTGTAAAATTCATTATCTCTGCGAGAGTCTCGCAAATCATCATATTGTATCTGAATTTCGCAATCTCAATTTTGCCATTCAATCAAATGTATTTTTGAGAATTTTTTATTGCGAGAGTATCGCAACAACTTAATCATTCATACATTTCTTGTTTTTATTACCTTTGTCATCCTCTGCTTCTTTATTATTTTCTGCTACTGCTTCCTTAGTAGTGGTATGTTCATTTTTATTCTGAGCTAGCATTATTTCGCAACATCTCTTCTCCTTTCCTTTCGATTGTATCCACCATCAACCTCTCACTTCTTTGTGTATCTTTGATTTTGTGTCGCCATTTTCCTTCTTGTTTGCTCTTCCTTCGCAAGATTCTATCTCAGTTTCGTAACACCTCTTTCCTTCAACCCAATCTCCCTTTATGATTCCTACACCACTGGGGTGAGGGAATTTGATGCACTGGTGGAAAGTTGAAGCTACACCTAGAATCCCATGTAGCCAAGGTCGACCAATTAACGCATTGTAGGGTGATTCTACATCAACGACACAATAAGATTTCAGAAGATATTCCCTTCAATGGAATTCGCATAGTAACCTCCCCTTTAGGCTTGTTAGCAGTACCATTAAAACCATATATCTTATATGTTGATGGTATAAGATCATCATCTCTTCCACCCATGGTTTTATAAGTATGATAAAATAAGATGTTCACAGAGCTTCCAGTATCGATTAGAATTCTATTGATTGCCCATGAATCTTCAGCTTCATCATCCTCTTCTTTCGGTTTTGGATTAATTTCTAATTTTACTACCAATGGATTGTCATGCACCTCTTCTCCTTCGGGAATTTCTTCTGCGGTAAAAGAAATGATCTGTTTCTGCCATTCCTCTAGTGGCGAGATTTTCGCAATATTCATAATTTCTCTTCCATCATTATCTCTTGCGAACACTCTACTCAAAACATTATCATGAAAATCTTCAATTGTCTTATATGAATGTACGATAGAGTGACAGAATAGATTTTTTGCTTTTGCACCAACTTCTATGAAGAATGTTTCTTTCTTTTTCATCGTATTCACTTTGTTGTTCTGGTGGTGGTGGCAGTGGTTGAGATTGTGGATGCCCTACCAGAAAGTCGTTTAGTTTTCCTTGATCTATCATTCTCAAAATAATTCTTTTTACATTTCTGCAATCATTTTGTATGTCCATGAAAATGATGATAAGAACAAAACTCATGACTTCTGTGGTTTGGAGGTGGTTCCGTTCCCATGTTCCATGGTGTTGGTATATTCTCCATCAAGATTATAGCTTCCCATATCTTCTCCACACTTGCATTTAGAGGTGGCATCTTGATTTCTTCCCATACTACCTTGTGACCTCCTTGTCCTCTATTATAGTTTTGTCTTTGACCTCCATAAGTTTCTTGCGGTTGATCGAGTCTTTGAATCTTGTTATTTCCTCCACGATTGTAGAAATTTCTTTCTCTTTCATACTCTTCTTGATCTCGGCTTCCCATAGCTACCAGTTTCTGTTGATTGTTACTTGTCACCTTCTCTTGTTGTACTTGCGAAGTATTCGCCACTGTGTTTATTAGCTTGGGTAATAAGCTTGCATTCGCTGTTTGTGAGCTGGTGTTCGCAACTGGATATGATTCCATTTCATTTTGCCTTTCCTCTAGAGCAATGTATTCTTCTTGAAGTTCTCGCAATTCAGTCATTGTGATCGTATTCTTGACTCTGAAAATTTGGACATACAATAGGTTTGTTGCAAACATAGCATTGATAAATGATAATATAAGATATCTCTCATCTACACGGCCAGCCATTTCGCTACACATAGTTCTCCATCTTTTAGTCAGGTGTTTCAAACTTTCGCCAATCCTTTGTTTTAATCCAAACACATCTTCTATACCAGGTCGCGAGGAATTATTACTTATATATGCCCCCAAGAATGTAGTCTGCAAATGATTGAAGGAGGTTATTGTGTTCTTTGGTAGACCTTCAAACCATTTTAACGCCTCTCCTGTTAAGCTGGATGCGAAATATTTGCACAATACGCATCATGATTTTCCCATTGTAACATGCACCTCACATAGGCTTTAATGTGTTGAATTGCACAAGTTGTTCCATCAAAAATGCTGGTTAATGCGGGAAATTGCATTTCGGTGGTATTCCTCCTAATTGTACTTCCCTTGTAAATGGAGTTTTCGCAGCTTCTTCTATTGCTTCATCCAATTGTCTTCTACCTACTTCTCCTCTATTATTTAGCATTCCTCTCATTTCTTCTAATTCTTTCAAGATTTGTTAATTTACACCTGAATCTTGATCCATTGGTCTCTTTAATTTCACCTCTCTTCTTCTGCGTTCATGTCTATCTTCTCTCGCGAAATTTTGCATTTCTTCTTCATTATCCTCATCTCGTCTTCTTCTGCGATTCTCTTCCTCATCTCTATCTTGAATTCGCATATGATGATGCCTTTCATTTTCCTCTCCATGATTTTGTTCATTTCTTATCAATTCAATTCGCTGTCTTTCAGCCATCCTCTTTACTCTATCATACTCCTCATTGAGATTACCGTTATTCCGATTTTGTGTACGTCTTCTTTCTCGATTGTCATGATTGTTCTGGCGAATTGTCTCCTGAATCTCTTGTTCTTCCATTTCCGCTCTCAATCTTTCACGTTCGCAGATTAAACGTGCTTGTTCAACATAATGTCTTTTAATTTCTTCTTCAATTGTCTGTTGATTTCTTTGAGTTTCTCTCACATGTAAAATTCTTCTTCCTTCCTACGATTTCCTTCGCCATCTTGGTCATTTTGTCCCTGATGTTGTCCGTTCTCTTGATTTCCACCATTTTTCCCATCATCAAAAGTTTCATTTTGTGGAACATAACGATCATCTGCTCTTTCTCTATTTTCGCAATATTCTTCATTTGGATTTGATATTTCTTCTTGAATATTGTTTCCAGCATTGATTGTGGGTGAGTTTCGCCTCATTTCTCTTCTAGTCGATCTTGAATATGATTTTGTAATACTTCTCGATCTTCTATTCTGTAGTCTTATATTCTCCATCCTTAATTCGTGATTTTGCCTTGTTAAATTTGAACGTTCTTCTGCCTCAGCTCTTCTTTCTTCATGTATTCTTCCTCTCAACGTTTCTAACGCTCCAATTTCCTCATCTCCATGAATTATTCTTTCATCTGCTTCTTGATTTCCCTCTTCCTGTCTATAATTTCTGTTTTGTTGCTCTTCTTCTACTTCTTCTGCCGAATTTGATTACCAAGTGTGTATGCTCACCCTATCATAATCTGTATTCCTCCCTTGAACTAGTGTTTGTTAAATTGGTGGTTGAATTTGATTTTCTCTATTACTTCTCATTCTAGTAGATTCTCCCATTTCACTTCTTTCTCTTCCAACAATTCTTTTGCTTCTTCTAACAGTAGTCGGTTGTTTTGATGTATTTCTTCTTCTAGCCATTTCTTCAATGTTAACAATATTGCAAGAAATTATGGAAAATTCTTAATCAATCAATCTAAATTTTCAAAAATCTCAATATCAATCTTCAGCTTTTTCTAAAATAATCTTCAACACGTCCCTGTTTCTAGCGCCATTATGTAGTTGCAGGAAATCCTACTCTACACCCCTCATATGATTTCATTATTAATCAACTCATTTTTAGGTTTACACTCTTAATTTTATTGATCAATCTTTGAATGTTCTTACAAGAAAAGAAAAGATAAAGAAATCAAGAATGATCTCTGCTCTAAATTTTCTCTCTCCTATTTACTTGTTTCTTACTCAAAAAAGATCTCCCCCTATCTTTACAACTCAAACGACTATTTATAAGGAAATACATAGTGGATGACAGCTAATCTGTCCTTTATTTTCGGGTATGGTCTGCGACATTCTCGCAACCTTACAAATGTTAATTTTACAAACTCTCTAATTTTCGCAGGATTATCATATCTTTCTCGTGATCTTAGCTGACGTCATTTATTTTATCATTTCTGAAATTGTTCTGCGACGCTGTTGTGCTGTGTCATTGATAATTTCGCTGAAACATTGTCATTGCGAGATTCTGATCCTACAGGGTTTATGTAACTGTACCCAAACATTAACATTTGTTAGTTCAACAATAGTTAACCAATGGTTAGCCATATGATCACTTTCATATCAACCATACTCTTCTTCACTATAACTAGTTCAAATGACTCAAATGAACTAGTTAGAGAGTTGTTCAATTGCTTAGATCTTATGTAACTACACAAGACACAATCGAAGCAAAAACGGTTTGATTCACTCGAATCGGTTCATGAACTTTATAGCCACGGTTTGCAAAAGCATTCCTTAGTTTATATAAACATTAGTTCAAGAACAACCGGTTTTAGATATAACCAACTCAAGTTCGCGGACTTAAGCTCACGGAAGGAGTTCACAAACTCCAGCAGAAATTCTCGGGCTGAGAACTTCCGCCAGTTCGTGGACTGAGTTCGCGGACTTGGCTCAAGACACATTCCGTTTCTCTTGATCAATAAAGTTCGCAAACTTTGGTTCAAGGAATAAGGACTTATACATATGAGTGTTTCCACAATAATGCTTATATCCTACCAATGGTTATGTAATCTAAACACTCATTTCAATCATTGAAACATTCTCAGTGGACGTTATATAGCCGTTATTCACAGACCATTTTTCGTCAGAGAAATTTTCAAAGTGATTGAAACATAACATGACTTTCGTCACTAGGTAAAGATGAACTCGGCTAAAGCGAAAGCTTACCAACACATATTTCGAGAAATAGATAGGCGAGATAAATTCTGCTCGAAATAGAAAATGTGTATAATGAAAGTTTATATATAAAGACGACTTTTGAGTCAAGAGTAGGAGATAGAGTAGATAGACTTTTGAGTGACAGATGAGTTCAAGTCTCCACATACCTTTTAGTCGATGAAGATCCACCAGTTCCTTGACTAGTCCTTCGTCTTGTATGATGATTGTCATGGAGTTCTTGAGATCAACTACACTTCCTATCCTAGTCCAAGACCTTTAGCTATGTAAGCTAGAAATCAAGACTTATAGTTTTGATCACTAACATTGACAAACATGCTTGAGATAGCATCGCATGCGAGTTCGACCGAGCAATACACTAACAATCTGCAACACCGAAGTCAAGGTCTCTGAATTTATAGATGGAAACAACTATGATTGGAAGAGGCAAAAGATTAATAGTTATTTTAGTCAAGACTAGGTGAACAAAATATTAAACATAAGGATTCCAAGGGCAGGTGGAGATAAATTGAGTTGGTTTCTGAATAAGTGTGGTAAGTTTTCCACTAACTCCACATATAGAGAACTTATCAAGCAGGAAATGAAAGAAGAGAATAACAGTCACAATCAAGAGACTCATTGGTTAAAGTTACGGCAAATGGAAGTTCCCTATAAGGTGCAACAATTTTTATGGAAATGTTGTATGAATATTTTTCCAGTTAATCAAAGAGTTAGCAAGTACAAAAAAGATGCCAACAACCTCTGTCCTTTCTGCAATCAAGAAGAAGAATCAAGCACTCATATTTTCATCAAGTGTCAATACACAGATGTTATATGGTTGGGATTTCATCAGCTTTGCATCAATCAAAGGCTCATCAGTCTTCTCTAAAGCAGTGGATCATATCTTGGATTTCTGATATTTGAAAAATCGGGGGGTACAACAACCACACCCAATATTTTTCTTAGCAATCTGTATGGACAAACTCCAATATACTTTCTAGAGAATCAACTAGACAGACAGACTCAATCTAAATAAAATTATATCAAAGAGTTTATATCTCAATCTCTCGATTTGATCTTTACTCAAGCAAATAGAAATATGCGAGTCTTTATCAAAGAGAGATTACTTGGATGGTACCAAAGACCAATATCCAAGTGTCAATCAATTTAAATCAACAACCAAAAGGTCGGATATTCTAATTGATTGAACTTCAACGCACAACCTGTATTATTTCAATTATAAAGATAAACAATATAATGCGGAATAGAAATAACACAGACACCAGAATTTTGTTAACGAGGAAACCGCAAATCCAGAAAAACCCCGGGACCTTGTCCAGATTGAACGCGCACTGTATTAAGCTGCTAAAGACACTAGCCTACTCCAAATTAACTTCGGTCTGGACTGTAGTTGAACCCCAATCAATCTCACACCGATCCAAGGTACAGTTGCGCTCCTTACGTCTCTGATCCCAGCAGGATACTACGCACTTGATTCCCTTAGATGATCTCACCCACAACTAAGAGTTGCTACGACCGAAAGTCGAAGACATTAATAAACAAATCTGTGTCACACAGAAAAGTGTACGGTAATAGATAAATCCGTCTCCCACAAATATACCTACGAGTTTTGTTCCGTATTTTGATAAATCAAGGTGAACAGGAACCAATCAATAAACCAGACTTATATTCCCGAAGAACATCCTAGTATTATTGATCACCTACAATAATCTTAATCGACGCAGCGAAAAAGATATTGTGGAATCACAAACGATAAGACGAAGTGTTTGTGATTTTTTTTCTATATTTCCTATCGGAGATAACAATCTCAAGCCAATTATTACAATTGTACTCGGACGATAGAAGATGCAAGATCAGATCACACAACTACAAGAAAAGCAGTATCGGTCTGGCTTCACAATCCCAATGAAGTATTTAAGTCGTTAACCTGGCTTTAGAAGAAGAAAACCAAAGGTTAAAGGAGAATCGACTCTAGCTTAGCACAACTAGTATCACATAGAATGTGTGGGGATTAGATTTCCCAGTTGCTAGAGTTCTCCCTTATATAGTCTTTCAAATCAGGGTTTGCAATCAATGTTAGCTTGGTAACAAAGCATTCATTCACCGTTAGATGAAAAACCTGATTAGATTCAAGCTAATATTTCTCAACCGTTGGATCGAAAACTTAGCTTGTTACACACAAATGAAATGTCCAATTTTGGGTTTATGTAACCGTACCCAAACTTTAACATTTGTTGGTTCAACAATAGTTAACCAATGGTTAGCCGTATGATCATTTTCATATCAACCATATTCTTCTTCACCATAACTAGTTCAAATGACTCAAATGAACTAGTTAGAGAGTTGTTCAATTGCTTAGATCTTATATAACTACACAATACAGAATCGAAGCAAAAACGGTTTGATTCACTCGAATCGGTTCATGAACTTTATAGCCACGGTTTGCAAAAGTATTCCTTAGTTTATTTAAACATGAGTTCAAGAACAACCGGTTTTAGATATAACCAACTCAAGTTCGCGGACTGGGTTCGCGGACTTAAGCTCACGGAAGGAGTTCACAAACTCCAGCAGAAATTCTCGGGCTGAGAACTTCCGCCAGTTCGCGGACTTGGTTCACGCCACATTCTGTTTCTCTTGATCAACAAAGTTCGCAAACTTTGGTTCAAGGAATAAGGACTTATACATATATGTGTTTCCACAATAATGCTTATATCCTATCAATGGTTATGTAATCTAAACTCTCATTTTAATCATTGAAACATTCTCAGAGGACGGATATAGCCGTTATTCACAGACCATTTTTCGTCAGAGCAATTTTCAAAGTGATTGAAACATAACATGACTTTCGTCACTAGGTAAAGATGAATTCGGCTAAAGCGAAAGCTTACCAACACATATTTCGAGAAATAGATAGGCGAGATAAACTCGGCTCGAAATAGCAAATGCGTATAATGAAAGTCTATATATCAAAACGATTTTTGTCTCAAGAGTAGGATATAGAGTAGATAGACTTTTGAGTGACAGATAAATTCAAGTCTCCACATACCTTTTAGTCGATGAAGATCCACCAATTCCTTGAGTAGTCCTTCGTCTTGTATGATGATTGCCATGGAGTTCTTGAGCTCAACTAAACTTTTTATCCTAGTCCGAGACCTTTAGCTATGTAGGCTAGAAATCAAGACTTATAGTTTTGATCACTAACATTGACAAACATGCTTGATATAGCAACGCATGCGAGTTCGACCGAGCAATGCTCTAACAATATTAATTCCTTAGAGGCAAAAAATAAATATCTTGCTAACATTGCAGCTTGCACTTTGTGGCAGGTGTGGAAAGAAAGATGTGAAAGAGTCTTTGAGAATAAGGTTTTGCATCCTAGTAGCATCATACATAGGGTCAGAAACTATATAAACTTCATAAACATTCAAGTCACAGAAGCTAATAAGTTAGGAAAGCCAATAAAAGAGATATGGAAAAAACCACATGAAAACTGGATCAAAATTAATATTGATGCTTATTTTATGTCTGAAAATTCTAATGACTATTCGTGATTGAACAGGGATATTCTTGGCAGCAATGGCCTTCTCAGCAAGATCCAGAAATATAAATCAAGCTGAATCTATAGCACTTCTTAAAGCTCTAATCTGGATCAAAGATTTGAAGTGCAAAAATGTCATTGCAGAAGGAGATAATAAGTCAGTTGTTTTTTGTTGTAATGGTAATGCTGAGGATTTCAAATGGCAAGATCAGAATATCATCCTAGAGTGCCAGGAAATTCATAAGAGTTTAGATTCTTGTATTGTTACTTTTCAGAAGAGATCTTGTAATCTTCCAGCGGATAAGCTAGCTAAATATGCTAGAACAAGCATTAGACATCAAGTTTGGTGGAATGAGACTCCTAATATCATTAGTAAGGTGATGATGGAGGAGAATGCTATCCTAGTTAAGTAGCTTGTCCAGTTTATTCGAGTCCTGTGATGTTTTTTTGTCTCGAGTGTTTAGTTTGTTCCTTGTGTTTGTAACTGTTGTTTGCGGTTTCAATAAAATCTCCTTCTTTGCACAAAAACAAAAAATATACCCTCAAAATCTTTTACATCATCTATCCTTTCTATTGGTTTGTGCCTTTCATTATTATTTTTATTTTTCGAATTTCATGTGGTTTTCCGTTACTTTTCTGAGGGAATTGATTATGATTGATATTTGTGTTGATGTGATAGCGGAAATCTGAGTTTATCAAATTAGATATTTGTAAATAGAGACCATTCCTTTTTTTTTTTGAAGCTAATTCTTGGATCAGATACGGCAAAATTTCTTATTTTCTAGAGCGATGCATTTTGGCAACTCAGGTGTTCCTTTGTGAGTTTTAAAGTGAAAAAACTTAAGGTTTTGTAGTTACATAAATATTTGTGAGTAGTTTTATCTGGGAAATAGATGAGGATGCGTGTAATGGAGCCTCCACTGCAATTTGCAAAAGAACTCCAAATATATAAATAAACCTATTGAGTAGAATTTTAGAACTGTATATATATATTTGAAAGTGATGTTTTACAATTTCGAATTGTTGAGTGTGATATTTATCTTGAATTTGTATAACCAAGTCTAATTTATTTTTATTTATATTTAAACAAGGAACCTTTTCATTAATAGAAATTCTAAGATCGAAAATAAGAGAATACAAAGTAACAAGAACATATCGTTAAAGTACAATACCGAGAATCTGATAAGAGATAGAGAAGGATTACTGGAGTAAGAAAAATAGAAGTGTAAATAAGATCCGATCCGAGGAAGAATGATTTTTCTTGGAAATAAATTCCAACCATTTAGTTTCTTTTTCTTCTTTAGAAATGTGTGCGCCCAAAATAGGACTGGTCTGCTCAATTCTCTTGTAGCTAGTGATGAAGCTTCCGTAGTCAAAAATATTACCGCTGAAGATTTCGTCGACGGATGATGAAGATTCCTTCGCCAGAGTTCGTTGTTGGAGAGCATCACTATTGATCTTAATACCCAACCGAATAACCAAGAACCGTCATTAAAACGAAGATGAACCTCTTAAGAGTAGAAAAAACCACCATAATATTGTAGATTAGTAGAAAACATAATAACAACTAAGTTAAAACTACTAACTAACCAAAAAACCAAGAAAAGGTGAAAAAATTTACTCAGATCCGATCCAAAATAGACCAAATCTGAGTAGAAAAGGGTTATTGGCGATGGTTTGTTGAAGAAGAACGGAGTGAGACTAAATGCCAAAACTGTATTTTTTTCTTTTTTCAAGATAAGGTTTATATTTACTGTTTTTAATTAAGCAGTTTAACTAAGTTAACTCCTAGATAATGATCAGAAAAAAAAAACAAAAAATTTAACTCCGAAAAATTTGCCATTACGCTGCCACAATAAGGGTAAAGAAAATTATAGTGAAATGTTAGTAAATTACAATTAGTTTGCAGTGAAATTGGAAGATTTTGGAGAAAATTTAATGAAATAGTATTGAATTTAAAATAATTTGATGAAATTAAACTAAAATTAAAATTTCTGAAATATTGGTATGCAATTCATCAAATTCAGCTATCATTTAAAAAAAAATTATCATATCTTTTTCAAAGCAAAAAAAAAAAAGAAAAAAAAAAGAAATCGTGAAATCTGAGTAAATTACAATAAATTTGTAGTGTTATTAGAAGATTTTGCGAAAAATTTAAAAGTACTTGGCTTTTTTTTTTATAAGCAAAGGCCTTCAAAGAAGGCTAGAAGTCTGCCTCAACTGCCGGAGCTAGCCAAGCAGGAGGTTTAGACCAGTACATAGAGCGTTTTTCACGTTTTTCCCATTGAGTTAGTCCATGGGAAACAATATTACAAATTATAGGTTGGAAACTAAAAATACAGGAAATTAAACAAGAAGAGAAATGTTGAATGTCTTTAAATAAAGCATCTGTTCTGGAGTCACCCTCTAAATAACCTCTAGAAAAAAATTTCACCAAACTCTGAGCATCACTTTCTATGATGATGTGAGTCAGCTTCTGTTCTACTGCTCTTTTTAGAACTCCCCAGATGGCTCTAGCTTCAGCTTCTTCAGCAGAAAGGACTTCAAAAACCAAGGCAGCACAAAAGGAAGCTTTGTTGGTAAAATCCCTCATCACATACCCTGCACCATTGTCTCCAGAAAGGTTATCATAGGCTCCATCAGTATTGCACTTGATCCATCCAAACAGGGGGGGCATCCACTTATGGTTCAGAATAATGGGAAAAGGAGTGCAGGCAACAGTGGGATTTTTCCTAGTAAGAAGCATAGCCTTGGCTCTTTCTAGAACAGAAATATGGTTCTCAAGCAAGTTTTGAAAAACAAAGTTATTTCTACTTGTCCAAATGGACCACAAGATAGCAACAAAGAACTGCTGATTTTCATCAGACAACTTTGTAATAGGGTCCAAAAGCCAAAAAGAAAGCCACTGTTGAAAGGTTTTTTGGGTGAAAAAAGAAGTATTTATGCAGAAGTTGGATAAAAACCAGATTTTAGAAGCAAAGGGACACAAGACTAAAGCATGCATGATGGTTTCATGAGGATGCTTACACCTAGCACAATCAACAGAAGGCATAGGCATTCTAGTATGTAGGGCAGTTTTAGTAGGAAGAGCATTTTTTGCTGCTTTCCAAAAGAAAAGTTGGATTCTGTAGGGAATGCGAATTTTCCAAATATGTAACCAAAGGGATTTATGGGGAGAGGGAAAAATTCCTCTGAGTCCCAAATAAACAGATTTTGAAGAAAACTTATCGTTCTTCGAAAGGTCCCAAGCCCTCCTATCAGGAGTGCAAAGCTGGCTTAAGGGAATGGTGATGATCTTCTTAACAAAAGCGTCATCAAAATGGGTAGAAAGTCTAGAGAAAATCCTAGATCTAGTATCACTATTAATGAAATAGTCAACTTTCAGACTAGGATCCTGAGGAGTAAGGGGATTGGGGGTGGCAGATCCAACAGAAGGGATCCACTTATCACACCAAGGGTTGATAAATTTACCATCTCCAACAATCCAGGAAATGAAAGGTTTAATCAATTCCTTAAAAACATGTAAGCATCTTCAGGTCCAAAAGCATTTATCAGGGCACTTGGCATTTAGAAAATCAGTCCTGGAAAAGTATCTAACTTTAAGGATCTTAGCCAGCATACAATCAGGATTTTCTATGATTATCCACGCATTCTTAGCTAACATAGCTAGATTGTTTAATTCAGCCTTTCTAAAACCCAGACCACCTTTAGATTTAGGGGAGCACAGAGTATCCCAACCCAAAAGGTGAAGTTTTCTATCTTTTGGATCGAGGGATTCTCCCCACCAGAATTTACACAGATGAGCATCCATCTGATACAGGGGTATAGCCTGATCAATGTGTTTAACCAAGGTGGTTCTGGTAGCTTGAGAGAGAAGTTTATGAAGCCAAATAGTAATTCTAGCATCAACAGTCTGGAGGATACCCATATGGGTTTGGATTTTAGAGGCTTTGAAAACAGTGGGAGTACCCAAGTATTTTTCTCCCAGGTCTATGTTGTGGATATCTAGAATGTTAGCTAATTGGACTTTCCTATGTTCAGGGATTTTCCTACTGAAAAGAATGCCATACTTATCAAAGTTAATTTCTTGACCAGAAGCTAAGCAATATTTTTGCAGATAACCCTTAATGATAGAAAAGTTTTCAGTAGTGGCAGTAGAAAAAAGAAGGGAATCATCAACAAACAGAAGATGAGTCATTTCAGGGGCATTTTTACAAATTTTAATTCCCTTAAGAGAGCCATTCCTTTGTAAGCTATCTATGTATGAGGATAAAGCCTCAGCAGAGATAATATAAAGGTAAGGGGATATGACATCCCCTTGTCTTAAGACTCTCTCAGGCTGAAAAAAGCCAGTAGGACTACCATTTAAGAGAACAGAGTAAGAAACAGTGGACACACACTGATTGATGAGTTTAATCCAGTTTTCAGCTAACCCTATTTTTCTCAAAACTTTTTCTAAGAAAGACCACTCTAATTTATCATAAGCTTTAGACATGTCCAGTTTAATGGCAGCAGGGCTTCAACTTTGTCATTATGATTAACAGAATATATGGCTTCATTGGCAAGAAGAATATTATCAGAAATACTCCTCTTTGGTATGAAGACACTTTGATTTTGAGATATGATGTTATTCATAAAGGGATTAAGCCTATTGGCAAGAGTTTTCGAAAGGATTTTGTAAATGAAGTTGCATAATCCTATAGGTCTGTATTGGCTGACTAACTCAGCAAAAGGGACTTTAGGAATAAGGGAAATATTAGTATGGTTAAAGACTTTTGCTATGTGACCTGTTCTAAAACAGGTTTGAGTCATATCAACAACTGAAAAAGCGGGGGTCTAACAACACCACCCAATATTTCGATTAGCAATCTGAACGGACAATCTCCGAAACACTCTATTAGAGAATCAACTAGACAGTCAGACTCAATCTAGAATATAGTGTCTCAAGGAGTTGATATCTCTATCTCTCAATATAATCTTACTCAAGCAAACAACGAGTCTCGATTAAAGAGAGATAACTTGGACGGTACCAAAGACCAATGTCCAAGTGTTAATCAATGAAACCAGCAATCACAAGATTGGATCTCCAATTGATTAACAACGCACAACCTGTATTATTTCAATTATATAAACAAATATAATGCGGAAAAGAAATAACACATACACCAGAAATTTTGTTAACGAGGAAACCGCAAATGCAAAAAAAAAACCGGGACCTTGTCCAGATTAGATACACACTGTATTAAGCCGCTACAGACACTAGCCTACTCTCAATTAACTTCGGACTGATCTATAGTTGAACCCCTACCAGTCTCTCACTGATACAAGGTACAGTTGCACCTCTACGCCTCTAATCTCAGCAGGATACTACGCACTTGATTCCCTTTGCTGATTTAGATCCAATCTAATATCTCTCAACCGTTAGATCGAAATACAAAGCTTGTCAAACACACTCGTGTATGTTTTCCAGGTTTGTGAAAACCGGCCCAAACGTTCACATACATGTTGGTACAATATAGCAACCAAAAAGCAACCATATGATCTCCACATATTAACCATGTTCCTCATCCATCATAACTAGTCCACTTGACTCAAACGAACTAGTTAGAGAGACATTCAATTGCTATGAGATCTTATGAAACTACACAAGACACAATTGAACTCTAGATGATATCGATTAGAATCGACTCAATGACCATTATAGCCATAGTTTGCATAAGGCATTCCTTAGTAATTTAATATTATGTTCAGAGCAAATCATCTTAGATTACAACCACTCAAGTTCACAAACAAGTTCGCGGACTTAAGCATTCGGTTTGAGTTTTCCAAAACTCAGCAGAAATTCTCGGTCGAGAACTTCCGCCAGTTCGCGGACTAGGTCTGCGGACTGAGTTCGCAGACTTGCATCACACAAACGAGTTTCGAAAATCCCAGCAGAAATTCTCGAGTTTGAGAACTTCCGGCAGTTCGCGGACTTGGCAAGCCAATTCCACAGTCCTACCGAACATACTTGCTAAACAAAGTTCAAAGAACTTCGGATCAAGTGTTATGTAATCTACTCTCATTTCAATCATTGAGACTTTCTCTTAGAACGCTATCCCAACCGTTATTCACAGATTGTCTTCACGTCGGAGCAATTCTCAACTTAGTGATTGAAAGATGAAGATAAACTTTGCTAAAGCGAAAAGCTTCACCAACACACATACTTCGAGAAAAAGATAAGCATTGAATACTCAGCTCGAAATAGTAGTGTGTTTGATCTAGTCTATAAAGCATACGACTTTTGTCTCATAAGAATTAGGAGATAGAATACATAGACTTATGAGTGACAGATAAGTTCAAGTCTTCACATACCTTTATGTTGATGAAGTTCCACGGTTCCTAGGTGTAGATCTTCGTCGTTGTCGTTGAATCGCCATGAAGTCCTTGAGCTCACCTACACTTTTCCTATCCTAGTCTGAGACTTGCTAATAGGATAGATATCAAGACTTTGTAGTTTTGATCACTAACATTGACAAACATGCTTGATATAACAACGCATGCGAAGTCGACCGAGCTATGTTCTAACAATCTCCCCCTTTGTCAATTTTAGTGACAAAACTATTAATACATATGGAATACAAAAAAGATAATCTTTAGTGGATCCTATTCCATAGTCTAATCTTCAACATTCCTTGAAATCTTCGTCCTTTCCAAGTACTCCAATGAATCCAAAGGTTGTAAGTTCAGCATCATCGTTCTTGAAGATTCGTAGCACAATAACGAGAGAAATCGAGATTCTCAATCATTATTAACTGTGTCATAGTACTACTTATGAATATCAAAGTCCAATTGCATCACGACTTTAACAATAGTACTATGGTGATATGTATCGCTCCCCCCTAGTCGATACCTATCTCGATCATGGAAACCACTCCCCCTTGCACACTGATCCGAAAACCATATGTATTATGTAGTGTGAACTACAATATTTCTCCCCCTTTTTGTCAATAAAATTGGCAAAGGTAAAATCGGGTTCATAATGAAATTCCCACAAGAGACAATGCATTACCAAAAGAGAAGACACGCATCATCTTAAATTTAGATGCAATCTTATAGCCGAAGCTAATAGCATTCATCAAGGAGTTTTAAGATACAAGATAACCCCTATAAAATTCCACAGCCGCACTCCCCGCAAGATATTACCATTAAGCACAAGTTCAAAAGAACTCTCCCCCATAATATGTCATTCCCAAAAGAGAACAACATAAGCGACCTTAATTTCAAGAGAAAAGAAGGATTTATTTGGACACCAAAAATCAAAAAGATGATCTTTTATATCCAAAATACAACCAAATTAACCATAAGTAAACTCATGATTAATTTAATTGTCAAGAGCAATTAAATCAAAATCACAAAATTGATCAATTTAATTGAGCGTGCTCAACACAAGTAAACTCACGGAGCAACGAGCTACGACTAAGTTAATCATACGGAGATAACCAACTTAATCGTTCAAAGTACTCAACATAAGGAGAACCTTACGGAATACATGACTACAATAACCACAAGAGAGCATGATTACTATAGTCTTTCAAATACTCAACACAAGAAATTGTGGAATATTTGAAAAATCAACTAGATTAACTACAATAGAACCTATAATTAATCTAATTGGATAACCAATAACCAAATTAATCACCGAAGTAATCAATTTAATTATTTTGGGCTCAACATAAGAGATTATGGAACCCCGATTAAGGTATCAAATGATTGACACACCTAACCGTACATGTACTCAACATAAGTAAGAAGAAAAGAATACTTATGGAGTACAAAACTAAATAACCAAGCTAGTCGATTAATTTAGTTTCATATGCTCAACATATAGCATCTCATGGAACAACCAACCAAGCCAAGATTAATCGACTTAGTTGTAAGGTGCTCAACATAAGACACACAATGGAGCCTTCACAGTTTTCATAAAATAAAACAATTAAGTTCAAAACCGTGGATATACAAGGATCAATTATATCTTTGCATCACAAAGTGACATAATAGACTTTATCCTTGCCAAAAAAAACGACCACATCCTATTTTCCATCAAATACATGATTTCATAGGGTTTGCGTTTGTCATTGTCAAAAGTCGATTCGTTCCTTAACCATGAAATCGATCATGAACGACTTTACTTTTGACAATAATATGGATCTTCAAGTTCACGGACGTAAACAATACATATCCCATAAAAATATTGCAATAAAAGAAACCAAACATAATATTGCAATAACAATCATCCTCAAAATATTTTTAGAATTTTATGACCAAAACCTAAAAAATAACGAAAGAGAATGAAACAAACGATAGGTATGTGTAGTCACAATCTTGGCTATCAACACTAGTTATTCTTCCATCTAACCAAAGAGAAGACTTCCTAGTTATTATATATCTTTCTCAAGATATCAACAGAAAATTCCTTCTGATTATTGAAAAATTCATTGATTATAGGATCATTCAGTTCCTCTAAATCCTCAGAGGTATCAGTTAACTCACTAAGTTCTCTTTTTAGCATGCACAAAGTAATCTTTGTAAGAGAAAACCTTTGTTCATAGTGAGTTATTTCTTTCTCAGAGGAAATGATTCGAGATTTCAAATCATTTCTCTTGTTGATGAAGTCTTTCACCGTTTCTCTAAAAAGATTGTCAGCACGATAAACAAAAAAGAGAGAGTTAGAGGACGAACCATTTCTACAAACTGTAGACTTCTTCTTTGTCCTTGAGGTAGTAGTTCCTTCACACATATATACGTTGACTGCTTCTACGTGCCTCTAGTTACAGGAGCCATGATGACGTATAGTAGAAAAGAAGAAGATGAGAGGATTTATAGATGTCAAACCCTAATTTCTGACACAAGTTTCCTTTCTTTAAGGATCCATAATCAATAACAAAAAAATTTCTCAACAAACATACATACTTGAGTAATCAAACTCAGAGCCTCATTCTCTCAAGCTAAGGATGGGGAGCGGAGTCTCTGTACTCAGACAGAAATATGGTGAGCCAAATGCTCCCCTTGGTCGTCAAGGTTTATCACACAAACTGATTTCTTCATTCTTTTGTGTCTGGAAGAGTTGGTTTTTCCTGACCCTTGAACATCTAGTTTCAATACACGCATGTCCTCTTGTAGTTTTGAAATTCTTTTGTTCTTTTGCCTGAATCTCCAACAAGTATTTTGGACATGACTTTCACTTCCACAAAACGAACACCTGTTCAACCTTTTGTCTTGTTGAAGTGTCTTCTGTCTGTCAGAGTTTTCAACCTTGGGTACTCCATGGTACTTTGAAACATGGTTGGTGGAGCCTACAGATTTGTTGTTAAATCCAAGACCATTAGTATTTCCAAAGGATTTTTGACCAAATAACATTGCTGAGATTTTGTCAGAGCTACTAGACAATCGTTGAAGATCATCATTGAGAGTATTAATTTATTTTTCCTTTCGAAGTATGGTCATGGTGAGTTGATCATTAAGATTGTCAATCTTTAGATCTTTCACCTGGATTAAAGATTCCAACTTCTTCAACGAAGATTTTAACTGAAGATTTTCTTGAAAAACTTCTTTCTTCAAGAAATTGAAAATCTCTGAGTCGGACTCTGAATCAGATCTTGAGTATGTGGAGGTTTCTGCAGAGAGGGCAAGAGAATCATATCCATCAGATGAGATCAAGTCGTTGATGCTCAGAGATTTTTCTTCAACGGAATCTTTGGAAGCAAAAGTAGTCGTAAGATGTTTATCACTCCTGATGCTCCTTTTTATATAATCCATGATCCTTTACGTTATCAAACGTTTGTCAAAATGAAAACTCAAAGAGCAACATTCATCAGCCCAAGATAAGTTAGAGGGTTTACTTGTCTCGGTAGTTGCATTGAGAGTCAGGGTTTGAGTAGACATTGTATCTTGGATTATCACCTGCCCACAAGAGGAAATTTTGGAAGAGGTGTTGAGGTTGTTTCCTCCCTTGATGGCATATTCCTTAGACACGTATCTCTTATCTAATACGGTTCCTAAGGCTGAGAAGTTTGGGCCATCAGGGTCTGGTGGTACGCTTTCATAGATAGAACCTTTATCCATACAGTCAGATCGCTACAAACACGGACTTATTAGGTCTTAAACGTGTTTGCCTGCTCTGATACCAATTGAAAAAGCGGGGGTCTAAGAACACCACCCAATATTTCGATTAGCAATCTGAACGGACAATCTCCGAAACACTCTACTAGAGAATCAACTAGACAGTCAGACTCAATCTAGAATATAGTGTCTCAAGGAGTTGATATCTCTACCTCTCAATATAATCTTACTCAAGCAAAAAACGAGTCTCGATTAAAGAGAGATAACTTGGATGGTACCAAAAACCAATGTCCAAGTGTTAATCAATGAAACCAGCAATCACAAGATTGGATCTCCAATTGATTGACAACACACAACCTGTATTATTTCAATTATATAAACAAATATAATGCGGAAAAGAAATAACACAGATACCAGAAATTTTGTTAACGAGGAAACCGAAAATGCAGAAAAACTCCGGGACCTCATCCAGATTAGATACACACTGTACTAAACCGCTACAGACACTAGCCTACTCCCAATTAACTTCGACTGATCTATAGTTGAACCCCTACCAGTCTCCCACTGATACAAGGTACAGTTGCACCCATACGCCTCTAATCTCAGCAGGATACTACGCACTTGATTCCCTTTGTTGATCTGACCCACAACAAAGAGTTTCTACGACCCAAAATCGCAGGCTTTGACAATAAACAAATCTGTCTCACACAAACAAGTCTATAAAAGGATAAACCTGTCTCCCACAGATAAACCCTAATTTATTGTTCCGTTTTTTGATAATTCTATCAAGGTATATTCAAGGAACCAATTGATAAATCCGGTCTTATATTCCCGAAGAACAGTCTAGATAAATCAATCGCCTCTCAATACTCGATTCCTGAATACACAAGAAGAATACTGAGGATTCACGAACAGTGAGACGAAGATGTTCGTGAATACTTTATCTTACCTATCGGAGTGACAAGTTCTCGAGCCAATCAGAAACAATTGTACTCTTAACGATGGAAACTTAAGATCAGATAACCCAACTACGATAAAAGTAGTATCGGCCTGGCTTCACAATCCCAATGAAGTCGTTAAGTCGTTAATCCGAGTTTGAAGAAGAAACTCAAGGATTAATGGAGATCGACTCTAGCTTTGAAGAAAACTAATATCACACAAGAAAGGTGTGTGGGGATTAGTTTTCCTCAACCTAGACGTCCCCTATTTATAGCCTTTCAAATCAGGGTTTTTACTTAAGAATTAAGCAAACAATATCAACCACTGATTTAGATCCAAGCTAATATCTCTCAACCGTTAGATCGAAAGACAAAGCTTGTCAAACACACTCGTGTACGTTTTCCAGGTTTGTGAAAACCGGCCCAAACGTTCACATACATGTTGGTACAATATAGCAACCAAAAGGCAACCATATGAGCTTCACATATTAACCATGTTCCTCATCCATCATAACTAGTCCACTTGACTCAAACGAACTAGTTAGAGAGACATTCAATTGCTATGAGATCTTATGAAACTACACAAGACACAATTGAACTCTAGATGATATCGATTCGATTAGAATCGGCTCAATGAACATTATAGCCACGGTTTGCATAAAGCATTCCGTAGTAATTTAATATTATGTTCAGAGCAAATCATCTTAGATTTCAACCACTCAAGTTCACAAACAAGTTCGCGGACTTAAGCATTCGGTTTGAGTTTTCCAAAACTTAGCAGAAATTCTCGGTCGAGAACTTCCGCCAGTTCGCGGACTTGCGTCACACAAACGAGTTTCGAAAATCCCAGTAGAAATTCTCGGGTTTGAGAACTTCTGGCAGTTCGCGGACTTGGCAAGCCAATTCCACAATCCTACCGAATATACTTTCTCAACAAAGTTCAAAGAACTTCGGATCAAGGGTTATGTAATCTACTCTCATTTCAATCATTGAGACTTTCTCTTAGAACGCTATCCCAACCGTTATTCACAGATTGTCTTCACGTCGGAGCAATTCTCAACTTAGTGATTTAAAGATGAAGATAAACTTGGCTAAAGCGAAAAGCTTCACCAACACACATACTTCGAGAAAAAGATAAGCATTGAATACTCAGCTCGAAATAGTAGTGTGTTTGATCTAGTCTATAAAGCATACGACTTTTGTCTCATAAGAAGTAGGAGATAGAATAGATAGACTTATGAGTGACAGATAAGTTCAAGTCTTCACATCCCTTTTTTTTGATGAAGTTCCACGGTTCCTTGGTGTAGATCTTCGTCGTTGTCTTTGAATCGCCATGAAGTTCTTGAGCTCACCTACACTTTTCCTATCCTAGTCCGAGACTTGCTAATAGGCTAGATATCAATACTATATAGTTTTGATCACTAGCATTGATAAACATGCTTGATATAGCAACACATGCGAGGTCGACCGAGCTATGCTATAACAACAACAGCTTCACCAACTATATCCCAATGTTTTTGGTAAAAGAGACCAGTAAAACCATCTGGACCAGGGGATTTCTTTCCCCCCCCCCCCCCCCCCCCATTTGGAAAACAACATTTTTTATTTCCTCAGCAATGAGGGGTAGGTTTAGAGAATCATTATCAGCAGAAGAGAATTTAATAGGCAGCTCAGCCAGGATTTCATCCTGAAATTGATGGGGTTGAGAAGAATAGAGGTTTTTAAAGTAATCTAAGAAAGAATTCCCAATACTATCTCTATCAGTTAGAATAGTATTGGAAGAATCCTTGATCCAGCTAATAGAGTTTATTTTCCTTCTGAAAAGAGTGACTTTATGAAAGTAAGGTGTATTCCTATCACCTTCAATGAGCCAAACCTCTCTAGACTTATCTTTCCAGTATAGTTCCTCTAAGGTATAGAGATACTCAAGTCTGGAATTTAGTCTAGCAGTGGTAGTAGTGTCAGTTGGATCAGAAATCTGTAAATCTAACAAGTCTTTTCTAGTGGTAGATATATCAGTTTGAATATTACCAAAGGAAGACTTGTTCCAATATCTAAGGCCTTTTTTAGTACTAAGCAGTTTAGCTCTTAGTTTATAGGCTGGAGATCCTATAACATTAACATACCAAGAATTAGCTATAATATCCCTACAAGTAGGGTCCTCAATCCACATGGCCATAAAATGAAAGGGTCTAGGCATGCAAGTGTCCTCATAATTAAAACCTATATGCATGAGACAATGATCAGGGGAGTTTCTAGGAAGATTGTTGACACAAAGTTTAGGACAAAGATCCTCAGCTAATTGATTTAACAGACATCTATCAAGTCTTTCAAGGATCAAATCAGGCCCTTGTTGCATATTGGACCAAGTGAACCTTGGACCAGAAAAACCAGGATCATGCAAGTTAAAAACATAACAAAAATTCCTTAGGTGTTCAAAATGAGAATCATTTACTTCTAAGCCACCATTTTTATCCTCAGTTCCTAAAAGGGTATTAAAGTCTCCTATGACAAAAACAGGTTCATCTAGGGGAGCATTGGTTTGTTGACATTGTTGTTCCCAGAAGGAAGGTCTAAGAGAACTATTGGGTTCTCCATAGATGAAGTGGATATGACAAGTTTTTGAGTGAATAATATCAGTTGTGGTAATGTAGATGCCCCTCAAGCTGGATGAAACAACATTTAAATGGATCTCCTTTTTCCAAGCCAAAACCGAACCACCACTTCTACCAACACTAGGGACATTGAAGGTACAAGGGAAGCCTATATTTTTTAGTTTCCTAGCAGCCAAGTCCTTACCCATTTTTGTTTCAGAGAGAAAAATGATATCAGGGTTAATGTTCTTGCACAAAAGATAGAGTTCCTTATTAGCTGATTTTTTTCCTAAGCCTCTAAGATTCCAGACAATCAAGTTGATATTATTAACAGGGAACAAATTTATGGTATCATGGGTTGAATCAATTGAAGGGGAATAGGAAGGGGGAATTACCTGATTGGTAGTGTCAGGACTACCACCAAGAGGAATATTGGTGTCACCACCACTTTGAGAGACCAGTTCGCAAGAATTCAGACTAGAACTTGCAGCGTTGAGATGAGAGTTGTTGCAGACATCAGCGTTACTTGGAGAACCAGTAGCAGGGACATTGTAGTTTCCAAAAGTATTGAATATTGTTTGGGTATTGAAAGAACATGTTGAGAGATTTATGTCTGTTAGGTCACCCAAATATTTATGTCTGTTAGGTCACCCAAATTGGTTATAGGAGGACATAACTGAGCATAGTTGGGTTCAGATGGAGGATGTTCTTCAAAATTCGCCACAGGGGTTGCTAGGCTTGAATTAGCTCTTGTACGTTTGCGTAGATCGACTCTAGGATTAATTTTCCTTTTAAGATTGGATAAAGCTTCATTATCAGTAGAATTTGCAGTTCCTCTAGTGACAATAGGGCTGGAATTTGGTAAAGCAGCAGTTTTAAATCGCCTTGATGAGTTTGTAGTTCGAATCGACCCACTCGGGTTGAACTCAGCATCAGTAACAGAAGCAGCTACAGTAACATTTTGAGTAGTAACTTGTTTAAACACCATTGGCAGACCATTCTTTACCATGGTAGTATGTTTTTGAACTGGACCAACATCAAAGATCTTTAGAGTTGAAGATCTATTAATGAAAGGACCCATTTTAAAAGCATTTGAAAAGCTTTTCTGAACAGTGTTTCCCATTCGTGGGTCACAAGCCTCAGCTTTACCCTTGCCATTTGCTTCTGAACTTGTGGGGGTAATCTGAGTATCTGGAATGGTGGCTGAGGATTGAATAGAGATATCGGCTACAGGTACAGAAGTAGATTCCACATGATTGCTTTTAGGAGACATAATTAACTTAAAGACTGGTGGAAGAACATAGTTGCTGCAGGAAGTATTAAGCTCTTTAATCATCTTCTGTTTCTGCTTCCAGGCTGGGCAGTTTTGATCCTTGTGATCAAGAACTCGGCAGGAGGTGCATAAATACCTTGGGACTTTGATATGTCTACATTCAATCAAGAAAGTTTCGCTTCTTCCACTTGTAAAGAGGGGGATGCCTGTAGGTAGATATTTTTGGATAGGAACCTTAATGCAAACCTTAACATTTTTCATAAGAGGATGCTTTCCAAATGGATTTTGAGCTTCCAATAATTCTCCCATTTCCAGAGTGAGTTTCTGAAGATCACTAAACTCTGTGCATTCATTTGGAATGTTGCATAGGATAAATCACATGATTTCTTCATCAAATGAGAGCTGATAATTGGTTGGCCAGCCTTCAGTAGGAACAACTTTCAACACAGCCAGGTAACCACAAACAAACCAAGGTTTTTGAGATGTTATTCTGTTGAAATCCTCTTCAGATAGAAAACGAATGAGAACTTTATTTCTTTGACCGTTCCAAGCAGTGATGGTAGGATGTTTAGCTAAGGGACAGTTGTGACAGATATAGTATCTGATAGAAGCAGTAGGAATCAAGGTTTCACAGCAGACATAAGCTACAATGCACCATTTCCAGTTTGAGTCAGCTTCAGCAAGTATGACTTTTTTATCTATGAAAACTGGACTAGCAAGAGTAGAACGTAAGGTAAGTTTCTCAGACATTTGTGTAGAAAGGTGTTGGATTTCTTGGTTCAAGTTATGGTTTTGCTCTGAGAGTTGAGAGTTTTTCATCATAAGAAAAAGATGAATATGTATGAATATATGTTGATGGAAATTGTTTTTCTGGATGATCAGGATAAAATATAGGTTTAGGGAAGAGATTCATTTTTGTTCACTGTTCTGATATTGAAAAGTATTGGGAGTGAACATAAGAGTTCTTGGTTTTGGTATGAGTATCAACCTTAAAAAAGGAATGCGACTTATGTTGACTACGATCTGAAAAAAATTCAGGAGAAAATTGGTATAAAGTAGTTGTATCACAACTGCAAAGGTGGTTTTGGGGGAGAGTGTTGTGATAAGGAATGTCGTTCTCATCTCTGTGGAAGGCAGATAGGTTCCTATCCAAATAGTTCACGTGAGTGATGAATAAACAGAACCACTTGTGGACAAATCCAATAATGGTTCGAGTTTCTTTATGATATAATAATAGGCATAAGTGCATGACGTAATAAGAATACGCAAGACATTTATCAGCTTTGTCTTCACATGGGTGGGGGTAATTGCCAAAGGTTATAATGATTGAAAAATAGACGGAATTTTTGGACTTAAGGGGATGAAGTGAAATAGGGTTGGCAACTGTGAAACTAGCAGGGCCTCTGCCAAAGGTTCTCCAAGTCGCTCATATGCCTCTCAACTGATGCTGCATGCTTCTAGTCTGCATTAAAGATAATATTTTAATTAGACTCCAAATAAGTATCACAAAGTTAGATGGCCTACCAAAACATCCCTTAATGGCATTTCTATTAGGTGTATAGATAATAAAGGATTTTAGGTGTTGACAATAGGGTTTAATAGAGTAATGATATTCATTAAGATGAAGGGAATACGCATGGCTTTGAATGGGCGTGGAGAACAAAGCGATTTGACGGTTAACCAAACGCCATAAATGACAGTTAATGGTAGAGGTTATGCCTTTAAAGGGCGAATTTTGATGGTGGTTAAGAAACTCATTAACAATATTACTAGAAGGGGAAAAGTTTAGGAAAGTTTTGAGAGATGGCAAATTCTGGAGATGCAGTCCCAGAAATCCCACCGAGATCCGATCTCTATACTCAGGTACAGACTCTTGCAAGAGATTTGGAAAGAGAAGAATTGCAGCAGTTGAAAGTTGATATTCAGGCAGAATTAGACCGACGTGATGCAGCACAACAACTACAGGAAGAAGAGGATCGGAGGCAAAGAGATGCACAACGAAAAGAAGAATGTATGCTGAATGGGTGCCACAGTACTTGAAGAGACGGGAGCGGAAGGATGGAGAGTGGGAGGAGAAGCAGGAGGAGGAAGATGCTCGAAATGCCAAAGGACCCCAATGGGGGAGCATGACAGAGGTTGATTCTGATTCAACTGGTGGATTTGATGCAGATGAAGAGGTTGATGAAGGTATGGAGAACAGTGACCTGGAGTCAGAGAATAGCAGTGAGGAGAGCATTGTTGAGAAGATAGAGTATGATGAGAATCATCTAAGGACTCGGTTTGAGCGTGAAATTGTTGAACCAAAGATCTACTCGCAAACCATAAATGAAGGTGAGCGGATTCCATTGAGTGTGAGCGCAAGAGTTCCTTATTCAGATGAAGATTCAGACTCCGGTGGAACATCTCCAGCAGCATCTGACAACGAAGATAGCGAGAGGGGTGGAGGTGGAAGAAGGGATGATTTGTGGTGAAAACTACAAGATTGTCAGAGAGAGCCAAGTTTTTAGGATGTGCATAAATCCTGAAGACGATTAGTAATTTTTTTATGAAAGAGCTTCTCTGATGATTTCCCCTTCTTCCAAACTTCTTAAATCTGGACCTGCTGATGGTAGTAAAGTTCTTTTTGTTTCTCTCAATATTTGGTTGACTTTGTTTTCGGTATGTTAGTTTTCTGTGTTTCTGGTTTTTGTTGTGGTTATGGAGATAGTGTTGGACAATCTTGGATGTTGTTTGGTTTACTGTTAGAGAATTTGTGCTAACAGAAGTTTGTTGAATAGTACTGTAGGGGTTATAAGTTGGGTTTAATGGTTGGGTGTTTTGATGTATAGCTTGAGTGGATTTTGGATTCTGGTAATGATGAATGGACTTGTGAGAAAGTGCAATAGTAAATGTAGTACTATCTTTGTTCTTAGCTAAACTTCCTATAATATTGAAATTGTGTTTATGAATGTTGTAGTTCCAAGGAATAGTACTAGGAATTTCAATACCAAAGGTTTGGAGAAGTAATATTATGTAATTTGTAGTAAACTCAAACCAAATGGAGAAGAGACTAAGAGCAGGAATCATAAAACTCTGTGGCGAATTTGTTTAGGTTGCAGTAGCAATTGGTAAACAATCAAAGCTGATTCTCAGCCTAAAGGAGGGACTGAGTCAACTTCCGATTTACGGAGCAGAAATCGGAAGAGAGAGAATACCAACAAAATGACTAGTTGAACTTTTAAAGTACTTGGCTTAGAGTTGAAGAGGTTAGAAGATAATGAAATTGGATTTTGAGGACAAAAAAAGAGAGGATGAGATATTTGTATACTTTGGACTCTCACTCATCCAATTACTGCAACTATCTTTGTGCCAAGAAACTGTGTTCAAAAAGTGTAGGATTATCGATCGTCAAAGAAATCTAAATCCTTTACGGTTCCTTTTGTCTACTTTGACAACATGCGTTAGTTCATAAACAAATTAGGTATCGGTGCTAGAATTTGGAACATCGCTAATAGATGGTACCAGACTACTGGGGAGGGTACCAAATTCCATATAAACCAATACCCATTAGAAGCCATGAAAATTCGGTGCCAACGAGTTTTCAGTTATAAACAATTTCCTGCTGACAATATAACTCACTTTCCCTTTATTTCTTTTTGGTTATCATTCTTGTACTATCGCCATTTCTGGAAAAATGTACTTTCATCTTTTCATTTTAACCTGAAAATAGGCCAAAGTGAAAAAGTGATAGTAATTTTTTTTCCAGAAACGGATATTTTATTTAAAATAACACTGGTGTACTTTTTGTTCTCGCTGGGCTGAAGCTGACGTAGGTAAACAACACTACTGTATCATTTGGGGTTTTCTTTCAAAAAGTGAAAACTTCAGGAAGACCCATTTTACAGATTCTTCCCATTATGAAACCCACGCTCAGAAATTCTCAGGCGCGCGCCCATTTTCTAGGGTAAAATATCTCTCACACCCAGAATTTCTAAAATTAGGTTTCGGTCTTTTCTGTTCTTCTAACCTTCAATCTCTCGTATCCCATTATCACTGCGCCTCCCCCTTCCTCTCCTCTGAACTATTTTTTCTGACTTCGTCTGGTAATGGTGGTGGTGGTAATGGAGATTGGGTGGTAGTGATTGATATTGAGGAGGAAAAGATGAAGAATCAGATGGGAAAATCATTACGGTGGTGTCTTGATTGGGTCTGAATTTTGAGAACAAATCAATTAGGTGAAGAAAGGTGTTGCGTTGATGCTATGGAAGTGAATCATGGGTTATTGATTGTTTGAATTATTGGTTTTAGTGTGAATCTGTATTTTGAAGTTTGGTCAAGGAAGTGGAGATTTATATTGACTGAATTGGTTAGTCGTTTAGTTATGGTCTTAAATTGGGATTCGCTGGTATTAGCTCCGTGAGCGTTACAACTAATTGAAGAAGAAATTTGAATGTGCTGGTTCAATTGGTTTCACCTATGGCCAGCAAAATTGGTGAAATTAATTATGCTAAACAAGGGAGTTTTCACGGGTTATGACAGTGGAATGTATCAAGTCCATACAAGATGTAGTCGTAATTGGAGGTTTAGGGGGAAATTTTTAGACAATAAGAGAAGAAGATTGTTGCTGTGATGATTTTGATGCGTCTATATATTTCGGTTGTTGTTGGAATTGATGTGCAGTTCCTCTCCATTGTCAGTGACGTACATCAAGTGTTCGAGAAAAAGCATGACCGACCAGTTATTGAAGAATGGGGGTCAGCAATAACACAAGGTAAGGCCGTAGGAACACTATGCATACGTATATTGAAGAATGGTTTATTGGCTTGTGTTATCATGACATAATTATGTTTTCTAAAATGAAACCAACCAATCATTATGTTGTGTATGTTGATTAAACGGGATGGCAGAGGCCCCATTACATAACATGTTTGTTTAATTCTTTATTTGCTTACCGAATGTTGTAATTGTTCATATGGATAAAATGTTGTTTATGTTTAAATTTTGTATGAACGTACTTATAATTTGGATTAGAGGGAGTTTTGATTAATTTGATTGAATTGGTTAGTCGGTTAGTTATGGTCTTAATGCTGGAAGATGTTGGGAAGGAAGTTGAAATACTGTTAACAGTGGTTGGAGATCGACAAAAAGTTGTGCTGCAGGTGTTATGCATCTAAAAAAATATGTTGCATAATTTGTTATGCAGTCCCGAAAATGGTTGCATAACACGTAATGCAGCTATTATTGTAGGTGGATGACAAGTTATGCAACCTTTTTTTTTTGCATAACTTGTTATGCAGAACAGAGAATGGTTGCATAACACGTTATGCAGCTACTTTTTGTTAGTATTGAAACCAACAAAAAAAAAAGTTGCATAACACGTTATGCACTTATAATAATATCTGCATAACATGTTATGCATTCGAGAAAATGGATGCATAACCTGTTATGCATCCGAAAATATGATTGTATAATGCGTTAGGCATCGAGAAAATTGTTGCACAATCTTTTATGCATCGAGAAAATAGATGCATAACCTGATATGCATCCGTAAATATGGATGCATACTGCATTATGCATCAATCTTTTTTATGTACGCACTAAAATCAACCAAAACAATGGTTAGATAACTTGTTATAGATGCATAACTTTGTTATCCAAATGCATAATTTGTTATGCAGTGGAGAAAATGGTTGCATAATTCGTTATGCGTCTGCAGAATGCGTTATGCATCTTTTTTTGTTGCTGCATAATGTTTATGTATTGAGTTTTCGAAAATTTTGCATAAAATGATGATCACTTCCGATTTTTTCGTGAAAAATAAAAATTTTATATTCTTGTTTGTACTCGTTGCATAGCTCTCTTAAAAATATTTCCAACGATATAAAATTTGTAAAATTCCAAGGCGCGAATTTTTAGATATGTTATATCCAAGTTACGTTGCCAATTATACCCCCGATGCATAACCTGTCATGCGGATGCATAACCTGTCATGCGGATGCATAATCCGTCATGCATACATTTTTAACGATTTCATATAATTATGGGTGTCACGGAAATAATTATGGATGTCATAGTACCTAAAATTAATTGTGGGCTTGACAATAAAAATATTATTTTTTTGGGATCTCCCTCTAATTAATTGTGAGTTTTCAGTTATAAACAATTGCCTGCTGACAATATAACTCACTTTCCCTTTATTTCTTTTTGGTTATCATTCTTGTACTATCGCCATTTCTGGAAAAATATACTTTCATCTTTTCATTTTAACCTGAAAATAGGCCAAAATGAAAAAGTGATAGTAATTTTTTTTTCCAGAAACGGATATTTTATTTAAAATAACACTGGTGTACTTTTTGTTCTCGCTGGGCTGAAGCTGACGTAGGTAAACAGCACTACTGTATCATTTGGGGTTTGCTTTCAAAAATCATTTGGGGTTGCTGCACTGTAGTCGCTGGAAGTAAATACCTCAGTGCATTAGTGGGTTAGGTAAACTGAAAATGGGCTTCAACATCCAAAAGATCGGATACTGGCAAGAGGTTTAATGGCAGCAAAAATGTTTGGCAGGTGCAAATTTCAATGAAAGATTTTAATGGCTTAAGCCAGGACTTTTCTCAAACAGCTTAATTATGTGGTACTTGCAATGAAAATCGTCGTATTATATAGTACAACGAATGAAATTGTTATTTGTGCTTAAGCTAATTTAATATTTACAGTATAATGGAAAACATGTACAGAGTATCGCGTTGACCCTTGCAGCCGCGTGCATTTTAACTAGTAAAAATAAATATTGTTGCTAAATTTGCTCACCAACTAAACGGTATGCTAATACTATCTTATTTTGGTCTCAACAGGAGTAAGAGTCTCAAAGAAAGTGGCAATATCGTAATGACGAGTGGGATCTAAGATCATATCAACCTGTTTTTTTGTAACTTTTCTTCAGCTTACGACTGTAGCTGTTGAGGTATTCAAGCTTTGTCGCTGGGAGAGGACATGATTTTGGGAAGAATTTGGTCGGTCTGTACCAGTAATGGCTTTGAATGTAAGATAGTTTAAATCCTCCCAGCGACAAGCCATTGGAAGAGACACTTTCGTCCAATTAGGATCAGAGCAAGTACCATTGTGATTAGCAGTTGAGTTTGTCTTCTTGTCTTCATCATGTATCCATAAGTTAATCCATTGATCTCCTTCCGTGCATTGATGTCCGTGTCTGCATTGATCTCCTTCTCTGCATTGATCTCCATCAATATCTAGTATAGCTATATGCCCATCAACTTCTACTAATTCATTAGTCCATTTTCTTGTTCTCTCAAGCCAGTTTAAACGCCAGACGTCATCAAGTATGCAAGTGGGGATTAAGATCACCCTAAACGTCTCACTTTTGACATCAAACGCCATTATGGAATGATTCCGGTTTAGGAAGGAATGTTTAGAGTGGTAAGACGTCCAGTATATGGTACCATTAACATGTACGGATTTGCAATGTGCACCGAGTTCCATGTTTAGTGGGATCTTACCATCATCAATCTCTCTCCAGATATTATTTCCTACTGTCATGACCTCGCAATAAGTTTCAAGATAAGTATCATAACCATCCCCAAATTCTATAAGCTGATATATGCATAAAACTTTGTGTTCCTTAGTAGTTGGATCAAATCCGAATCCAAACATACATGAGTAGATGGTTCTCGTATTATGTGGTCTATCTTCCGAAACGCCTCTCAGTTTTAAGTCAAAAAAAAATCTGCTCGAGCAACATACTTGTTTTGGTTTTAATCCATGAAGTCTTTTCCCGGGTGCTGGGGTTATAGATGAGCACAGAACCATAATTCTCAAGATTAACAAAACAAACCAAACCGTATGCAGGCTCCAGGATCGATGTGTGAGGGAATGAGAGAAGCTCAAGTGGTTCTTTCTTCCTGCTAATAGGAAGAAGTATATTAGTATAGAACGAATTAACAACCGCACCTGATGATCCGCCCAGATGATCATGCGTGAACGTTATCATCTTGATTTCTGTCCCATCGTCTTCCGTTGCAACATTGGTGTCAAGTACTGTGCCACAATGCTTAACCGGATCATTATCATATTGACGTGCTTCTGATCGTGTATTGTATAGATTAATGAAGTGTTGGACATGTCTTTGCTCAGCATCAGTCTTTTGTCCTTGCAGCACAGAAGTTCCTCCACCTGGATCTTTTTCCCCAGCTCCACCATGGTGATTTCGCGATTCTTGTGTCGCAGCCTCCTCTTATACTCGTTCCATGAGGGTGGTAGTTTTTCAATTACTGCAGATACTTGTAGAGATTCATCAATATGCATTCCTTCAGCAAGAATTTCGTTGATGAGTAGCTGGAGTTCGACGAATTGTTCTACAACAGGCTTTTCATCAGTCATCTTATATTCCAGGAACCTAGCTACCAAGAACTTCTTGCTTCCAGCAGTCTCTGCAAGATATTTTTCTTTTAAGGCTTCCCATAAATCAAAAGCAGTAAAATTCTCTTTTGCATTATAAAAGTCGTACAAGGAGTCATCCAGACAGTTAAGAATGTGGTTTTTGCACATGTAATTCTTCCTAGTCCACCTATCCAGTCTATCTTCATAGCCACGGTCATGAAGCCTTCTTGAGGGTCTTTCTAAGGCAACTTCATCTAGCCTTTGGTCTTTTAAGAAGAATAACATTTTGGACTGCCATCGTTTAAAGTCTTTGCCACTAAACTTTGGGGGTTTGTCTACAGTACTCTTTCCCATGTTGTTACAAAAAATATAGTAAAGAGGATATTGCCTTTAGATTGTTGGACATAGAACTAATAATGTAACTGAGAAGAAGATACTTAGCTCAAACCGATGTTGCTGGAGATGCACAGAAAATGTAAAAGCACGTATACGATACGCTGTCCTAAAGGCAATATCGCCTGCTACTCCGCTGAGATGCTATAGCAGTTGGCGAGTCACCTCCAGGATACAACTACTGATAGTACCCCTCAATGTAGCATACAAAGAGAGTACCCTTAGAACTTGGCAGTGTTAGCAAAAGCTAAAAACAGAGAAACTAGAAAACTTATTTTCTGAAAGCAGAGGGAAAACTGGTAAGCGTAAGGGTGGTGTCTCCAAAAACACGGAGAAAAAGCGTAAGGGTGGTCTTTTTCTGCGTCAAAGAAAAAGCATGGAGAATCCAGCAAAAATGGTAAACGTAACAAACAACGTAACTCCAAAGGTAACCATCTTAAGCCAAAGGGTGGTGTCTCCAAAAACACCATCAAAGGCGACTGCTATAACTGTGGGAAAACTGGTCATATGGCCAAAGACTGTAGGGCACCTAAAAAGACCAAAAATGATCCTAAACAAAAAAATAAGGCAAACGTAGTAGATGATTCTGGATATTTTACTGGCATGGTGTCTGAAGTCAACCTTGTCTCTAATGTGACCAATGTGAGAGACTGGTGGCTTGATTCTGGAGCCACCAGGCATGTCTGTAAGTTCAGAAATGCTTTCTACTCCTATAACAAAGTAGGAGACGATGAGAAATTGTTTATGGGAAACTCTTCTACCTCTAAATTGGTAGGAAAATGCAAGGTTGAATTGAAGCTCACTTCAGGAAAAACTCTCGCATTGAATGACGTGTATCACGTCCCGGACATATGCAAGAATCTTATCTCAGAAACCATCTTACTTGGGAAAGGTTTTAAATTTGTAGCTGAGTCTAACAAAGTTGTAATCTCTAAAGGTGGTGACTTCGTAGGAAAAGGATATGTCACTGAAAACATGATTAAGCTTAGTGTACTTTCTTTGAACTTGAATGACAATGCATCTTCTTCTGCTTATGTTTGTGACTCCTCACATGTTTGGCATGATAGACTAGGACATGTTAATTTCAAATCCATTGAAAGACTTGCTAAATTAGGATGCATTCCTAAAATAAACATTGACAGAGGTCATAAATGTGAAATTTGTGTTGAATCTAAATATGCTAGAAAACCCTTCAACAAAAGGGTTGAACGTAGTACAACTCCCCTTGAATTAATCCACTCGGATTTGGGAGATTTGAAATCAACACCAACTAGAGGAGGTAAAAAATGGTGCATCACTTTTATAGATGATCACTCAAGATACTGTCAGGTTTATCTTCTTAGAAGTAAAGATGAAGCCTTAGACGCTTTCAAATTATATAAACTTGAAGTAGAAAACCAAAGAGGTGTTACTATTAAAACTCTTAGGTCAGACCGAGGCGGTGAGTATGTGATACCTATAGGAGAATTCTGCAAACTTAATGGCATCATTCATGAAACTAATGCACCTTCTTCACCTGAGTCGAATGGAGTAGCTGAAAGGAAAAACCGAACACTCATAGATATGGTGAACGCTATGTTAGCTAGTTCAGGGATACCTTCGAAACTGTGGGGGGAAGCAATTCTCTCTGCATGCTATATCTTGAACCGAGTTTCATTTAAGAAATCCGACAAAACTCCATATGAGTTATGGAAAGGGAGACAACCGTCCTATGCATACTTTAAAGTGTGGGGGTGTTTGGCCAAGGTGGCCACTCCTCGTTCCAAGAAAACCAAAATAGGACCTAAAACTGTAGATTGTGTTTTCCTAGGATATCCTGAGCACACTAGTGCTTATAGGTTCATGGTAATTGGTGAGAACACCATAATGGAATCCAGAGATGCAGTGTTTTTCGAACACATTTTCCCTTTAGGGTCTGGACCTCATAAAAGGGTCCGCGATGATCTCTCAGATGTTCCTTCGACTAGTCAGCTCCCGTCTCTAGATGCTGAAACCGAACCTAGAAGAAGTAAGAGGGTCAGAACCGAGAAAAGTTTTGGTCCAGATTTTGTGACTCTTACGGTAGAGTCTGAACCCCAAACTTATAAGGAAGCTATGACCTCTCCGGAAGCTCCCTTCTGGGAAGAAGCTTCAAATAATGAGTGGGATTCCATTCAACAAAATGAAACTTGGGACCTTGTAGACTTACCTCCTGGTAGTAAAACCATAGGTTGCAAGTGGGTCTTCAAAAGGAAACTTAGAACAGATGGGACTATATAAAAACACAAAGCTAGGTTGGTAGCTAAGGGGTATAGACAACAGGAAGGATTATATTTCTTTGATACCTATTCACCGGTCACAAGAATCACTTCTATCCGGATGCTGATTGCTATTGCTTCTATTTTTGATTTGCATGTACATCAGATGGATGTTAAAACTGCTTTTTTATATGGTGAATTGAATGAAGAAATTTATATGGACCAACCTGAAGGTTTTGTTGTGAAAGGTTATGAAGATAAAGTATGCAAACTGAAAAAATCTTTGTATGGTTTAAAACAAGCACCTAAACAGTGGCATGAAAAATTTAATCATGTAATGATATCTAATGACTTCAAGGTTAATGAATCTGATAAATGTGTTTACATTAAATCTGTGGATGATTCTCATGTTATTGTGTGCCTATATGTTGATTATATGCTCATATTAGGTAGTAACCTTGATAGTATTAATACCACTAAAAGCATGCTTAACGAAAACTTTGACATGAAAGACTTAGGCCCTGCTGATGTAATCTTAGGGATGAAAATCAGAAAGATGTCTGATGGATATAGCCTTAGTCAATCTCATTATGTTGAAACTGTTCTTAAGATATTTAATCATGAAAATGCTAAACCTGTAACTACTCCTTATGATCCCAATTGTAAATTCAAAAAGAACAAGGGTGAGCGTATTTATCAACTTGAGTATTCTCGTGTTATTGGCAGTCTTATGTATTTAATGAACTGTACAAGACCTGATATTGCCTACACTGTGAGTAGATTAAGCAGGTACACTTGCAACCCTGGGCAGGATCACTGGAATGCTCTCTACAGAGTTTTAAGGTACCTGAGAGGAACTTCAAACTATTGCTTAAGTTTTGGGAAGTATCCTGCTGTGCTAGAAGGGTACTGTGATGCTAACTGGATATCAGACTCAGATGAGTGCAAATCCACTAGTGGGTACATCTTCACACTTGGTGGTGCGTCTGTGTCATGGAAGTCTTCCAAACAGACATGTATTGCTCGATCCACCATGGAGTCTGAGTTTATAGCCTTGGAGAAAGCCGGGGAGGAAGATGAATGGATACGAGGTTTCCTGGGAGGAATTTCACTCTGGCCCAAGCCTGTGTCTTCGATCGCAATCCACTGTGACAGTCAAGCTGCTATTGGATGCGCAAAGAATAGTGTATACAATGGAAAATCTATACATCTTCAAAGAAGACACAAGACAGTGAAACAACTACTCTCTATTGGTATCATCTCTATAGACTTTGTGAGGTCTAAAGAGAATATTGCAGATCCTTTGACGAAAGGGTTATCTAGAGAGGTAGTTAGATCCACATCGAAGGGGATGGGACTCAAGCTCATAGAATAAATCGCCATGAAGGACACTCAACCTTGTGAGTGGAGCTCCAAGAATAAGGTTCAATGAGATAACTAATTTTTGGTGATGTCAAGAGAGCACTATCTTTGTCCCTCCCTATGGTGTAACCGTATGATAGTGCTACCTGCATGTTTTAGGATGATCTGTCAAGATCTTAACGAGTTCCATGACTTTGCTTAAAGCGGAGTGTGGCAGGACACTCTTAATGGACTCACTTATGTGGATGTTGGAAGTGCGGCCGCTTCCTATGAGAATTTGAGCTTTTTCTCTAGAGACATTCATTAAGTCCGGGATTTAGCCCACGGCCAAAACGGGCACAACGGCAAGAGCTGGGCAGCTTTCTTTTTCTTTGAGACATCAAAGTGTGGTTGTTATTTCTGAATTGCACTTACTGTTGGCGGTTCAAGACATTGTGTTCACCGTAAGAACAAGCAGTTCCGGTAACCTCTCACTAAGTTAAGGTTCAATCTCTGGGACACCTTAGCCTAATATTGATGTATTATGTTTTCTCGAATTTCGTCGATATGTTTTATCATTCATGTGGGGGATTGTTAGAAAAAACGGCTTTGTTATACCAAATTTGCATGGACAATGTTTTGATCTCTAGACCTATTGCCCACTACTTGTTTTTTCATTTGAATAGATAAAACAATAGTCCCACATAGACTAAAATCTAAAGAGTTTTAGACTTAAATACCATAGAATTGGCTAAAAGGACATGGCCCTTGGGTCATTAGACTTTTGTGTGAGGGGGGAAGGCCTAGACTAGGGCAAGGTTGCCTTTCCCGTACGCGCGGTGCTTCGCACAGAAGCACGCACGCCGCCGCCGTCAGTCCGGTCGGTCGGGTCGGGTTCGGGTTCGGGTGTGGGTGTGGGTTCATTAGATCTTATCTTTTTGCTAAAACTTTTGGTACGTGTTTTACACACATGTAGAAGAATCTTCTTCTTTGTCTGCACATGTTTGTCTTGGCTTTCTTGTCTGTACGTGTTTGTCTTGCCTTCCTTGTCTGCACATGTTTGTCCTGGCTTTCTTGTCTGTACGTATTTGTTTTGGCAACACTGTTTTTAACCAACACACTGCTCTAAGCCTGACAAAAGCAACATTGTTTTTAACCAAACATTACCAGTATTTCTGTCATACGCATGGTTTTGTTGTATACATTTTTCCTCTCGTTTGTAACGTCTTAAACACTATTTAAGGGAGGAGTCTTGAGCTCTTTTGATACACAACAGAGAAACATCTCTTCTTTTGCTCTCCCTCTGCTTTCAGAAAATAAGTTTTCTAGTTTCTCTGTTTTTAGCTTTTGCTAACACTGCCAAGTTCTAAGGGTACTCTCTTTGTATGCTACATTGAGGGGTACTATCAGTAGTTGTATCCTGGAGGTGACTCGACAACTGCTATAGCATCTCAGCGGAGTAGCAGGCGATATTGCCTTTGGGACAGCGTATCGTATACGTGCCTCTACATTTTCTGTGCATCTCCAGCAACATCGGTTTGATCTAAGTATCTTCTTCTCAGTTACATTATTAGTTCTATGTCCAACAATCTAAAGGCAATATCCTCTTTACTATATTTTTTGTAACAACATGGGAAAGAGTACTGTAGACAAACCCCCAAAGTTTAGTGGCAAAGACTTTAAACGGTGGCAGTCCAAAATGTTATTCTTCTTAAAAGACCAAAGGCTAGATGAAGTTGCCTTAAAAAGACCCTCAAGAAGGCTTCATGACCGTGGCTATGAAGATAGACTGGATAGGTGGACTAGGAAGAATTACATGTGCAAAAATCACATTCTTAACTGTCTGGATGACTCCTTGTACGACTTTTATAATGCAAAAGAGAATTTTACTGCTTTTGATTTATGGGAAGCCCTAGAAGAAAAATATCTTGCAGAGGCTGCTGGAAGTAAGAAGTTCTTGGTAGCTAGGTTCCTGGAATATAAGATGACTGATGAAAAGCCTGTTGTAGAACAATTCGTCGAACTCCAGCTACTCATCAACGAAATTCTTGCTGAAGGAATGCATATTGATGAATCTCTACAAGTATCTGCAGTAATTGAAAAGCTACCACCCTCATGGAACGAGTACAAGAGGAGGCTGCGACACAAGAATCGCGAAATCACCATGGTGGAGCTGGGGAAAAAGATCCAGGTGGAGGAACTTCTGTGCTGCAAGGACAAAAGCCTGATGCTGAGCAAAGACATGTCCAACAATCTAAAGGCAACCTTGCCCTAGTCTAGGCCTTCCCCCCTCACACAAAAGTCTAATGACCCAAGGGCCATGCCCTTTTAGCCAATTCTATGGTATTTAAGTGTAGAACTCTTTAGATTTTAGTCTATGTGGGACTATTGTTTTATCTATTCAAATAAAAAAAACAAGTAGTGGGCAGTAGGTCTAGAGATCAAAACATTGTCCATGCAAATTTGGTATAACAAAGCCGTTTTTTCTAACATGAAGTACTGATCTTGTTCGATTAATGATCTCCAATTTTTACACACGGACTTGAATCTCATTAGTGTTTTCACAGGAAGTCTACTCAGTATCTCATTAATAATATGATCATGAACAACAAAACCCTTGTTGCCTGGATAATTACTAGCACTACTAGTATCTATGATCCCATCATCGACATTAGCAGTATAATCATCGGTTATTTTTCTTCTTTTCAGATCTGCTTCCATGTTTTATCCCTCTCGGAAGAAGTAATCCACCGTGCAGTACTTTTATTTTTATTTTTATATTGATGAAACTTTACCACAGTATTTATTCTTCACAGTATTTCAAAAATACGTTGGGATTTGGAATTCTAGTTGTACAATAAATGTAACCTCAGACAATGAGAATTTGGAAATAGTTAGAAGGGGTCCAGCTGCCGCAAGGCCCTCGACTGCTATGAGGCTTAAGAACGCGGAGGTACTTTACTCAGGTGGTTCCTCCAGTGTTGTTTCGCCATATTCCTGAGGGATTCAACTTGTTCGTTCTTTGCATCTTCTGCCTAAGACCTTCAATGCCTTTTCTCCTCAAAGTTGACTCAAAATTACTGGATCCCCCAAATCATGCGAAGTTTAAGAAGGTTTAGCAAGCCATATACGTGGTCTCTTGGCCATCCCACACTACACGTGTTTCCTTTTGATTGTCAAAAGTCAGAGAGAAGAATTTGCGACCATCTGAGAATAAAAGAGTAATAAGTAAAATAAACGGGGTTTCTGCAGGTCGATAAGTCAATGATCTTGCGACTCTTGACTGGTCAAAGTCATTCACGAAAATCCAAGTATGTGATACAAAAATAGCTCAAAAGTTCTAGATTTTTCGGTGCAATGCTGAGTCATAGCTAGTTTCACCTTATAGGATCATTTTTTTTCCTTTTTTTTTTTGTTTTAAAAAGAATTTGGTACTAATCGTTTAGTAGTATTTTTTTTTTTGAAGCATGCATATATTAGAAAAGCAATTAAAATGTTATTATACGTGGGAAGGTGAATCCTCTGGGTCGCTTGGTAGAATTTGGTTAGTAAAAATCGGGTTCGCCTGGTCCCATATTGTTGTTTGAGTAGTTTCCAGATTGGCTACCATCAGTCAGAGTATTACTTTCATTGCTTTATTTCTTTTATTTTAGCAAACAAACAAAGATTTATTTAAACAAAGGAAATGATACAACTAAAAACTAAAAATTACAAGTGAACCTGAATTTCAGGGCAGTTCTTCTTTTGACTTAACACCTGACATAAAAAATTACGAGGTTCTTCCCACCATACAATAAATGGTAGATATTCAATCCAAACGTATTTGTTATTCTTTTATATGTTGTATGAAATACTACACAACATGATGATATGTTTCTCCTCATTAGTCAATGTTTTACTTTTTTGTTAGATATATAATTTCCAGCACATATATCCTTTCTCAGTGATTGGATATCACCCATATACTCCATATATTTCTCCCTCTTTTTGTCACGAAAATGACAAAAAAAAAAATGAAAGATACAAGAGCAAATTGAAAGGATCTTACAAGTTCATAAGAACTCATACAACCTATCAGAGTTAGGAACGAAAGGTTTAACATACCCTTTAGATAACCAGTACTAAAACTGAAACTACCTAAGTAATTTGTTTTAGCACCTTATCATGGAAACAATTGCTGCCCGGAGCAATTTTCCCTTTGATAAATCAGACTAAGATCAGAATTAACTTAGTTACTTATCATGATCCAATTATCCATAAATAATTGTACCTCATTTGCACAAGACAAGACTGGGGTAGATAACTAGCTTATCAAGATATTGATTAGACTTGAACAATCGTAGCTTGTTTTGATAAGTCACTAAGATAATAATTAACTTATTTTTCTTATCATGAATCAATTGGGCTAAAGCAATTGAACCTCCTATTTTGTTAAGCAAAAATAAAAATCAAACTTGACCCAGTTTTCAAAACCGGAACCAATTGAAACATAACAATTGTACGGTATTTCGTTAAGCAGAAGCAAGAATATGCATTAAAATCAACTTTTCATAACAGGAAAACGATTAACATACACAAATAAATCGTTACCTTACTCTTCGATATGACAAACTAAGATCCGAACCAGTCAAGTTTTCATATTTGGAAAGATTATCAAAATAATTATTCCCTTGGTTTCGACAACCACTCTCCCCACAAAGATGTGACAATTAAGCAATAAATCAATATAGAATTCTCCCCTTGTAAGTAGTTATTCCATGAATAAGAAAAGAATAACAAGCAAGATAACCTTTACCAAATAAAGGTCGTCAAGGTCTTAGCTATTGCGTGCCAATGTAAAAAGCTAAAACCGAAACTCATATGTATACTAAATACTCAACTTATGAAAAATAAGCATCTCACTAGGTTAGATCTGAAACATGTTATATGATAGCTAAGGAATTAAACCTAAAACTATGGTTATATTTACACCTGCAAGTGCACAGGATCTAAAGTAGAAAGTGAATAAGCAGGGGTTTGTCCACAGGGACTTGGAGGGAGCTATTGTTGTTTTCCTAGAAATTTTTGTGTTGTGTTAAAACACAACTGAGCTGTTTTGGTGTAACTGAATTAGTGACAGAAAGTAAAGTAAATGTGACAGTGAAGTAGAATAAAAACAATGAAGCAAAGGTAACAGTGGCAGTTAACAGGAAACAAAACCAAATAAACCAAGGCTGTTAGCCAAGGGCAGGGAGGAGTTTTCAGCTGTGGCTAAGCTAAGGCTTAGAATCCACCTTGTGTCCTAGCTAAACAATGCAATTCTAGGTTTAAAAACTTAAGCATCCAACTAGAATGGGAAGAAAATCAGCTTGCTCACTGATTTGCCCCCACAGGCATATCAGAGCACCAACTACTTCACATTACTCAAGCAAAACAGGCCTTCCTAGCAATTCATCATTCATTAGTGCACTAAGGTTTCATCTGAGCCTCTGCAGTGAACTCAGAACATAATTAACACTACAATGGAACTAAACATGATCATTTAAGCTACTAAACAGTAAATGAAAATTGCAAAAGAAGAACCCTAAAAATTAACAGTGGAATTAAATTAACATTGAGAATTAAATTAACCCAATTAGGGGGTTTCTCGGCTAACCAAGAACACCCTTTTACATTCCCTGCAACTTGCCTTTTATAGCTTTTCAAAAAGCCCTAATTTTGTGAAACCCTAAAATTCGAAAACCTAAATTTTTAATTGAAAAAATTCCTTCTGTTCTCTCGCGATTTTGATGTCGACCCATGCTTTATCTTCTCTTCCTCCTGCCCTGCTACGTTTCTAGCTTCATAGCCATCAACCTAGTTCGTCACTTTCACACGCCAACAGTGAGAAGAGGGCGTGAAATCGACGAACTCGACTGATAGCTAGTAGGGGAGGTCAGTGGTGATGATGGGTTTTAGTTGTTAGGGTGTAGGGTGGCTGTGGTGGCTGGTAGGGGCGATAAGGTGGTGGCAGGGAGTAGGTGGTGAAGGTGAGGCTGTTGCAGACGGAGGTGAGGGAAGATGGAGTCGATGGAGAAGAGATTAGGTGCTGTTTGGTTTAGGGTATAGGGTTCGGTCGCTATGGTGTGTAGCGGGATCATCGAGTTCGATGTTTGGCGAATCTCGACCGTGGGATATGGAGATGAAAGATCAATCTGACGGTGAGATGAAGTGGATCCTGCAGCGACCGTTGGATTATACAATACAACAAAATTAACGACACCAGATGGAGTTAGGTGTTGTAGTGTTAAGCGGAAGTATCGAGGTTTGATGCGCAGGCAAAGAAGCGACCGTAGGATCTAAATGTGATCTAATCTGAAGGCTTGGAATTTAGGTACTATGGTGTTTTACAGGGACTTCAGATTTTGATGAACGATGAAGAAGCTACCATTGGATGATGAGATGGATCTGATCTAACGGCTGAGAATGGAGGCGGGTATGGATATAGAAAATGGGTTTGGATAAGGGTTTTGGGCCTTGGGTATGCCAAGCCCATATCTTCTTTAAGAACAATTCTTCCTCCTTGAGCCATTCCTAGCTTTTTGGACGTGCGCTCCATTCTTTGCGGCTTCCTTGCGTAATTTCTTCCGGCTTTTCACTAATTTTCTGCTCTTTTCCGCTCTGCTATTCATCCAAACTTTATTTATTACCTAAAAATGCAAAATTAAGTAAGAAAAATATTTATTCTTGAAAACAATGAAAATACAGAATATGGGATAAAATGTAGAATTACTGCACAAAAGATGAGTTAAATGCCAACAAAAAGGGATAAATATATACATTATTTGGCACTCATCAAATACCCCCAAACCTGAATTTTACTTGTCCTCAAGTAAAACAAAACTAAGGAAATCCTAACTATACCACTGTCGCTGGTCTCTCGAATGCATTTAGCGTATGCACTAAGCCTTTTAAACCACTAAGTGTCCCTAGTGGACGAGTGAAGTCTCGTGAAGGTTTGCTTAGAACGTACCTACAAAGTTCTAGGTCAAAATATAAGCTCAGATTCCATCAAATGTGACATGTGCAAAACAGTTTAAGCTCACAGCAAAATGGAGATGTCAATCTAGCTATGTAAGGCACAATCCTAGCACTGATAACAAATAAAGACATGTGATAAGAGTGTAAAGTGTATCTACACATGTGTAAAGAAAGATCTGAAGTTATGACTACTAATCACCAAGAGATAGTTTCTCAGGCTAAGAACCAAGGTCGAAATCTAGCTAGCTGTCCGGACTTTACGAGAATTGTGAATGAGTTGGAGGTATTTCACAATTACTCGCGTTGTACATCAATGGCATACACCCTCCTTGCTTATTACAATGAAACAACAAAATGACTATTTACATGACTCTTATTTACATTGACTACTCTCTTTTTATTTTTGGAACAAGAGATGATGGAATTGATAAATACTTGATTTTTTTTTTTTTTTTTGTATTTTTCTGATATTATATATTTTTTTTTTTTCTGAATATATACATGGTTTTTTTTTTTTTTTTTTTTGAATAAGGAAACACTTTTGATAGAAATACAAAAGGAAACAAAAGATTACATGACACTTTGCAAGAGGTAGCCCTTTTTGATGCACCCAGTTAAATTCGATGGTTGTCTTTCTTAATGTAACCTCCACCTTCTATCCCAACCAACCAAAGAACAAGCTAGTCAAGTTTCGTTCAGTATTCTAAAGTGATTGGCAATCGTAACTTCCTATCAAACACCTTGAAGATCGAGGCCATACATGTATTGGTAGATCGTGCGCGTGCAAATTTCTTATCACTATGTGAATTGTGCTAGAATCAGGGTGCCTAAATATCTAGACTAAGACTCCTAATAATTACATATTTGCACAAGAGTCAACATTTCAAGGTAAATGAGCTCCATTTTTATGATTTTTCATTTTTTAATTTTTTTGAATTTTTTCGATTTTTTCAAAAGAAGGAGTTTGTTTTCAATTATAGCATATTATCGTGGTATCTACTCTATACCCCCAAACCTAAACTAAACATTGTCCTCAATGTTTAAAAATATGGAAAGAATTAGAATGCAACATATGGAAAGGGACATGCTGAGTAGAGTAAAAGGAGAGAGAATACCCGATTTCGGCGAAAGCAGAATTAAAACTCCGTTATCCAAGGCAAAACTCCAACATATTCGGAGTCACAATGGATGAGCACAAAATATATACAAAAGGAATTTTAACTAACACATTATCTACAAGAAAATTTGGTTTTTAATGGGATTGGACTTTTTGGGAAAAATTTGGTTTTGTCGGGAGACATTTGGTTTTGATGGGAAAAAGAAAATTTTTGGTTTTTTAGGGAAACATTTGGAAAACTTTGGTTTTTATGGGAGAAATTTTTGGTTTTTTTGAAATTGGGAGCAAGCCCACTGTTAGTCCTCTAATGGAATGGGAGGAAGGCTGCGGCCCACGAAACACTAAGTTTTAATTTTGAAAGTTTAATTTGGCCCAGTTGGTTAAGGCCCGACGTTTGTTTTAAAACTTTGGTTTCGAGGTCCACTCTTGAGTGGAAACAAGCCCACAATCGGTTACAAGCTCAGCTGGGTTTAAACCCAGAGTCCAAAATACAAGTCCAATGAAAGAGTTTAAACAAGCCCACAAATTAAATAAACAAGCCCACAAAAATTAATTACAAACCCAACAGAAAATAAAAAGAAGCCCAAAAATTGGCTTTAATATTACAAGCCCACAATTAAAAAAATTGGAAGCCCACAATTCGGGTTCTCTTAAATGGGTTACCTTTTAAGCACAGCCCAGCTGCTCTGATATTGTTGCAAAAACCCAGTTGGGCTTTGGTTCTTTTCCTTGGTGGCGTCCCAGCAGAGGAAAAACGGGTTCAGAACAGCAGGTCCAACAGCAAATGAAGTGAAGCAGATGCAGATGCAAATGCTATGCAGTGAAATGCAAAAATAGCTAATAAAACTATAAGAAAAACACAGCCCGAGTCCCCGGCAGCGGCGCCAAAAACTTGATAGCTAAGGAATTAAACCTAAAACTATGGTTATATTTACACCTGCAAGTGCACATGATCTAAAGTAGAAAGTGAATAAGCAGGGGTTTGTCCACAGGGACTTGGAGGGAGCTATTGTTGTTTTCCTAGAAATTTTTGTGTTGTGTTAAAACACAACTGAGCTGTTTTGGTGTAACTGAATTAGTGACAGAAAGTAAAGTAAATGTGACAGTGAAGTAGAATAAAAACAATGAAGCAAAGGTAACAGTGGCAGTTAACAGGAAACAAAACCAAATAAACCAAGGCTGTTAGCCAAGGGCAGGGAGGAGTTTTCAGCTGTGGCTAAGCTAAGGCTTAGAATCCACCTTGTGTCCTAGCTAAACAATGCAATTCTAGGTTTAAAAACTTAAGCATCCAACTAGAATGGGAAGAAAATCGCTTGCTCACTGATTTGCCCCCACAGGCATATCAGAGCACCAACTACTTCCCATTACTCAAGCAAAACAGGCCTTCCTAGCAATTCATCATTCATTAGTGCACTAAGGTTTCATCTGAGCCTCTGCAGTGAACTCAGAACATAATTAACACTACAATGGAACTAAACATGATCATTTAAGCTACTAAACAGTAAATGAAAATTGCAAAAGAAGAACCCTAAAATTAACAGTGGAATTAAATTAACATTGAGAGAATTAAATTAACCCAATTAGGGGTTCTCGGCTAACCAAGAACACCCTTTTACATTCCCTGCAACTTGCCTTTTATAGCTTTTCAAAAAGCCCTAATTTTGTGAAACCCTAAAATTCGAAAACCTAAATTTTTAATTGAAAAAAATTCCTTACTGTTCTCGCGATTTTGATGTCGACCCATGCTTTATCTTCTCTTCCTCCTGCTCCTGCTACGTTTCTAGCTTCATAGCCATCAACCTAGTTCGTCACTTTCACACGCCAACAGTGAGAAGAGGGGCGTGAAATCGACGAACTCGACTGATAGCTAGTAGGGGAGGTCAGTGGTGATGATGGGTTTTAGTTGTTAGGGTTGTAGGGTGGCTGTGGTGGCTGGTAGGGGCGGATAAGGTGGTGGCAGGGAGTAGGTGGTGAAGGTGAGGCTGTTGCAGACGGAGGTGAGGGAAGATGGAGTCGATGGAGAAGAGATTAGGTGCTGTTTGGTTTAGGGTATAGGGTTCGGTCGCTATGGTGTGTAGCGGGATCATCGAGTTCGATGTTTGGCGAATCTCGACCGTGGGATATGGAGATGAAAGATCAATCTGACGGTGAGATGAAGTGGATCCTGCAGCGACCGTTGGATTATACAATACAACAAAATTAACGACACCAGATGGAATTAGGTGTTGTAGTGTTAAGCGGAAGTATCGAGGTTTGATGCGCAGGCAAAGAAGCGACCGTAGGATCTAAATGTGATCTAATCTGAAGGCTTGGAATTTAGGTACTATGGTGTTTTACAGGGACTTCAGATTTTGATGAACGATGAAGAAGCTACCATTGGATGATGAGATGGATCTGATCTAACGGCTGAGAATGGAGGCGGGTATGGATATAGAAAATGGGTTTGGATAAGGGTTTTGGGCCTTGGGTATGCCAAGCCCATATCTTCTTTAAGAACAATTCTTCCTCCTTGAGCCCATTCCTAGCTTTTTGGACGTGCGCTCCATTCTTTGCGGCTTCCTTGCGTAATTTCTTCCGGCTTTTCACTAATTTTCTGCTCTTTTCCGCTCTGCTATTCATCCAAACTTTATTTATTACCTAAAAATGCAAAATTAAGTAAGAAAAATATTTATTCTTGAAAACAATGAAAATACAGAATATGGGATAAAATGTAGAATTACTGCACAAAAGATGAGTTAAATGCCAACAAAAAGGGATAAATATATACATTATTTGGCACTCATCATTATACCAAAAAGTTACATGTCATAGGAGATATTATGAGACCAAAAATATTAGAATTTGTGAAAACCGAAACAATATCTCATAAATCAAAAGCAAAGCAGCAAAGATAATCATTCAGATTAAGCAATGCAATCATAACTATCAAAAGAATGACACAAATAATTAAAAGTAAAAAATAATCATTCATATTATTGATAGTTAGAATAAACTTTACACAAATTTTGAAGTAAATCAACAATTGATCAGTCTATTCAATAAAAGGCATAACATAAGAACTGAATCTTATTAATCCTTTGATGCATCTTATTCCTTCATGTTCTCAGCACTTGATGAAGGTAGGTTAACATTTTCAGACTTGAGTTTGTGGATTTCCTTAAGAAGGTAACCTTGTTGCTTGACCAAAATCTCTTGTAGTTGAGATGTTTTGGTGAAAGACTCTGCAAGAGCATGCAACTCTGTTTTAGCTTCAATACAAAATTGAGTCATTATGTCAACGCATTGTTTTTTCTTCAACGATATTTTCTTTTCCTTTCTTCTAAGCCAATCCCTCTTATCGATCTTATTTTTCGGCTTCTTACCATCAAGAGATGGTGCAGATTTATTCAAAAAGAATTCCTTCAGATCAAGCACCTTTGCAAGAGAAGACATCAGTTCCTGATCCATAGTTTAGCTCAAAGCATAAACTTTGAAACATGAATATCTTACATATATAATAATCTCTGAAAACTATATTTTAGTGATACCATACTTTCGAAAATATGATACTTCCCCAAAATAAGAATATTTTCAAGATATATTTTCGTTAACTAGATTTATTCCCATAATATCACACATGTAATGCCTTCTTTTTCTTCTTGACACTTGACAAGCATACTTGGTGAGTGAGAATTTCTCTCATAATGGGTTTCAGAACACGTACAATATTCTAGATCTAGTGAAGTATGTTTCTTAGAACTTCTCTTACTTCCTTGATACATAGATGATCTTAAAGATCGGTATTTCAGATTATGTTGATCAGAATCATAATTCTTCATCATGTTCATGACATTCTCAACTCTTTGTATTAGAAGGTAAACTTCTCTTTTGAACATGAGCCAGTAATCATCTTATTTGTTAGAGCATTGGTCGGTCGAACTCACAAGCGTTTCTATCTCAAGCTTGTCGTCAAATTTAGTTGATCAAAACTATATCATGATTTTCAATCTACATTTAGTCAAGTATCGGATTATGATAAAAGTGTGTAGCTGAGTACCGAACATCAATGTGTTATACCATTTGAAAATGAAGATCAACTAAAGCTTTTGGAGAACTTCATCAACAAAAGGTAAGTGAATACTGAACCAACTATTACTCAAGTTTTTACCTCTTTATCTATGAGACTATGTCGCATGACTAAGGTGGACTTTACATGCAGAACAGATATTTCGAGTCAAGTTTATCTTGTTAATTATTCTCGAAATATATATGACTAAGCTCAAGAACATTTTTTCAAAACTTGATTAATTTGGTTAAAAATAATTTATTGTTTATGACTTAAGTCATGATTCCATTTAATCATTTGAAAATAGCCTGGAACAATGACACGTGTCATTGATTCAGGAATGTTGCAAATTGATTATTAGAGAGATATAGAACTACTGTAAATCTGGATAAAGAACATCACGTACCAACTTACATATTGGCGCAACTGTTATAGGTCCGAAGCTCAGCCCACCTATCAGCCACCCTATGCAATCAATCAACCCTCTAATCTTTCTATCTCTCTCCATCTTATATTCTCCACTGTCATCAACAGTAACCCTAAAAGCTAGGGTTGAGAGAGATATAAAGTTAGGGTTATCTTCAGTCGCTAAAAGCAAACATCAAATCAAGAGTTGCAGGTCTGAATTGCAGAGGAGGTTTGTCGAAAAACACATTTTGAGTGAGTGGTTGTTCTCTAAATTATCAAATACTGATATTTGAGAAGAAATTTGTGTATAAATATGATCTACTATTGTGTAACAAACCATCCAAGTCTAGTAGGATCAATTGCTAGTTTTCATAATATATTTGTGTTTTAATCATCTTCATCATGTTTTAATTCCTTATGCTAGGGTTTGATGAAGCCTTAGCTTTCTGTTTTGTTATTCATGCCAATTGTGTTGCTCTTGAATGCTTATATTGTTCTAGGATAGACTTAATCTTAGTGCTTCAATACTTTGCTCTCACAGTGTATGTCAGGCACCCATTGTAGTTAGGGTACACCGTGTTGATTGTGTTGCAGCTCATGCCTTAAAGACTGTTGTTAATCCATTGACTAGTTGTGCTTAATTAGACAGTTAGTGCTCCAAATTGATACTTTAGTTGCGATTGAACTATCCATTGGTGAAACACCTTAGGTAAGTGGCAGACTTGAATCTTCACCCTTATCTGTTACAAGGACAAGAGTAGTATAATTAGTTGAATATATAATGTGAGTTAGTGGTGGATTTGACAATCCTAGTACCTTCATTCTTAGTGTTAAACATCTTTGTTGTTACATTTTCAGTTTGTTGTTATAACCTTCACCAATATCTTGTCCTATCGACATAACAAACCCCCTTTTTGTTACTTCTCATTGAATCAGTATAGGAAGACTTTAGACTCAACTCAACATCACCCTAGTCAATGTGGGATCAACCTGTATTTTCTATGTCTACATTAGACGCTGTGCACTTGCAGTTAGACATAGTCATAGGCTTGTTTAAAGTCCTATATGCTCATGATCAAATATATTTAACTTTCCAACCAACGTATTTCTGGAGAGAGCATCAACGTTATTTCCTTCAGCGATGGCATGCTTCTTAGTATCGTATCTATATGGCAGCAATCTGAGAATTTTCATCACAGTGTCCTTTTCAGTAATAGTCTTACCCAATGCAAAAGATGCATTAACAATTTCAGACACTTTGTGATTAAGCTCATCAAATTAATCTTCATCTGTCATACGAAGGTTTTCCCAATCGGAATTTAGGTTTTGAAGCCTAGCTTCCTTCTCACTGGTATTTCATTCGAATACGGTCTCTAAGATATCCCAAGCATCTTTAGATCGAGTGCACGTGGTCACATGGTGCTGAAGATCTAGGGTAATGGCATGCATGATGGCATTCAAACCGTCGGAGTTTTGCTTTGTAGCAAGTATCTCAACAGCGTCATATGCACCAATATCCTATGGAACGGTCGCATTTCCTACTGCCACAACGGGAGCATCATAGCCATTAACTACATAAACCCATGATCGAAAATCACGCGCTTGAAGAAAGGCACGCATAGCAATTTTCCAACACAAGTAATTTGAGCCATCGAAGACTGGTGGTACGTTTATAGAGATATCACTCCTGTCCATATCAGATCGCTACAAACACAGACTTATGAGGTCTTTAACGTGTTTGCCTGCTCTGATACCAATTAAAAATGCGGGGGTCTAACAACCACACCCAAAAATTCGTTTGAAAATCTAAGAGGACTTACTCCAATATACTTTCTAGAGAATCAACTAGATAGTCAGACTCAATCTAGAGTAAAGTATATCAAAGAGTTTAATATCTCTAACTCTTAATTCAATCCGCAATCAGTAAATAGAAATCTGCGAGCCTGATTGAATATAAGAGGAGTAACTTGAATGGTACCAAAGACCAATGTTCAAGTGTCAATCAATTTAAATCAACAACCAAAGGTTGGATATCTAATGAATTGATTTTAACACACAACCTGTGATATTTCAATTATATAACAAAATATAATGCGGAAAAGAAATAACACGGACACCAGAATTTTGTGAACGAGGAAAACCTCAAATGCAAAAAAACCTCAGGACCTAGTTCAGTTTGAACACCACACTGTATTAAGCCGCTACAGACTCTAGCCTACTACCAATTAACTTCGGACTGGACTGTAGTTGAACCCTAATCAATCTCACACTGATTCAAGGTACAGTTGCGTTCCTTACGCTCTAATCCCAGCAGGATACTACGCACTTGATTCCCTTAGCTGATCTAACCACAACTAAGAGTTGCTATGATCCAAAGTTGAAAACTTGATAAACAAATCTGTCTCCCACAGAAAAATCTATTCTGATAGATAAATCTGTCTCCCATAGAAATATATATGAAGTTTTTGTTCCGTCTTTTGATAAATCAAGGTGAACAGGAACCAATTGATAATCTGGTCTTATATTCATGAAGAACAGTCTAGAAATACAATCACCTAACAATAACTTAACTATATGGTGGTAGAACAAGTTATTGTGGAATCACAAAGAATGAGACGAAGAGATTTGTGATTACTTTTTATATCTTACATATCAGAGATAAATCTCGAGCAAATCTTAGAGAAGATAGTACTCAATACAATAGAACAAATAAGATCAGAACACGTAACTATAGAGAAGATAGTTGGGTCTGGCAGAATCCCAATGAAGTCTTCAAGTCGTTAACCTATAATGGTTTTAGGAAAAACCTAGATTAAAGGGAAATCGATTCTGGTCGCAACTAGTATCACACAAGAGGTGTGGGGCAATGTAGTCAATCTCGGCGATGATTGCCGAGATACCGTCGATAATATCGATTTTGGTGTTTATCCGAGATGCCGATATTTCACTGATACGACCGATATTCCACCGATGTTTCACCGATATTCACCGAAATATAGTGTCTCGGTCCGTTAGCGACATTCACCGAAATCTGATATTGGCTACATTGGTGTGGGGATTAGGTTTCCCAGTTGCTAGAGTTCTCCCTTATATAGTCTTCAAATCAGGGTTTGATAGCTTTCTAACAAAGAAATCAATATTCACCGTTGCATGAAACCTGATTTAAGACTCAATCTAATATCTTTCCATCGTTAGATGGTCTTAGATTGTTAAACACAAATGAAATATACTTTCATTTAGATATGGACAATCGTACCTAAACATGTATAATGAGTTGGATCAATAACAGTTAACCGAAGTTAGCCACATGAACACTTTTGTGTTAACGATGTTCATCTTAACACTTCTAGATCAAATGGTACTCAAATGAATCTAATTGTGTTGCTCATTTATTTGTTCAATTGTTTTTATTCTCATAGAGTATACAAGACACAATTGAAGCAAAATCTGATTGATTCAAAAGAATCAGTTCATGAACATTTAGCCATGGTTTGCAAAGATTGCATTCATTAATGCATAAATGTATTTGTTCATGAGTATGAAATCATACTTAACCGATTTTAGAACTTAACCACATAAGTTTGCAAACGGGTACGCAAACTTAAGTTTCGGACTTAATCCTTTCTGACAGTTCACAAACGGGTACGCATACTGTCATTCCGTACCGAACTCATGTGAATTAGTTTGCAAATGGGTACGCAAACTTAGTTCCAGGACTTTGACAGTGAAGACCGTTCGCATACGGGTATGTATACATGGTTCCCGGACCTGAATCATTCTTACAACAGTTTGCCTACGGGTATGCATATTGTGCTATATCCAGACAATGATTAATTATTTTAAACTCCCATTTCAACATTGAAATATTCTTAGAAGACGACAATATCCGCCTTACACAAACTATTAGCTTATAAGCAATTTTCAAGTGATCGATACGAAACATTCCGAGTCTACATCAAATGATTGTCTCACATAAATCATGTAACATGTTACCAGGTGATTTTCACATGATCATGTTTTGACTTTCGTCAAGAATAATGATGAACGTAGTTAAAGCAAAAAGCTTTCCAACACATATTTCGAGAAAGATATAAGCGAGTTAAACTCAACCCGAAATATCAAATGTGTATAATGTAAAGTCTATATAGCTATACGACTTAGTCTCAATAGGAGATAGAATAGAATAGACTTCTGGATGATAGCTAGATGAGTTCAAGTCTCCACATACCTTTTGTTGATGAAGTTCCACAAGCTCCCCTTAGTAGTTCTTTGTCTTTAGTCGATGAACGCCGTGAAGTCTAAATCTCAACTACACATTCTATCCTAATCCGAGACATGGATATAAGTAGACTAGAAATCAAGATTTATAGTTTTGACAACTAAAATTGACAAACAAGTTTGAGATAGAAAAGCTTGTAAGTTCGACCGAGCAGTGCTCTAATAAATATGTAATGGGTTTTCACTATGTACATAACAATATATACTACTGCAAAGAAAAATCGAGGGCTCGCAAGAGGAACAACTTGAGGAAGTTGGCATATGATAGGAAGAAGATCTATTGAATTCCCTCAATTCAGCAGCAGTACATATCAATTATCTTGATCTTAAAAGTAGTAGATCTTTTAGCAAGTGGAGCAATAAACAATCACCGCCTGCCAGTTCTGTTACCGAGCCAACTTAAGTAAGTGTTGCACCCCTTTTTCTGTTATTCATTTATATTTCGAGATAAATGTGGTTCGTTTATGCAGTACATATATCGATATGTACTTAGATTAAAAGTGATTGGTTGATGCATTACATATCGATATGTTTTGTATAAACCCTTATTTTATGCTTTTATGTGATTATGTATTTCTTGAGAAGTTTCATGTATTCAAGAGAAATCATCAGAAAATCGATGGGGAGAAGAAAAAAGCAATGAAAATGAGAGTTTTGGTTGCAGTACTTGCCATGGGACTCATAACTCATGGTTTTGGGCCTGTATATTGTGTTTCTACATTCAAGTGATAGTAATATGGATTGAATTGTCAATAGTCATTTTCTCAAATGTCAGATTACGGAATATCTGTAAAGGCTATACATTCTCAATAGCTAAATCATGTTTGCAAAATGCTAAAACTTACCTATCCAAATAATATAGAGCTACATTTTAGTTTTAATGTTCTTTTTCTTTTTTATGTTAGTGTGACTGAATTTCCATATTACTCTTAATACTAATTAAAATATAAGTTAAAAATTGTGTTATTTCGTTTGTTGTCAGACTGGTTACTTGGAGCATGTCATCACTCTTGGAATGAGTCTAAGCTAAATTGATAATCTTTTTAAAAAAACTCCAAAACTGTATTCCCATAAAATCTTTTTTGTTGTTGCTGGATAAAATAAACAGATGTCTATTCTCAGTTCATTACTAATCTGAAGAAAATGCAAAGCTATCAGTATAGAGTCTAGAATTGGAAGCAGTTACAAACATTAAATGCTTGCTACAAAAACTAACAAAGTAGTATATTATACACAAACACAACAACAAACTTTACTAAATCACCAATAATATAAGCTAGGGAGAGACGGTTCTGTATACTTCAGTAATATTAATATGTAAAATCAATACTTTCTACATCCCCACTTCTCCTATATAAGCCTCACTTCTCTGGGATATAGATTTACCTATCCTTCATATTACTCCACGACCATCAAGCTAGCCGTCATACAACACTATGTCACGTTCCTAACGTCCGACATCTCCTGGTTACGGTCTGACACCTCCTCCTACCAGTCGAGATATAACATTACTTCCCCAAGCATCTTATATCCCCACTTCTCCTTTAGCAAGCTTGCTTGACGACTAAGAACGGCGTACACTTCTCTGATGTATCTTCATGGCTGGTGAATGTATACATAAGGAAATTACAATTCAACTTACAAAAAGGAAACAAGAAGGAACGTGAACAATTTCTTGGAAAATAGCAAATAATAAGAATGCATTACTATAAACTAACGGTTTATATAATACATATTGGTATGTATTGCGTTAACATATCATTTTTTCCCTAAGTACATACCGGTACGTACTACATGATCATATTCAAGCACAAACTAGGGGTTTATACAGTACTTATTGATATGTACTGGATCAACAAATTACTTTTTCCCTAATTACATATTGGTATGTACTGTAGGATCATATTCGAGTATAAACTAGGGCTAGGGAGTTTATACAATAAATAATGATATGTGCTGCCTCAAAAAACAATTTTTCCCCTAACTGTATATGGATATGTTTTGTATGATCATATTCAGGCATAAACCCTACGTTTTTTTGCAGCTGCTTTTGTAATCTTTTTGTACTCTTCATATTGCCTGCATAATCAACAAGCACCAGAAACCTAAAGTACTTATCCATATGTATGTAAGAAGTATTAGAAACCTATCCAACTATACGTGTTGATATGGTCTAGTGGATACGAAATAAGTTTTTCAATCAATACTTATCAATATCTACTGCCAAAACATATCAATATGTACTGTCAAAACATATTGATTTACACATTTTTTCCCCTTGTATGTTAGTACATTTTGATATGTACCTAAAAGTTATGTAGTATAAAATATCAACGATACATTACCAACATGTACTGATTCTTTATTAAAGCATAAAAGATGTTTTAGACATAATACACGCCAATATGTATTGTTTCCTAATAGTACATTTCAATAGGTACTCTTAATTTTTACGATACCAACACATCATACATGAGAACAATTACTCAAACAAGGAACTTGTTACTGACATCCCGGATAAATCAAAATCATACATACAAATCTAACAAAATTTAAAATATCAAAATAAATCGATTAAATCAAACCACTAACCCCTATAATGGAACCATAAAAGAGAAGATCTTCTAATTCAACAGTCATAGCTTCAGATCAAAGACGAATCTACTAATAAAAAGTGAAACTAAAAGTTGCACCCTTTAGGGTTTTTGGATTTTTCCCTTTTTGTTCGTGGAGGAGTAACATTGATTGTCTTCCTCTTTAGATACTGCTGAAGGAGCAACAATTTTCTTCTTCTTCTTTGTTGTTGGTGAAGGTGAACTTCGGTCTTCAATTACTTCTTCTATTGTTATTTTAATCGTTCTTGTGTAAACTTGTTGATGATTTGGTTTTCGGTTCGAATTTATGCCATAGTTTTTCAGTTTCAGGTGGTTTTGATTTTCAATTTTAGTTTCAGGTGGTTTAGAAACTGAAAACCATGAATTTTGGTGCCCTAAATTTATTCCGGTGGTTTTGATTTTCAATTTTAGCTTTAAGTGTGTCACACGTGAATGCTGATAGGCAGATAAGTAATTATGACTTTTAAAAATATTTTTAGACCTTCAGATAATTTGTTTTTCCGGATGGACTACATGATAACTAATATCGGATTTTTTGGATCATCTAGTAAAATTTCCGGTCTCTTCTTGGTGTCAAAACTACCTTGGTCTGTAAATATTGAAGTTTTTTTTTTCTTTTTCAAACTCATCCCATAACACAAACACTTCATTTTGTAGTCACTGTCGGAAGCCAACTAGCATTATTACTTGTAAACTGTAATACTTACTTGGAGATGAATCATAATTAGGTGAAATCTCTTACGACTGCTTCATTTTAAGATTTGCGGGGTCAAGAAGCGTCTAGAAGTACCATTAGTGAGAAAATAGAATCATATTGTTATTTTAGTATTCGATTATTGATTTGTTTATTTCGTGATCATTCTCTTATGATATAAGGTCACTCGAACTAGTTCAAGATACACAAAGCTCAATTTTTTTTTATCTGAAGATACTTGGGCATACTCAGGGAATGCATATTTCACAACCCCATTATCTTACCATGCACATTCACAAACATTACAATTGTTTCTCTCTCATCTCACATATCTCCTCATCTTCTTCGTCCAGACTTCTTCCATCACTTTGTTCATCTTTTCTTTCTCTAATCCTCACTACCACCACCACCACTCTTCACCACCTGGGTTTCTCATTACTAGATTAAAAAAACCCAAGGAAATCTCTCAACACTCATATGACTATGTCTACTTTTTATAATCCTTGTAACTTCTGAAGATGATGATGGTCTTGGAATTGGCTCGAATGGCGCTGTTTCAAATTCCCTAGTTGATTACGAAGGTTACCTTTTTCTAAAAAGTCAATCCCTTTTTTACAGTTTAGTTATTTTTTTAGATTTTTTTTTTATTCAAGAAAAGTGACTTTTGGTGTGAGTTGAATGCTTTAAGCGAGGAAAATTTATCGTGGTAAAAATATGACGTATCTTTATTGAAGCAATCTTGATCGCCCACGGATAGACTTCAACAGACAGCAGTTGCATCATCCGCTAGCGGTTGTATGGTGTCGTCCGCGACTGAGCTTCAGCCGCCAACGTCCTTGGTAAATCCTTGCGGTTCTACTTTGCCACACACTTCTTTTTACGCATATTAGTGCACGTGGCTCACCAAATCTTAAGAGCATCCACAATGGTGCGATCAAAACCAAAGATCAAAAATCAAAAACCACGACCAAATTTGAGTTTAGTCCGTAGTGTGACGCTACGGTAGCGAGTATATTTAGTCGAGCGAAGGTATAATCAACGTCTGACAGTTGAGCGTAAATATAGTAAACGCTGAATATGGGGCGTTGATATAGTAAACGCCTTATGTGTGGCGTTTATATAGTTTACACCTGGAGTAGGGGCGTTTATATAGTTTACGCCTGGAGTAGGGGCGGTGATACAATCCACGCCGGATGGGTCGTTTATATAATGCACGCCGGGACAAGGGCGTTGGTATAATCTCCGCTCCACCTCGAGTCTTCTTCGAATAGAAATTATTTTTATCTGCTTTAATTTCTCTTTGCCATCTTTGTCAGTGGAATATATAGTAGCTGCATAATAATACTAAAATATTGTCTTTTGTTTGGATATTATTGCAGTTTGTCAATCTTATATGGAAAGGCTTCAGTCTCATGTTCCTTTTTCTTTCGTCGATTCAACGATGTGGGTCAGTCGAAAATGGAACAGAGCTAATAGGTCCGCTTGAATTTCAGGCGTTAACTATACATACGTCGGGCTGGGACGTTAACTATATAACCGCCTGTGTGAGGCGTGTCTATAATCTTCGTCTCACTGGGACGTAAACTTTATGAACGCCTGGCGTGGGGCTTAAACTTCAGCAACGTCCCAACGGGCGTACATTTCAGCAACGCCTGAATGAGGCGTAACTTATATGCACGCCTCTTTATGGGGAGGTGACTTTACACGCGTTTCACAAGAGGCGAAGTTTATATACACGCCGGATGACAAACGGTTACTATACGTTCGCTCGACTATATATAGTTTTGGTCTTGGTCCCGGACCAAATATGGTCCTGAATTTGGTATTGGTCCAGATTTTAGTCTTTACTCCGTCCCGCTGCGTCTCGTCCCTCGACCATAATTATAGGTTTAGTCGTCCACTGCAGTTGCTCTAAGGCTATCCCCTATGGGCTAGATTGGAGTGCTAGATTGGCCAAAAAGTGTTGCAAATCAAAAAATAAGTATTGGAAAAAAGTTAACAATGATAGTTGATAGTTCTCTCTCCTACCAAGTGCTCGCAGTCCAACTATCAACGAGATTGAAACACTGAACCGTTCGGCGCTCAAAATGTGGTCTAAACGCTGAATCGTTCAGCGTTGGGAGAAAATTTTCTGATCTAACGGCTGAGATTTAAAGCGCCGAACCGTTCGGCGTTATATGGTGGTCCAACTGCTAATCTAGGTGCTAGATTAGCCATTTTCACAGGACTTAGGAGGTAAATCAAGTAGAAAGAGACTAAAAAAATTCCCGCGTTTGAGAAAACGGGGGGAAAGGGAAACACACAAACTCTCTCGCTCTAAAACCCTCTTCCACCGGATCAACAAAATCCAACTCTCAGTCGCAGACGAATCGACAAGTAATGGAGGTAAATATAGAATTGATAATTGAAATCCCAAAAATTTAAGCTCAATGTAGAAATTTATCTATTCTCATTTTTCGATGATTTTTTATTTCTCAGAGAACGAAGTCATTTAAGGGTTCGAATGTGTTCTTATCTCGAAACCTAGTTCTACCAGATAAATTCGATGCTGTTCACGACTCTCTTAAACAAAATGGTGCCGAAGTCTTTCTATGCTGTGATCCTTCTCGATCTGGTACTAATGATTATCACGTCATCTCCGCTCCATCCCATGTAATCACTTTTCTTTCTCCCTTTTTTTTTTGTAGGGTTCGATTTATTTTTTATCATTTTTTTCTGAAATTGTTTACTAAATTTCAGGATAAATTTGAGGATCTTCTAGCTAAAGGATGTAAATTACTGGGTAAGTCATTTGTTTTTGTTTTATTGCTTTCTTCATTTCGCTACCAGATGATCGAATTATGTTTCATTTATGGTTTGTCAGGTACTGAGCTAGTTATTTCCTGCGGGAAAGAAAATAGAGCGCTTCCGAAAAATAAAGGTTTCACTTGTTGTCTTGCTATGGATGGCGTTAAAGTACTTGCAACCGGGTTTGATAACAATGAGAAGGTATTTTCCACCTCTTAAAGTAAATGTCCCAGTAACATCGCTGCAAAATGTGCAGATCCATCTACTGCTAATAGGTCAAATTGAAACTGAACAATGTTCAGTTAACTGTGCTACCTTTAGATTTTAACATTGTTCAATTTTGTTATTGTTTACTCTTGATAAATGTATTTGCAGGGAAAGATTGAAAAGCTAGTCACTGCAATGGGAGGAGTCTTTCAAACCAGGGCGGCATCAGATACCGATTTTGTTATTTGCAAAAACGTTTTGTCTGGAAAGTACAAGGTGCACAATCTGTTGGAAACTCTGCAATATATAATATTATAATTTCTTTCTATTTATACTAGGATATGATGACAGTGCAGTAATTGACATGCTTTTAGTTACTTTGAGAGATGTACTTCCTCTACACAGCTATACTTGTGTTCTTCTTCTTCTTCCCTTCGTCTGTCATTGTCAAACATCGCTACGTTGTATGTGATAAATATGCCATTCAGTCTCATCTACTGAAACCCTCATCAAGACACATGCTACATAGTTTGTCAAAACTTGATTTCATGCTTTACTTTAGGTCAATGGTTATTGTATGAGAGGGGGGATCTTGTAGTTTGAATGTCTTGGGTTGGGTGGCACTATTAAACTCACTGCAAATGTAGCGGAATTGCTCTTATGCTGTTAAAGATAACCTGGTTATTGAATTACTGTAGTGCTCTTAATTGTTAGTTGATATTGTTTTTCTGCTTTTCAGATTTCAGTAAACATATGCATGTCAGTTCTTCCATATAAATTGTTCCCAGTTACGCACTCTGTGGTTCTTTCATTATGTGCTGTACTTGCTTAGGTGGTCTGAGATGTGATACACTTATGTGTTGCTAGTCGCTAGACACGGGACATCTCAGCCAGGCAGCTTGTATGAGGCTTTCATTTTAGTATGAAGTGTGACATATGCCTATTACGCATTAGACATGAAATATAGATAACACCATTAAGGGCCCTAGCATTCGGCTAAATTTTGTCTCTTCGCAAGATGGTAGATTTGTTTTCTGTTGTTTGTGTCGTTGCTCCCATGTATCTGAACTTAGATTCTGCCACCGAGTCACTTACTCGCTCCAAAATGGTTTATTTGACAACATTGTTAAATATTGATAAATTTCCTGTTGTGTAAAGTAGGAATTGATGTTTCATAAATCGATCAATCCTATGTGCATTTTCTTAAAGAAACCTCTAACAAGAGGTTTGTTAGATCAGTCCTATACTAGTATAGCAGAGTTTGTTATTTTCCATGCTGGCCGTCTATTTTTATGAGATTTACCCTCAGCTATGTCATATCGTGGCCATGGCTGTGTTTCCTAGTTTAATGGATATGAATGTTCACGGCAATATGAACCTAAGAATAAGAGTACTATCTCTGTTCTCCCAATTGTAAGTCCCATATTCAATAAAATTACATTTCAAGTAAAAAGCTTTATTTCAATTCATAAGTTAATGAAGTGTTGGGTTTTTTGCATAGGAAGCTGCACTATTGTAAGTTCAACTCGATAACAACTGCACGAGATTTTATGTTAACCTAGATCTCAATCTTGTTTTTTTCCAGTGGGGTTTACAAACACTAAAGAAACCAGTCATCACCATTAACTGGTTATATCAGTGCTGGAGTGAGCATCGTTTAGTGCCACATGAACAATACAGAGTTCTTCCTTTTTCTGGATTGACCATCTGCTTTACCAGAATTGCAGCAGGTAGACGGCATAGTATTAATGTTGAAAGTTACTGTTTTCAAAATATTCTGTACTCCACTTCTGCTTAAATTGAACTGTTTCTTCAAGGAAGCTAAAGGCTTTCATTTTACTCAGATGTAAGGAAGGAGATGGAAAACCTTATTGTACACAATGGAGGGCAGTATTCTGGTGATTTAACAAGGAATTGCACACATCTCATTTCTGACATATCCTTTCCCCTCGTTATTCATTAACCTTCATGTTTTCTGAGTTTCCCATAAATAATTACGTTTTGTTTTTCTTATGGAGTTCTGATTATTGGGACATATAACTTCTTATAGAAACTTAAGTTTGAGTATCTTTTCTGTTAGTGATTTTGAGGCGCTTCCTCCTCTAGCCAAGCTTCCAGGAATCTCAATGTTTTTCCTGATACAACCTTTATGGGATGTAGAAATCTTTGAGAATTCCAAGCTCAATCCAGGAATTTGTTCTAATCCTTTGGACCTTTCTTTTCTAGAGTTTGTGAGAAATGTGAGTGAAGGGGTGTCATAACTTATGCTTGTACGTGAATCTAAGCTGATTAAGTTTCTTAAGCTTGTTTGTTCTGATGTACTGTTTAGCTACTCAATATGCTTCTATAAGCAAATCAATTTTTTTAAGTTGGTGATTTAGCTATTTTTTATAATCATTTAAGAAGAGAGTGGAGTTATTGAATTACTAGGCTTATTTATTGGTTGGAGATTTTAAAACAAAGAGTGAAGTTATTAGGTTAGGGGGCTATTCTGCTTTTGGCTTGAGTTGGCTAACTAGTAAGTTAGTTTAAGTTTTACTTCTACTAATCTGCGTATACTGTATTACTTGCATTCACATTTTTAGTTTTATCTTGGTTATCCTGTCTGCTTATAGTAACGTCTATATATTCTTTTTTCATTTGTGATCTTTTTGCATGACATCTTTTCATACAACTATCGGCAGTCAAATTGCGTATATAAATACTCTGCACAAAAATATATTTTTGCGTGGTCAATTGTAAAAGTCCATGAACCACCCATAAACCTTACATTGCATACATTTTTCTGCACAAAAATATATTGTTGATTTTATTAGGTTTCGGTTCAGTATTCTTATTAAAAACTTGTATTATTATAGTAGTTGTTGCATACTTGCATCCTTGACATTCATACGCTCCAGAAGGCGATAAATACAGGGTTGCCCAAAAGTGGGGTCACATTCGTATTGTTACTAAAGATTGGCTCCGTGATTCATTTAATAGAAAAGGTAAAGCTTGAACTAAGTTCGTTTGTAATTTTCTTCACGTTTTATGTAGGAATTTTCACATCCATGAGTAGTCCGTTGATTAACAAAAAACTGTTTTGGTGAGTAGTTTATCTACCAGAAGACGCATACCTGGTTCGGGGGATTACGATGTCTGCAAACCATGTTCTAAAGAATGAGTTGAGAGAAAAAAATTATCAAGATAAGAAGAGCACAAATTCGCAATCTGGTCCAGGCCCAATAGCTGCAGATTCGGAAGCAACCCTGTCGCAGAACATATCTTCTGCCATTTCTGATTCCAGCGTCATCATGAAAGGTGAGGAAGGAATTGAAGCACCACCTCCATCGAAGATTGAAGACAAGGAGGAGACATTGGATAGTTGTGTTGCCGATGACTCTCAAAGTGAAGATAGTGGGTTGTACTTGTCAGATTGCAGAATTTTACTTGTTGGCTTCCATGCTGCTGAAATGCGTAAACTAGTCAATAAGGTGCGAAGAGGTGGAGGTTCTCGGTATATGGCATTTAATGATAGACTTACACACATTGTCGTTGGAACTCCTACAGAAAAGTAAGTCTGTCTCTTATAGTGCTAAAACATTTTCGTGGTCGAGTTATAATTATTCTCTTGTTTCTTTTGAAACCTTTAAAATTTTCTGTTGATTATCTTCAATCTCATCATTGTTTTATAGACTTCCTCTTCACTGCTGCCTTAGGCTAGTGTGAGCTACAGGGACATAGTGCCTCAGAAACTTCCTCTTCTATTGTAGACAATGGTATCATATTGGTAGAGATACTCTTATACCTATGCTCATCATGCCCTAAAAGTATCCAAGATAAGTATAGACGTCAAACTTTGATAAAATGGTGATGTGCACATCTCTTTATAATAATAAAACCTATAAATAAAGGATATCTATGCTAAATTATAATATTACGAGACTGTGTACGGGATATCCAGCTGTTGTGGACCCTGGCTATGTAATTGTTGAAGTCTTTAATGGTGCAAGATAACTGCAATGTTGTTCTTGTGTTTGGCGTGAATCTAGGTGTTGTTCCCCCAGTGAAGTTAAACAACATAGGACCACGTGGACAGTTTGTATTCTTGGTTCTTTATCGTTGACTATTCCTCTCCTGATACAGTGAAAGAAGAGAACTGAGGCGCTACGCAGCTGCTGGTGTCATTTATGTGGTTAGAGCTGTTTGGCTCGACGATTGTGATCAAGAGAAAAAAGAACTTCCTGTATCTAAAAGGCATGTTGTTCCTGATTTAATACTTCCAAAAGGTAAGGTGATTTATCTGTATCTGCTTTTCTTGCTTCACTTTCATTCTTCCAACTGAACACGTAAGATAGGTGTTTGTTTACGCCATTAGTGTGCAAATATATCAAATGTTAGCCTAGAAAATCCAATATGTGGAGGCCTTAAGTAGATATCTTAGTCGCATTAAGGCTTTGCATGTATGGTTGTTTAAGTTGTTATCACATTTGTGATTGATTCAGGGATGCAATTTCAATGTAGGAAGATTGCTCTTCCTGAAACTCTACTCACACAGGCTCCTGTACAAAATTCACCAAAGTACCCTTCATTTGTGAACAGTTACAAAATCCCTGCTGCAACAACAGTTCTAAAGTTCTTATGGAACCTTTCTGCGACAGAAAGAAAGTAGTTAGGCCGTGTTTGATTGCAAATAAATATGTTCTTTTGAAACATATTCGACTATAACATACTAGTTGAAGTCAAAGAGTAGTATTTCACAGAAAATGAAAATTCTTACCACGCTTTTGTACAATGAATCCTCAGTTTTGTAGAATTTGAATTGCTAACATATTATGGAAATCTAGAATGTGAATTATACTATTATCACATACGACCTTATGAATGTTAAATCTTTCTAGTCAGCTCAAAGTTGCGTACAAGGAATCTTGAAAATCTTTTGCATGGACTAGAAAATGCTCAAATGCAAATTTTAGGGATCTAGTTGAGCCTTCCTTATTTATATGCTTACATAATATTTGATGCCTTCTGGCTCGAAAGAAAGTGGTTACCTACTGGTACTTGTATTGAGTTTTCACTCAATGTGAATGGACATCTCATTAGGTTATGTGTATATCCCCCCTCCATTATATTTTTCCTTTGGTTTTTCTTTTCATTCATTAATGAGTGTTTGCTTTTTAAAAAAGGACACGTTAAGGATTTATAGTTTTGCAAGCCCGTATCCAGTTTTCTGAGTTCATAGGATAGATTCATTTCAAAATCATGAGTTATTGTGTGAGTTCACCTGGGCCAAACACAAATAAATTGGAG